>NC_140989.1:30402046-30522046 GCF_052327205.1 Somniosus microcephalus
GGAGCGTCATAGGCATATTTACTTTTTGGTCAGACAAAAATTGTTCGGACAGTATACAAAAAACGTTCAAAATTCTGCTCATTAGTCCGCTCATTAGCGGTTGACCAATCCTACGGGGGGAATTAGCGTTGAGTGACGTGATGGTTGACCAATCATATGGGGGAATCCGCACATTAGCATGGAGTGACGTGAAGGTTGACTAATCCTACGGGGGGAGAGCGCGCTGCGTCACGGGGGGCGTTTCATGGCGTGTGTGGGCGGGGGCCTAATCTTTCAAACTGCCGTTAATTCGGCCATCTTTACACTCAGCTTTTACTTTTATTCACATTTTAACAGCTGCCACCTTCCTGTTCTATATGGCTTAATGCCAGATCATGTAGTGCAGTTGTCTTCTTAGCTATGGGGTGCTTAAAAAAACCTGAACTTTAATACAGGCAACTAAGGAAAAGAACAAATTAATTCAGTTTTAAATAGTCTTTAGGAACAGTTAGAACTGAAGTGATCCATTTCAAGTATGAAGGAACTCAGTTGTCTTCCAGGGAAGGTCTCCCCACCTTGTGGAGCTGGAGGCCACAGCCGGGACTCGGGCTTTCCCCCCCCTCGGCCCGGTCCTCAGCTCCGTTTGCAGCCGGGGTCTCGGGCTTTCCCCCCCTGGCCCGGTCCCGGGGCTCGGCTCCGTTTGCGGCCGGGGGACTCGGGCTTTCCCCCCCTTGGCCCGGTAGTGCCTCACAAAATGGCGGGCCACGGGAAAACTACTCCTTCCCTCACTCTCTCCTTCCCTCTCTCTCTCTCTCCTCTTCCCTCTCTTCTTCCCTCTCTCTCTCTCTCCTTCCCTCTCTCTCCCTCTCTCTCCTTCCCCCTCTCTCTCTCTTGCCATGAGTGCGGGACCGGGAAAACTGGGGCTTTCCAACGAGCCGTCCTCGACCGAATCGGACACGGGAGTCCGCAGGCGAAAGGCGTTCGTCTGCCGCCCGGCCAACCGGGTCCAAGGCCCGCCGCGTTAACCATGAGGAACCCCGGGCTCGCTTCGGAGCGATGGGTACCCGGCCTCTGTTGTTGGACTGACTCCTGTTCTGGTACCAAGGTGAGTCGGGCCGGGCCTGAGGCGCTAGGGAGGGAGAGGGGAGGGAGGGAGAGAGAGGAAAGGAGAGAGAGACAGGGGGAGGGAGAGAGAGAGGGAGAGGGGGAGGGAGGGAGGGAGAGGAGAGGTGGAGGGGGAGGGGAGAGGGAGGGAGAGAGGGAGGGAGAGGAGAGGGGGAGAGGGAGAGGGGAGGGAGGGGGAGAGCCGTCCCCGACCGAAATCGGGCACGGGAGTCCGCAGCGAAAGGCGTTCGTCTGCCGCCCGGCCAACCGGGTCCAAAGGCCCACCACGTTAACTATGAAGAGGAGAGGAGAGGGGGAGAGGGAGAGAGGGGAGGGAGACAGAGCAGGGAGGGAGAGGGGGAGAGAGAGGGAGAGGGGGAGGTGAGGGAGAGGAGAGGGGCAGGGAGAGAGGGGGGGGAGAGAGAGGGGAGAGAGAGAGGGGCAGGGAGAGAGAGGGGGAGGGAGAGAGAGAGGGTTAGGGAGGGAAAGAGTGAAGGGGTGGGAGAGGGAGGGAGAGCTCGCCTTCTTCCTCCAGGCTAATCCTGAACTAAATCCAACAGTCTCTCTCTCTCTCTTCCCCCCAGTCTCTCTCTCTCTCTCTTCCCCCCAGGTCTCTCTCTTCCCCACTCTCTTCTCCCCCCAGTCTCTCTCTCATCTCTTCCCCCCCAGTCTCTCTCTCTCTTCCCCCCAGTCCCTCTCTCCCCCCGTCTCTCTCTCCTCCGTCTCTCTCTTCTCCCCCCAGTCTCTCTCTCTCTCTCTCTTCCCCCAGTCTCTCTCTCTCTCTCCCCCCATCTCTCTCTTCTCCCCCCAGTCAATTCAATTCAATTCAAATCGCTTTATTGGCATGGACAAGGTACATCTTATGTTGCCAAAGCATCGAAAAACATCCATGGTTGTACACAAAAATACAGATCTATCCATACAGTGTATAAACAGATATATCCCTGAGTGTATAAATATACATTCATATAATTTGTATATACTCTTTTCTTATATTTAGTGGTTGTCCCTCTGTTTATGGCAAGCTGTAACATAGTGTGCCGCTAAGGTTACACAATTTCTCTCTTCCCCTAGTAGGTATGGGAGTTTTTGGTCATCATTCAAATTTCTGAATTCCGGGCATATTTTTGTGAATTTTGGTGTAGAAATTCTCCCTTATGCCCTGATATTTTCTACAAGCTGTGAGGAAGTGCATCTCTGTCTCCACCACTCCCTGACTGCAGTGAGAGCATATCCTGTCCTCTCTTGGTAGCCGGGTCTGCCTGTGTCTACCTTTTTGATCGCCAGGCTATGTTCACTAAGTCTGTACATTGTCCTCCCTCTCTCTCTCTTCCCCATCTCTCTCTTCTCCCCCAGTCTCTCTCTCTCTCTCCCCCCCAGTCTCTCTCTCTCTCTTCCCCCCAGTCTCTCTCTCTCTCCCCCCCCAGTCTCTCTCTCTCTTCCCCCAGTCCTCTCTCTCTCTCACTCCCCCATCTCTCTCTCTCTTCCCCCCCAGTCTCTCTCTCTCTCTCTCCCCCCGTCTCTCTCTCTCTCTGCCCCAGTCTCTCTCTCGCTCTCTCTTCCCCAGTCTCTCTCTCTCCTCCCCCCCCCAGTCTCTCTCTCTCTCCCCATCTCTCTCTTCTCCCCCAGTCTCTCTCTCTCTCTCGTCCCCGTCTCTCCCTTCTCCCCCAGTCTCTCTCTCTCTCTTCCCCCCAGTCTCTCTCTCTCTCTCTCCCCCCCAGTCTCTCTCTCTCTCTCTTCCCCCCAGTCTCTCTCTCTCTCTCTTCCCCCAGTCTCTCTCTCTCTCCGCTCCCCCGTCTCTCTCTCTCTTCCCCCCAGTCTCTCTCTCTCTCTCTCTCCCCCCCGTCTCTCTCTCTCTCTCTCCCCCAGTCTCTCTCTCTCTCTCCCTCCCCCCAGTCTCTCTCTCGTTCCCCCCCAGTCTCTCTCTCTCTCCCCCGTCTCTCTCTTCTCCCCCCGTCTCTCTCTCCTTCTCCCCTCTCTCTCCTTCCCCCCTCTCTCTCTCCTCCCCCCTCTCTCTCTCCTTCCCCCCGTCTCTCTCTCCTTCCCCCTCTCTCCTTCGCCCTCTCTCTCTCTCTCCTTCCCCCTCTCCTTCCCCCCTCTCTCTCTCTCCTTCCCCCTCTCTCTCTCCTTCCCCCGTCTCTCTCTCCTTCCCTCTCTCCTTCCCCCCTCTCTCTCTCTCCTTCCCCCTCTCTCTCTCCTTCCCCCGTCTCTCTCTCCTTCCCCCTCTCTCTCTCCTTCCCCCCCTCTCTCTCCTTCCCCCTCTCTCTCTCCTTCCCCCTCTCTCTCTCTCCTTCCCCCCTCTCTCTCCTTCCCCCTCTCTCTCTCTCCTTCCCCCTTTCTCTCTCTCCTTCCCCTTTCTCTCTCTCTCCTTCCCCTTTCTCTCTCTCCTTCCCCCTTTCTCTCTCTTCCCCCCTTTCTCTCTCTCTCCTTCCCCCTTTCTCTCTCTCTCCTTCCCCCCTCTCTCTCCTTCCCCCTCTCTCTCCTTCCCCCTTTCTCTCCTTCCCCCCCCTTTCTCTCTTTCCCTCTCTCTCTCTCTCTCCTCCCACACAGACAAACTCATTTATATATATTAAAATTATTTCTACTTTTTTCATAACAACATGCCCTCAAAAAACCCTCGGCACCACCGGGCACTCCAGCTAGTGTGATATAACCCCAGTCTGTCAAATTAGGTAACCACACCTCCCCCCCCCGACCCTGAACACGGGGGCCCCACAAGGATGTGTGCTGAGCCCCCTCCTCTACTCCCTCTTCACCCACGACTGTGTGGCTGTTCATGGTTCCAACACCATCATCAAGTTTGCGGATGATACCCACGGTAGTAGGCCAGATCACCAACAACGATGAGTCAGCCTACAGGGAGGAGGTCCAGCATCTCGTGAAGTGGTGCGCCGATAACAACCTGGCCCTTAACATCAAGAAAACCAAAGAAATCATTGTGGACTTCAGGAAGTCTAAAGGCGGAAGTCACACCCCCATCCACATCAATGGGGCTGTGGTGGAAAGGGTGGACAGCTTTAAGTTCCTCGGAATCCACATCACGGAAGACCTCTCCTGGTCCCTCAATACCCTCCTCTCTGGTGAAGAAGGCCCAGCAGCGCCTATATTTCCTAAGGAGGCTGAAGGGATGTAACCTGTCACCCCTGATCCTCTCTAACTTTTACCGCTGCACAATAGAGAGCGTCCTGACAAACTGTATCACAGTATGGTATGTCAGCTGTAGCTACTATGACCGGAAAGCCCTGCAGCAGGTAGTCAAAACTGCCCAACGCATTACCGGCACCCGGCTACCGACCATAGAGCACATATACCAGAAACGCTGTTTACGGAGGTCACGGTCCATCATCAAAGACCCTACCCACCCCAGCCACAGTCTGTTCACCCTCCTGCCATCTGGGAGATGCTACAGATGCATTCGCACCCGTACGACCAGATTCAGGAACAGCTTCTTTCCCAGGGCTGTCATCCTACTGAACTCCACAAATAAACTCTAAAGCCTGCACATCTGCCAATGCACTTTATCATGGTTATGTTTATGTGATGTATTACAAGCCAAATGTATGTTGAATGTTTAAATGTCTTATCTAAATGTACACTCGCGCAAGCCTACATTTCGTTGTACTGCACTTGTGCACTAACAATGACAATAAAGTTGATTTGATTTGATTTTGATTTGATTTGATAAACGTTGCATGCACATGGAATGTGCAGATGATCATAAGTCAATCTGTTTGAGCATCAGAATCAATATCAGTCACTCATGCAATGTAAACGAGAGATGAAAAACTATTCTGTCACCAGCTTGCTCTGATAATAATAATAATAATAATAATTCAACTTTATTGTCATTGTACAATGCACAAGTACATGAACAACGAAATGTGATCTTGCAAGCTCCCATGAGTCCAGTACAAATAACATTAACATTAACGTAAATAGCACCGTCCTGGGAGAAGCAAAGCCGCTGCGTCTGTGCGCGCCGCCATTCCATTTCCACCATTCCTCCTGTCCGACAATCTTCAGCCCAACGCCCGGGCCTGCTCACTAGCCACCCCTCCCAGGGCTCCTTCCGTGACCTTCTCACCAACCGCCCCTCCTCAGGGCTCCTTCCGTGACCTTCTGCACCTGGTCTTCCCTGATGGTCACCCCTCCAGGTACTAACCAGGCCTGGCTCTGCTTAGCTTCCAAGCCTTGCCAGTGACCCTGTCCCTAGTCCCAGGAACAGCGCCCGTCTGGCCGTCCTCCACTTGCGCATCCTCCTCGGCTCCCACGATCTCGAGGGCCGCCTCCTCAGCGCTGGTGAGCTGAGCTATTGAGGGTGGCCCTCCTCCTGTCTTCGCCCTTTCCCTCTTATTGTGGGCTCTCCTTTCCTACAATGAGGGACACAAGAGGAGTTTGAGTGAGAATGATGGAGTGAGTGTAGAGAATCCATAGCATAGATGCTTAGAAGGACACAAAGATGGAGTGAGGTCTCAAGACCAAAGGCCCTCCCTGTGTGCTGTTTGTTGTTGTCATAGCATAACAGTGATAGGGATTGTGAGGGCAGCATAGTCGAATAGTTAAGTGATTGTGCACATAGAGAGAGAGGGAATGGTTAAGGGTGCAAGGGATGTAAGGGTAAATTAGGATGTGGAGGAGGAGGTTGACAATGCAGAGTGCTGGTGATGGGGAGCAGATTGAGGGTCATGGTGATGGAATACTCACTTTTCCTGTGCGGAGAAGGTCATGAAACCTCTTTCTGCACTGCAGCCAGGTGCTGCTGCACATTGAGATGGCATTCACCTCCTGTGCCACTTGCAGCCACACAGCTTTGGTCTGCTGGGGAGGTTTTTTCCTCCCAGAGCATGAAGGGAGTCCTCATCAAAGCGGGGTGCGGCCTTGGACCTTGAAGTAGACATATCAGCAGCACAAATCCCTTAGAAGAGTCACAAATAAAAGTTCTGAGGCAGAAAATGAACCAAGACTGCTTGCAGCCCTTAAATGCAGCTGCATAAATGACGTCATCAGAGGCGAGTTTCAGGCCCAAAAGACTCATTGGGCCAGGGGTTCGTACACGCTGGGAATCAATTGTCCAATTAGGGCAAAATAGCTAAATTATCCTGCCTGACATCGGAGGCAGGAGCGGGACCCGCCGACCACCTGACCCACCCCCCATGGCAAAATCCAGCCCTTAGACTCAGCATTCACAGCCCTCTGGGGCAGAGAATTCCAAAGAGTCAGAAGGTCATGGGTTCAAGAACCCCTTCAAGGGACTTCAACTCCAGAGAGAGTGCCGCACTGTCAAAGGTGCAGCCTTTGAATGAGCTCTTAAACTTGTTAGTCTTCTCAAGCGGATGCAAAAGACACTGGCCCAGAACTTGGTGTCGGGGGCTTGCCGCGCGTGCAAGCCCCCGATCTGCACTCACCCTGCGCGCTGACATCTGAAGCCCGGGCCTGCTTGCATTTCCTGTCACAGGCCCGGTTCAGATATCAGCGCGCTGTGCTTACCTGATCCAGCGGCGTAGTTAGTGCGATGTGCCGGCTGGGATCAGGTGAGCACTGTACAACCAATCAGGGGAGGGGAAGGTTCATTCATGAGTTTGAGAGTAAGAACTGTCAAACTCATGAAAACTACGGGGGCCCAAAACACTATTTAAACTTTAAATAAAAATTTAAAAAACATCCCAATCGTTAAATTAAGTATAAATAAGTTTTAAAAAATAATTTAAACAATAATTTTTTTTTTGAAAAAAATAAATTTTTAGTAAAAAGGGTCTAAAACTAAACTTACCTTATTGTAGATTCTTTAAAATAATAAACCTGTGGGAAAAAAAATTCTAAATTACACTAAAACACCACTTACCTGTAAAAATAAATACTTACGTGTGCTTTTTACAAGCGTAAAGACCGGAGGCCTTTACACATGCGCAAATCCCCCAAAACAGAGGAAATCCAAGACGCACGCGCTGCCCCCTACAGCGCACGTGCTAGCCTCTTCAACTCTTGGGTTAGAGGAGAGGAAATGCCGGTTTTCAGCGCATGCGCTGTGCATGCTGAAAACCGGCATTTCCTCCGACCAGACGCGTGAGTACCCCTTCCATACTCACGCGTTTGGGGAGGAATTACTGCCCCACTATTGTAATGGTCATCGAACAAGAGCAGGGGAGTTCTCCCGGGATCCTACATTTATTCCACACAACGGATTATCTGGTCTTTTATGACCTTGCTGTGAGCAATTTTGTTGCTGCGTCTCCCTACGTTACAACAGTGATAATGCTTCAAAAGTACTTCATTGGCTATGAAGCACTTTGGGATGTCGTGTACCTACAAATGTAAATTATTTCAGTATAAGGATAATGTTCATTTCATTTCTGTATTTCTCTTTTTTCTTCTTCTGCGAGTGCTTTTGGGAAGGTTTTTCTCCTTTTATTTCATTTTATTCCCTTCTCTAAGAACCTGGCCTGGCCCCGCTGTAGTCCAGAAGGCAGGCGCATGACCTGGTCCAGTAGGTGAGCCGCGAAGAAGACGTGAAGATGGCTGACTGCAATTTGGTCAAAATAGATGGGTTGCAAGAAGATATTTAACGGTGGCAAAGAAGTAGAGAGACGGAATCTTCAGAGAGGGAAGGCTGAGATAGCTGAAGATTCCGTCACCAATTGGGGGGCGAGGGACAAATACACATCGGGCCAGGGTCGGCACTGAAATGAGCTGAAGGGCACTATAATTGGTCTCAGAACCCCCCCTGGACAACAGACCTAAAGCAAAATTAAGGACCAAATTAAATGAATCTGACTGGGAACAATCAACACCAACAACAACTTACATTTATATAGCGCCGTTAACATAGTAAAACGTCCCAAGGCGCTTCACAGGAGTATTAAAAGACAACAAAAGATGAGATACTAGGAAAGATGACCAAAAGCTTGGTCAAAGGGGTAGGTTTTAAGAAGTGTCTTAAAGGGACAGAGAGTTGGAGAGGTTTAGGGAGGGAATTCCAGAGCTTGGGGCCTAGACAACTGAAGGCACGGCTGCTAATGGAGGGGTGAAGGAAATCGGGGATGCACAAGAGGTAATTGGAGGAGCGCAGAGATCACGGAGCGGTTGTACGGCTGGAGGAGGTTACAGAGATAGGGAGGGGCGAGGCCTTGGAAGGATAGGGAAACAAGGATGAACATTTTAAAATCGAGGCGTTTCCAGACTGGGAGCCAATGTAGGTCAGCGAGCACAGGGATGATGGGTGAAAGGGACTTGGTGCGAGTTAGGACACAGAGATTTGGATGAGCTGAAGTTTACGGAGGGTGGAAGGTGTGAGGCCGGCCAGGACAGGCACAGTTTCGGTGCTGCTTCTTTTCAGCTGGCGGAGTGATAGCTCTGGGAGGGATGACACTTCCCAACCCTCGGTTTTTATAGGGAGGCTGTGGCCTCAGGAGTATAAACATTGATGAAGACACTGACAGACTACTTTTAAAAGGATGTTATTGTGAAATGATGTAATGTGATACCACGTGAGATCAAGAAATGGCTGAGCGCACTGGATACAGCAAAGGCTGTGGGCCCCGACAACATCCCGGCTGTCGTGCTGAAGACTTGTGCTCCAGAACTAGCCGCACCTCTAGCCAAGCTGTTCCAGTACAGCTACAACATTGGCATCTATCCGACAATGTGGAAAACTGTCCAGGTATGTCCTGTCCACAAAAAGCAGGACAAATCCAATCCGGCCAATTACTGCCCCATCAGTCTACTCTCAATCATCAGCAAAGTGATGGAAGGTGTTGTCGACAGTGCTATCAAGCGACACTTACTCACCAATAACTTGCTCACCGATACTCAGCTTGGGTTCTGCCAGGACCACTGGGCTCCAGATCTCATTACAGCCTTGGTCCAAACATGGACAAAAGAGCTGAATTCCAGAGGTGAGGTGAGAGTGACTGCCCTTGGCATCAAGGCAGCATTTGACCAAGTGTGGCATCAAGGAGCCCTAGTAAAATTGAAGTCAATGGGAATCAAGGAGAAAACTCTCCACTGGCTGGAGTCATACCTAGCACAAAGGAAGGTAGTTATAGTTATTGGAGGTCAATCATCACAGCCCCAGGACATCACTGCAGGAGTTCCTCAGGGCAGTGTCCTAGGCCCAACCATCTTCAGCTGCTTCGTCAATGACCTTCCCTCCATCATAAGGTCAGAAGTGGGGATGTTCGCTGATGATTGCACAGTGTTCAGTGCCATTCACAACTCCTCAGATAATGAAGCAGTGCATGCCCGAATGCAGCAAGACCTGGACAACATTCAGGCTTGGGCTGATAAGTGGCAGGTAACATTCGTGCCACACAAATGCCAGGCAATGACCATCTCCAACAAGAGAGTCTAACCACTGCCCCTTCACATTCAATGGCATTACCGTCACTGAATACCCCACCATCAACATTCTAGGGGTCACCATTGACTAGATACTTAACTGGACTAGCCACATAAATACTTGGCTACAAGAGCAGGTCAGAGGCTGGGTATTCTGCAGCAAGTGTCTCACCTTTTGACGCCTCAAAGCCTTTCCACTATCTACAAGGCACAAGTCTGAATGAGTGCAGTTCTAACAACATCCAAGAAGCTCGACACCATCCAGGACAAAGTAGCCTGCTTGATTGGCACCCCATCCGCCACCTTAAACATTCACTCCCTCCACCACCAGTGCACCATGGCTGCAGTGTGTACCATCTACAAGATGCACTGCAGCAACTTGCCAAGGCTTCTTCGACAGCACCTCCCAAACCCATGACCTCTACCAACTAGAAGGACAAGGGCAGCAGGCGCATGGGAACACCATTGCCTCCAAGTTCATCTCCGAGTCACACACCATCCTGACTTGGAAATATATCGTCGTTCCTTCATCGTCACTGGGTCAAAATCCTGGAAATCCCTTCCTAACAGAACTGTGGGAGTACCTTCACCACAGGGACTGCAGCGGTTCAAGAAGACGGCTCACCACCACCTCCTCAAGGGCAATTAGGGATTGACAATAAATGCTGGCCTTGCCAGCGATGCCCACATCCCATGAACGAATAAAAAAAGTATGAAGTTTGAGTCAATCAGCTACAAGTGTGACACAGAGTTTGTCTATCAGGAATGTGACACCTGAGGTGTGAGACAGGAAGTGTGACACCTAAGGTGTGAGACAGGAAGTGTGACACCTGAGGTGTGAGACAGGAAGTGTGACACCTGAGGTGTGAGACAGGAAGTGTGACACCTGAGGTGTGAGGCAGGAAGTGTGACACCTGAAGTGTGAGACAGGAAGTGTGACACCTGAGGTGTGAGACAGGAAGTGTGACACCTGAGGTGTGAGACAGGAAGTGTCACACCTGAAGTGTGAGACAGGAAGTGTGACACCTGAGGTGTGAGACAGGAAGTGTGACACCTGAGGTGTGAGACAGGAAGTGTGACACCTGAGGTGTGAGACAGGAAGTGTGACACCTGAGGTGTGAGACAGGAAGTGTGACACCTGAGGTGTGAGACAGGAAGTGTGACACCGAGGTGTGAGACAGGAAGTGTGACACCTGAGGTGTGAGACAGGAAGTGTGACACCGAGGTGTGAGACAAGAAGTATGACACCTGAGGTGTGATACAGGAAGTGTGAGACCTGAGGTGTGAGACAGGAAGTGTGACACCTGAGGTGTGAGACAGGAAGTGTGACACCTGAGGTGTGAGACAGGAAGTGTGACACCTGAGGTGTGAGACAGGAAGTGTGACACCTGAGGTGTGAGACAGGAAGTGTGACACCTGAGGTGTGAGGCAGGAAGTGTGACACCTGAAGTGTGAGACAGGAAGTGTGACACCTGAGGTGTGAGACAGGAAGTGTGACACCTGAGGTGTGAGACAGGAAGTGTCACACCTGAAGTGTGAGACAGGAAGTGTGACACCTGAGGTGTGAGACAGGAAGTGTGACACCTGAGGTGTGAGACAGGAAGTGTGACACCTGAGGTGTGAGACAGGAAGTGTGACACCTGAGGTGTGAGACAGGAAGTGTGACACCTGAGGTGTGAGACAGGAAGTGTGACACCGAGGTGTGAGACAGGAAGTGTGACACCTGAGGTGTGAGACAGGAAGTGTGACACCGAGGTGTGAGACAAGAAGTATGACACCTGAGGTGTGATACAGGAAGTGTGAGACCTGAGGTGTGAGACAGGAAGTGTGACACCTGAGGTGTGAGACAGGAAGTGTGACACCTGAGGTGTGAGACAGGAAGTGTGACACCTGAGGTGTGAGACAGGAAGTGTGACACCTGAGGCGTGAGACAGGAAGTGTGACACCTGAGGTGTGAGACAGGAAGTGTGACACCTGAGGTGTGAGACAGGAAATGTGACACCTGAGGTGTGAGACAGGAAGTGTGACACCTGAGGTGTGAGACAGGAAGTGTGACACCTGAGGTGTGAGACAGGAAGTGTGACACCAAGGTGTTAGTTTTCATGAAGTGAGAGAAGCCAGATTCCTAACGTTTTTCTGGTTTGTGTTTCCGTGCACACTTACCTTATTTCCGTTAAGATAGCTGTTAATATCTGGATATTTTGATTACATCAAACCTAAATCTAATCTCCAGCAGTATTTCCCACAGTCTTTCAATGAGATCAAAGTGGCCTTGTAGCGGTGGCCTTGATCTCCCTTTCTCTCAATGGGGCTCAAGTGTAAGGTTCTCAAAATTCCCACATTCCCCAAGGTTATTAATAAAAGGGACCGTGCATGGACAATTTCAAAAGGGTACCCAAAAAGATGGCGTCCGCACCTCGTGACCAAAAGCCTGTAAGATTTTTAAAAGCTTGGACTCTGCAGCAGCACAGGCAGCTTTGGGAAATCGAAACTTAAAATGCATTTCTGTGAAAAGGACTTTGGCCTAGAAATTCAGTTGTTAGCGCCAGCCGCTAGCGCCTTAAGAGGGAGAGAAGTGGAGCGCGAAGCAGCTAGCACCCGGGCATGGTGCGATCTGTGCCTCTCGCGAAATTCAGTTAAGATTTAGTGCCGACGCAAAACCTTTGCGTGCGCTCAGCTGCGCGCACAGATGCTGACGTCATTTCATGATGCAACGCCCTTTGTGCGCCCCGAACCGGAAATTCAGTGGCGCCGGCCTATTGAGCGTCTGGCGCCCCCAGCGACTGGTAAAGGGGAACGTTTCCCAGTCGCTGCGGGGCACGGGGGGCGCTAATTAAAGGGGACTCCTCCTGCAGTATAAATGTCAGCCATTTTGCTCCACTCCTTCTTTGTGAGAGACGGATATTTGGAGAGGGACAAAGGGAGAGAGCTCTCTGGTTTGACTCAACGTTCGCTCAGGTACTTGTGGCTTCAGGCCAGAGCTTTGCACTTGGATTTAACTTTCAGTGCCATAGCATTGATTCGAGACATCTAATGGGGGCTGCAATGGGTGCAAACGTTGGCTTACTGCATTGCATTCAAAGGGCTCAGAGATGCCGTGAGAGAGTGCCAGTCATGGCCAGACGGAGAAGGGCCAACAGGCATCGGCACAGGAGGCCTTACTCACCCACCCAGGGTATACCGCCAGCAGTTCTCATATCTGAACATGTCTGAGGAGCAGTGTGTTCGGGGGCTGCGATTCAGAAGGGAGGTGGTCACAGAGATCTGCCACCTGCTTCGCAGAGATCTGCAGCCACAGCTGAGGAGGAGGACGTCTCTGTCGGTGGCAGTGAAGGTGACGGTGGCTCTCAACTTCTACGCCACCGGCTCCTTCCAATCCGCTACTGGGGACATTTCCAACATCTCCCAGTTCGCGGTACATTGCTGCATCCACCAGGTGACCAATGCCCTTTTCAGAAGGAGACGTCAGTTCATCTCCTTCCCCATGACCGTGGACAAGCAGCAAGAGCGTGCAATGGGATTTGCAGCATTAGCGGGCTTCCCCATGGTGCAGGGCGCCATTGACTGCACGCATGTGGCTTTGCGGGCACCTCTGGAGAATGCCGAGGATTACCGCAACCGGAAGGGCTACCATTCGCTCAACGTGCAGTTGGTGTGTGACCACAGGCAGCTCATACTAGTTGTCAATGCCCGCTTTCCAGGCAGCAGCCACGATGCCTTCATCCTGCGCCAGACTTCTGTGGCAGACATGTTCGAGGCCCAGCTTCCCCCACGAGGATGGCTTCTCGGGGACAAAGGCTATCCTTTGTGCACCTGGCTGATGACCCCGCTCCGTGCGCCCAGCACCCCTGCTGAAGAGCAATACAATGAGAGCCATCAAGCAACCAGGAACATCATTGAGCACACAATCGGTGTGCTCAAGCAATGGTTCCGCTGTCTGGATCATTCCGGGGGAGCCCTACAGTACTCGCCTGAGCGAGTCTCCCATTTCGTTGTCGTGTGCTGCATGCTGCACAACCTGGCTATCCGCAGGACTCAGCCACTGCCAGCAGACATTGGAGGACCACCAGAGGAGGAGGAGGAGCAGGAGGAGGAGCACCAGGACGGGAGGGAGGCACAAAGTGCAAGGGCCGTCCGTCAGCGGCTTATTGCAACTCGGTTCTAGGACCCCTCTCAGGGAATGGCTTGTGCCAATGAAAGATGATGAATGTAGCCGCTCCGCAAGCCCTCAGCCGATCAAGGCAACAACTACTTCCAAAAGCCAACATGGACAGTGCGATTAAAGAACATTTTTCACTCTGATAACTCTGTGCCCTTCCCGCATGACAAACTAATTATGAGAACCCCCCCAAAAAAAAACACACCAGTCTCGGCCTTTATATTAAAAACAAAAACACCAGTCTCGGCCTTTATATAAAAAACAAATACACCAGTCTCGGCCTGTATATAAAAAACAAAGACACCAGTCTCGACCTGTATATAAAAAACAAAGACACCAGTCTCGACCTGTATATAAAAAACAAAGACACCAGTCTCGGCCTTTATATAAAAAACAAATACACCAGTCTTGGCCTGTATATAAAAAACAAATACACCAGTCTCGGCCTGTATATAAAAAACAAACACACCAGTCTCGGCCTTTATATTAAAAACAACACATATGGCCACACCTTCTACTTTTTCCCCTGTGAGGGTGATCCGTCTCGCGTCCGTGACTGGCCCCTACCCGCCCTGCAGCTCCTCCTCAATGGGACCCCAGTGGCTACAGCAAGGCTGGGGGAAGGCTGCTGAGGGTCAGTTGGTGAGACAGCAGATGCCCTTGGGGGTCGGCCTGGACCAGCTCTGGGCCTGGAGGGGCCAGCTGCTGACTGCTCCAACTCTGCTTGGGCGGCAGCAGTCTGTCCGACGGGTGGTGGCAGCTACAGTGGAGGAGTGACAGTGTTGGCTGCAGGAATGCTGCCAACCTGACAGAGCACAGGCACTCCCTGGTCGGAATATTCACTGGCACTTGCACGGGCCAGCACTGCAGCATGCGCAGCAATCTGCTGAAGCACAGACTG
Organism: Somniosus microcephalus; assembly: GCF_052327205.1. Classification (NCBI taxonomy): domain Eukaryota; kingdom Metazoa; phylum Chordata; class Chondrichthyes; order Squaliformes; family Somniosidae; genus Somniosus; species Somniosus microcephalus. The sequence continues at coordinate 30,416,524 of NC_140989.1, forward strand.
CTGGGCTGCTGCGGTGCGGCGAGTGCCCCGGCGATGCCTGGCCAATCCAGCGAGGGTGGCAGCAGTTAGTGCCCGTGTGGCCCTGGTCTGTGTCTGGATGACACCAGCCAGTGAATGCACGGCATGACTGAGCACTTGGCTGGAGGCCGCCTGTGCTGCCGTGAAGTCCTGCAGACTCCTGGCCTGTGCTGCACTGAATTCTTGCAGACTCCTGGCCTGTGCTGCCCCGAATTCCTGAACACTCCTTGCCAGTGACTCTATGGAGTCAGGCATCCTTGCCACTGCAGCCATGAGATCAGTGTCCCTGCGCTCAGCCTGGGCGCCCATTTCCACAAGGAGCCGCACCTCCTCTGCGCTCACCGTAGCAGGACTCGAGGCCAGACTCTCCCTCCGGGGAGAAGGCCGCCGAGCTTCCCCACCCCTCCCGCGTTGCTGCAGCCCGCTGGTCCCCGGAGCGTCACTCTCCTCCGACCCTTCCCCCTGCTCCCCTCCAGGGAAGACGTGTCCCCCTCATGGCCATGGGCTGCCTCGGCTGAGGGTGTCCCTGATGGGCCGGCTTACTCTTCCTCCTCCTCTATGTCTGACTCCGAGACAGTGCCAGCTTGAGGGGCCGCCTCCTCACCTGGCGAGTCACCATCTGAAAGCAGGGAGACACAAGAGTTGCTTTAGAGTGAGGACAGGGCGGCAGCGAGGGAGGCATGAGTGCTGCTATGCCCTGCATTGGTTCGATAGTGGCAAAGGATGCTGCTGTGAGGCGCAAGTGGAAAGAGAGAGGTCAAAAAGGTGATGACCTTACCATTGCTGCCCAGAACAGGGTCGGCATCTCTAGTGGTGACGGGGCCAATCAGCCGGCCTGCCATGATCCGCTCCACTCGCTGCTCTATGTCGCTGAGCTATTTCAGGTCAGGACGGCCTCCCCCAGTCTGACGCTGCTGTCTCTGGTTATGCGCCAGCTTGCCCTGCAAGAGAAAGGACGGCCACTAAGTACAGTGTGAAGCCCTCATCTTGCCTGCACAGCCTCCCATGGTGGAATAGCCCTGACAGTGTCAAGCCCTCATCTTGCCTGAACAGCCTCCCATGGTGGAATAGCCCTGACAGTGTCAAGCCCTCATCTTGCCTGCACAGCCTCCCATGGTGGAATAGCCCTGACAGTGTCAAGCCCTCATCTTGCCTGCACAGCTTCCCATGGTGGAATAGCCCTGACAGTGTCAAGCCCTCATCTTGCCTGCACAGCCTCCCATGGTGGAATAGCCCTGACAGTGTCAAGCCCTCATCTTGCCTGCACAGCCTCCCATGGTGGAATAGCCCTGACAGTGTCAAGTCCTCATCTTGCCTGCACAGCCTCCCATGGTGGAATAGCCCTGACAGTGTCAAGCCCTCATCTTGCCTGCACAGCTCCCATGGTGGAATAGCCCTGACAGTGTCAAGCCCTCATCTTGCCGATAGCAAAATACTGCAGATGTTGGAAATCCGAAATAACAACAGAAAATGCTGGAAAAACTCAGCAAGTCAGGCAACATCCGTGGAGAGAAATTTGAGTTGACGTTTCGGGTTTGACCCTTCTTCAAAACTGGAGAGAAAAGGAACTAGATCGAAGGCAGGGCTGCGATCGGACAAAAGAATAAAAGAACCAAAAGAAGTAAAAGAGATTAGAAGCTAGACGCACAGCCTCCCATGGTGGAATAGCCCTGACAGTGTATAAACTCCTGAATGTGCAAGTGCTTTTCATGACAGTCCCATAGCTGCTGGATGAGGGCTGGGCATTAGGGCTTTCAGGTCCCTTTGGCCATCAACTGAGGTGCACATGCAGGGATGAGGAGGATACTGGAAAGGGTACTCACCCTGACAACCCGAGTGAGGTCGTTGAATTTTTTCCGGCATTGGATGGGAGTCCTGGCAACCACGCTGTTGGAGGTGACCCTGTTTGCCACCTCCCTCCAGGCTTTCTGATAATCGGAGGGCAGCGGCCTCCTGGCACCCTCAGGGAAGAGGACATGGCGCCTGCGCTCCACTGCACCAACCAGCAGCCTCAGGTCACCCTCGCCGAAGCGCTGCGCTCTCTCCCTGGCCTTCTCCATTCTCCTGGGCATGGAGCAGTTGAAATAGCACTGGTCAGGCCTTCCTTCAGGGCTGCAGTGTGCAGGGCGTGGCAGCCAAACAATTCCACCCTCCCCCTTTAAGTGCTGACTGGCGCCTGACTGTCTGCCTTCAATCAGCAACTCGCCGCACCTGCGCTGCACCCGCCCTCGGTGGTAGCGCCCCGGCTTGTCGGCTTAGCGCCTTATGATACTCGTGCATCGCCTGCTTTAGTGCAGCAGCAACATCTTGGGGCGATGCAACTGAATATCGGCGAAGGTGGCGCTAAGTTGCGCCGGGTGCAAAATTTAGCGAACGCCCGGCTGTAGCACCCCAAACGTGGCTATACTGAATTTCTAGGCCTTTGTGTTTGGAAAGCCAGACAGCTAGGCAAACACTGAATATGCATTATGTCAGATCGAAGACAGATCAAACCCAGTTAGGCCTAAACATGAGGCCATTAGTTTGCCCGCATACATAATCGGAAACAGCTCAAGGGAGCCACCAAGACTGGACAGGCCGATTAAAATGCATTAATGACAATACAATCCGGACATTGAGGCCATCGGGTGCGATAAACAGCCATCTAAAAACAGTTAACTTAGATTGGTATAATCATGCTAAACAGCCCGCCGAAAGTTAAACAATGGACTGACCTGATTTGGTGCGCAGATAGGAGATGAAGCAACAGGTATAATTGTAGGCCCTCAGTGGCAATCGCTCTCTTCCCTTGACCCTGACCTCTTGTTTGGTCTTGGGCTGCTGCCGCTCGTACTCCTGCCCTGGCCTCATGGTGGGTTCTCTTCTCGCTCCCCGCATTGTGTGAGCAACCAAGGACATCCATACCAACTACAGGCGGGGGGAACGAGACCCGAGCCCAAAGTCATACAGGACACACAGGCCATGAAAAAGGGCGAGACGAAACGAGACGAAGAAGAAGGTAACAACCCGATAAGAGCAGAGAAGGGCAGCGAAAGACACATTGATAAAGACCGAGCGCCTAGTTATAAGCTGGCGCTTGGGGAAGAAATGTATGGACAGTGACAATAAGTTGGCTATTGAACACTGCGAATGAGCTGGCGTTAAACGCAGGTGTCCACGCCGCAACGAATATGCTGGCATTCGAAGGATGGGTAGAAAAATCAAACCAGCAATAAAACCGCCAACCGTCCCATAAACGCAACGTTACCGCCGACGACCGCCCGAGGGAGAAGAGAACCCATCGCGACGAGACGATGACGGGTGGCTGAGGAGAGGGAAGGTGTGTCGCAGCAACAGCTCCAGCACCGCGCCCTGAGACCACGTGGCGACGGATTACCCCAGAGGACAGGAGGCCAAACCTCAAAACTCACAACTGTTAAGGCAACAGGCTTTGGATTGGTGAGCATGAATTCTGGCCCCTCATAGCTTAATCTAGTTAGGTATAGGGGGTGGGATAAGGATAAGGGGATTGTTAATGTAGTTGTTTTTCCCTCGATGTGCCGTGTGTTCCCCATTCCCTGTATAATTTTTGTATGTGCCTGTATTTTACACTAGTGATTTTCTCATAAGACTGTGTTTTATTTGTTTTAATAAAATCTTGGTTTTCTTACACTAAACCACTTGTCTACTCGATTTTCTGTATCACCGCCTGTACCTAAGTCCGGTGTCTAGAACCCAGGGGCGAGGGAGCGATTCGAACCCCTCACAGACAGTCAGGGGCATAACTGACTGGGTGCACGCACCACCCCCTACACAAGTATCATGCTCAAATCTACCAATAATTACCAGTTGTCAATATTCCTTTATGTCCTCCCACGTATTTTGTAGGTATTTAATAGGCACTTTTAATTGAAGGCAGAATATGGATGATTGAGCTTGCAATAAGACGCTGCTCTTTCTCTCCAGCTTGAACACACGTACGGCAGGAATTCACGAGCCATATGTCCTGTTTGAGCGTGAGGAAGTGTGTGCTGTGGTGATTCTGTATCAACAAACTCCTCAGACATTGCAAGCAAATGCCCCGAGTATACTAAATTCCAGCCAGTTTACTGCCACACACTCACCATCACCATTCGAGATGGAAACCCATTCCAAAAAACCCTGCTCTGGCTCCAGCAATGCAATACAACATTCAAGGAATTGAACTAGAGGAAAAAGAGCCCCAGCTAACCTGGATGTGGGCAGGTTCACCGGCACACAGCAGAAAAAACTGTCCTAAAATTGGCAATCGCACTCAACAGTCGCAGTCATCTGTGATCGGTTAGTGTTTTTACATAGAATTACGTGGAATGTACAGCACAGAAATAGGCCATTCGGCCCAACTGGTCCGTGCCGGTGTTTATGTTCCACTCGAGCCTCCTCCTACCCCTCTTCATCTCACCCCATCAGCATATCCTTCCAATCCCTTCTCCCTCATCCGCTTATCTAGCTTCCCCTTTAAAGGCATCTATGATATTCGCCTCAACTACTCCGTGTGGTCGCCAGTTCCACATTCTAACCACTCTCTGGGTGAAGAGGTTTCTCCAGAATACTTTATTGGAATTACTGGTGGCTATCTGATATTGATGTTGGTGCAGAGCAGAGCTGTTTGATCCTGAGACTGGGAACTCAGAATGGAATCCATCCCTTATTTTGATAAGCACAAACTTCACTGAAGGTTTTTAAAAAAAAAATCTGTGTGTAATACCATTGCCCAACGATTGCAATCTCAAATATTGTGACAAAGCACCATTTGCACCCCATGAAAATAACACCAATAAGCAGAGAATACCCTAGGGCCGTTCTACCTCAGATTTCTACAACGATTTATTGTGTAAAAAAAAGTCTTTTTAAAAAATGCACCTATTGTACTCCCAAGGTTACCTCACTTAAAAATATAATGAGGGTTACTCACCTCTGTGCGCCATTAGATTGGAATTAAAGTAGAACCCTTTACAAAGCTCTCTTTGTAAGTCGCACAAACTGTGCATTGCAAAGGGCTTGTTACCAAGGAGGTGTGTTATGGGTTCTGTCATAAATCTCATCATCGAGAAACTACCTATGAAATAACACTGGACGGCCAGCTGGTGGCGCTGTCCAAGGACTATAAATACTCGGGCGTTGGCCCCAGCTTGCCAGGGACATTTTGTAAGACAAGGAGATAGTGAAGTACAACTAGACCTCCATGTTCTGAAACAAGTTGATTAAAGCCTTGCTTAATGCTCAAATCAAGTGCGTAGTGAGTTTTATTACGTCAGGTTTTTTATTAGTGAGGGAATCAGAGTGATGTGCATTATATCATTGCTCATGATGTCTTCTCGAAGCATACACTTCAGTAACACTGAACTCACGGAACCGGTGAAGCTTTTAGTTCTGCAGAAATATTGTTCTTGATGTGTGACGCGAGGGCCGCACCTTTTGCTGCTGAACTGGCCAAGACTGGATTGAGCAGAGCCCGTGCAATGTGCTGGATGTCATGATTGGGCCGCATTCAAGATACCTTTTCCTCACACTCAAATTAACATTTCAGGTTGATGATGGAAGGCTGAAACGTTAGCTCTGTTTCTCTCTCTCTGCAGAGATGCTGCCTGCCCTGCTGGGTGTTTCCAGCAATTTTCTGTTTGTATTACAAAGGTCAGCTTCCACAGGCAGCCCCACGTTATCTCGTGTGTGTGAAGTACGCCGGGGTAATGGGTCACGGGGTGAATAATGAACTCTTTTTCCAATGCTCCTGATCTAACTTAGAGACTGTCAAACAACGGTCTGACGGCATCTCAGGCACTAAACTATGAATTGGATTTATTAAAAAAAACAAGAGGAAAAAAATTGGGTTTCTTTGCACCTCCCGTTAGTGCCCCCTGGGCAATGATTGAGATTCCTAATGATATATTCCCTATAATGGAATTATCCAACCTGGATTGGTATAAGATAATTGGTTTTGTAGAGCTGTTTGGTGAAATAAATTTAACAGTCTCAACCCAGTTCCCCATCACATTACTATTAAGGCACTGTCAAGTCAGCAGGCTGACATGGAAAGTAGATGAATTCACACTGGTGCAGAAGTGGGTGATGTACTGAGGTATGGACAAGGTATCTTCAAGTAGACTCCTCCTTCACTGGCATTCCAGCCCCTACAACCTGCATGACTCACCTTGATGAGCACAAAAATACACCAAAAATTAAGTATACAAAAGAGACTATAGATATTCGGAGTGTTATTCGTTGTGCCTTGGGCAGCATGAACGCAATGTTGACTATAATGAAGAATGCGAGGAAGTGATAGTGGAGCACTGACTGCAAAGATAGAGCTGACTGTAATAGGATGGGGAGAGAGAACACAATGCACAACAACCTTCTCAAAAGTCTCTTTATTGCTACTTTTCTTCACAAAAGGCAATTAAAAAAAAGTCGCCCTCAAAGGGTTCCATCATAATCATCACTTGATGATAAGGTTGTGAGCAGCTGGTACCACATTAATCACTTAACATGTCGGACAGAATACGTTACTGACTGGTATCCAGAACTGGCACTGAAGCGGCGATGTCCGCAGAGTTCCCTCACTGCAGGCTCTTCAATAACGATTATAACGTACACCAGATTTTCCTTCAGCATTCTGTTTCAAAAAAATTTTTTTTCACGGACATTTGTAGCCGTTTCTTTGTTTGCCCTCCTTTCCCAGTCCGTCATGGCATCTTTGCTCTTGTCAATAATGGCCGGAATTCAAATCGTCCTCATCTGGTGGAGGTGACCATCTCCTGGACCCCCTGCACAATCCCATTGCTTGCAGTCTGACAGAGGATGATAAAGAGCAATGGAAGATTGTTTCTCTCTATCTCTCAAGCTCCTTTAATGGCTCGGTGCCCCCGCCCACCACCCCCCCCCCCATTGCTCCTCAGTGTGGCACTGAGCTCTACAGACCAGGAAGGTGGCAGGTTTGGCCCCTGGTCTTTGTGCTGTGTTGGGACAAGCAATAGGAGGTGGGGCAACTGCACTCAACCTTTTCGAGTTAGAGAAGGGGGGGCGGGGAGGGTGGTGGGGGAGAATTTTTTTTTAAAAGAAATCAGCGGGGGCTTCTACCTTCTTGTGGACGTTGGGCGAGGATGGTATTAGGATCTTCCACAATACCTTCATGACTCACACTCACCGTCTAAGATTACACAGGAGCGGAAGCCACTTTGGTGAGGCACTGGAGCCCAGAGGACAGCATTCCAGCACCAAACAGTGCCTTCAGGAGAGGAAAGAAAAAAGGAAAGGGAGAAAATATATTTAAAACAGAAAGTCATTACCGTTCATTTGGAGCAGACCATAAATGTCATGAATGGAACACCACTGGTAATTACGTGGAGATATTTATCAGATTACATGGCGGGACAAGATATTCCTTCTATTAAACAGTCCAATGAACAGAAACATGTAAATTCTCAAGGTGTGATTGAACAGCCATAAGGTTTGAGCATACAAGCTCTTGTGAAATGGTGGATGCAATGTTCTTAGATCAGAGTCGGACCTAGTTATACTAATTTGGTGCTTTACCAGTAAAGACAGAAAATGAGAATGGATCGTGAATGGGACCTAAACAGTTAACCCGTCAGGATATTTTGATCCAAGTTGTGCACATAAAGAAAAAATAAACTAAGAGGCACAGAAACGTGTACAGCACACACTTGCTTCTATCGTGATCTCTTTCCCCGGTCCTCAATCTTTGGCTTGATTCTTTTCCACCTCTTCCATACGTTCCTTTTGTCTAGTTTGTTTTAACAACAAAATCTTGCCTCTTCTCTCTTCCAGTATAAATTCCTGTATTTTGCTCATTCCCCGCTCTATCTCTCCTCCTGTATTCCATTATCTTTCTTTTGCTCCTTGTGTTGTTTCCCTTTCTCTTTCTTTCTGGTTTCCCTGTTTCTCTTCCTTTGCCCTTCTATCTTCTGTCCAGCTTTTTGCATTTTAATCGTCTCTACTCTAAATCCTTGCTCGAACAGGGATCTCCCTGGTTACACCTTGTGAAAGACATATATGGCCGAGGCGTTCAAAGAATCTTGGTGGCCACTCGATGGTAACAAATTGGAAAAGCTGGTAGAATAGGGAAGTCTTCACAATATCAGGAAGGAAAAAAATCATGTTAAATATGAAACTTCCAGAGGTCTGAGATCCCTGAAAGGGTGGAGGAAGCAGATTCAATAGTCGCTTTCAAAAGGGAACTGGATAAGTACTTGAACGGGAGAAAATTGCAGGGCTATGAGGAAAGAGCGGGGGAGTTTGATTAATTGGATAGCTCTACTAAAGGGCCGACACAGGCACGATGGGCCGAATGGCCTCCTGCTGTGCTGTATCATTCTATGATCATTGAAAAGGGAGAAACAAATGTAATCTTTAGTCTCAATACTGAAACTTTCCAGTTGATTCTCAATTTAGCCAAACGGTGGGTGACCAATACTGCTTTATTGAACAGTCTCATCTGTTCTTCCATATATATGATGCAAAAATATTTTTTTCCGTAACACAGTGAAGATACAATTATAAAATGCCTTAGTCAGGCCAAGCATCTCCATTCCTGGCAGGGCTATAGGCAGAAACTAACCATTATTGAAAGCGTTTCATTTCTTTCCACCTTGCATCTGGTGCTGCTCAACAGTTGGCACAGATGCTGAGGTCTGGTTCTGAATGTACTGTAGACACTGAATGAGTGATGTTCTGACTAAATCAGTAACCAATCTTGTGGAACAACTCAAGTCCTTTCAACAAATGTCATCTCTAGCGTCCATGCCTAATAACCTAGCAGAGTTTGGGGAATTATTGCTCAATGCTGTCCAAGGTTTGAGCCCGATGCCAGTTGATGCATCAATCTGCCAGCAACCTATGTGGCAATGTTTGGCCAAGGCGTTTGGTGACCTGTTTCCGCACAGCTGATAAAGCTGTAAAAAAAAGACAGGATCTTAGGTTTTATAAATAGGAGCAAGTACAATGGCGAAGTGGTAATGCTAAACCTACACAAATCATTGGTTAGGCCTCAGTTAAAGTATTGTGCCCAGTTTTAGGCTCTCTACTGTGGGAAGGATGTCAAGGCCATAAAGAGGATGCAGAAGAGATTCACGAAGGTGACACCAGGACTGAGAGGCTTTAGTTAGGAGGAGGGAAGAGAAACTGGGGCTCTTTTCATTAGAACAGAGAAGGTTCAGAGGAGATCTGATAAAGGTGTTCAAAGTTATGAAGGGTTTTAATGAGGTCTCTCATTTGGCGATGCCATCACTTTTGATCATCCACAATTTTTGACAGAAATACACAATCGCATTAGTCTATTTATTGGTATACTGTGTGCCAAACAGAATAAGCAAAGGGATTATGGCAGGTCACAGGGGCAAGCAGTCTCTGAATCTCTGGCTGGCTTGGCCTTCAACACTTGGCTGAATCTTTAACCCCCATAAAAAATGTCCCGGGGACGGAAGGGTTGATCTAATTCTCAAGGTGACCTCATCTACATGACATCATCAAGACATAGGAGGCTCACCACCAGGATGGCCACAGTGCCTACAAGGTGGCAATGTAATATGAATCAGCAGGATGGTTCATCTACTTTTACCACACGGGGTTATAAACAAAAGATATATGCGGTTATGTAACTCAAATGTGTTGCAGAGTTCATCCATAACCATTGTGGATCCTGTTTGTTCGGTGCATGCTACCCCAACTATTGATTCTCACACTGCACAGTAGAATTCAACATAAGTTGCATCAGTCTGATTCTTCTTCCTTAGGCTGTCTTGGGCCAACTGTTACTGATAGTCCAGCTTTAAACTTTACTTCCGCCTCCCTTTGCTTTGGTCCGGCATAAGGCGCACATAAAACACATGCACACACACAGGCAGACACACACACACTGGCACGCATACACAGGCGCGCATACACAGGCGCGCATACACAGGCGCGCGCACACACAGGCGCACGCACACACAGGCACGCACACACAGGCACGCACACACAGACACAGGCACACAGACACAGGCACGCACACACAGGCGCGCACACACACAGGCGCGCACACACAGGCGCGCACACACAGGCGCGCACACACAGGCATGCACACAGACACACACACACAGGCACACACACAGACACACACACACACACACACACACAGGCACACACACACAGGCGCGCACACACAGACACACACACACACAGACACACACACACAGGCACACACACACAGACACACACACACAGACACACACACACAGGCACACACACACAGACACACACACACACACAGAGGCACACACACACAGACACACACACACAGGCGCGCACACACAGACACACACACACACACAGGCACACACACACAGACACACACACACAGGCACACACACACACAAGCGCGCACACACAGGCACGCACACACACACAGGTACACACACACACAGGCGCGCACACACACAGGCGCGCACACACACAGGTACACACACACACAGGCGCGCACACACACAGGCGCGCGCACACACAGACACACAGGCGCGCACACACACACAGGTGCGCATACACAGGCGCGCACACACAGGCGCGCATACACAGGCGCGCGCACACACAGGCGCGTGCACACACACACACAGGCGCGTGCACACACACAGGCGCGCGCACACACACAGGCGCGCACACACACACACAGACGCGCACACACGCACAGGCGCGCGCACACAGGCGCGCACACACAGGCGCGCACACACACACACACAGGCGCGCACACACACACAGGTGCGCATACACAGGCGCGCACACACAGGCGCGCATACACAGGCGCGCACACACACAGGCGCGCGCACACACACACAGGCGCGCGCACACACACAGGCGCGCGCACACACACAGACGCGCACACACACACAGGCGCGCACACACACAGGCACGCACACACAGGCGCGCACACACAGGCGCGCACACACAGGCGCACACACACACAGGCACACACACATGCACACAGACACACACACAGACACACACACAGAGGCAGGCACACATGCAGACACACACACTCGCAGACGCTGGCTGTTAGTCGGTTCACTACTGCTCCAGTCTGCTGCTGCGCTCGGCCTCACATTCTGCCAGGATCTGCTGCAGGTTGCGAGTCAGGGGATGTTCTCTTCCGTGGGTCACCTTCAGAATGTCAAACGCCTGGCAGTGAGAAAACGAACAAGTCAGTGTGACACTCCGTTCCCAAGCACACAGCCCACTGACAGTACCCCTCCATCTCGCAGGCCACGATTCCTCTCTTTGAACGAGGTGACTGGCAGATGAGTCGTACAAATTCTACCTTGTAATAGCAATAAGTGTCTCAACAGCCATTTCCTCTATCTGCACGGGATCAAGCTGCCAGGGCTGAGCTCTACAGAACCGTGTAATGTTATGCAAATTTATACCTTAACCGGCACAACAGCAAGAATAACAGATAATAACTCGGTTGCTGCATTGCTAACCGCCATATCAATTTTTTTCTGCACATGATAAAGGAGAAGGGAATTGAACTATCTATTAGAATGTGGCACCATACAAGTATCAGAACAATTGAAATAAATCCTAATTTGTTGTTATGTTAATGCCCTTCAATTTAGCAGAGTCCATTCCGAAGCAATTAACGCCAGAATTCATTCTTAGCTTAGATTGAATAAGGGAGGGTGGATGAGATAGGAGGCGACACTCCACTTCCCTCAAAGGCTCAGGTTACATGCAGAGTGCTGAGATTCTATAATTAAGGTCACTCGGCGTGTGGTGACTCGATTAAAGACATGTTCCATGGGATTTGGGAATTTTTAATCTGTGTATAAGGGACTGCATTCCAGAATTCCATCCATGTATAATCAGGGTCACTGGCTTACAGTGATTGAACAAATCCCATTCCGCCTTCATCATATGGGTTTCATAGAAACATAGAAGATAGGAGCAGGAGTAGGCCATTCGGCCCTTCGAGCCTGCTCCGCCATTCAACGAGATCATGGCTGATCATCCAAACCCTAGCACCCGGTCCCTACACCGGCAGCCAACCCACCCAAGCCCTATCCCCGTAGCCCCACGTATTTAATCCCCCTAACACTAAGGGCCAATTTTTATCATGGCCAATCAACCTAACCCGCACATCTTTGGACTGTGGGAGGAAACCGGAGCACCCGGAGGAAACCTACGCAAACACGGGGAGAATGTGCAAACTCCACACAGACAGTCACCCGAGGCCGGATTTGAACCCGGGTCCCTGGCGCTGTGAGGCAACAGTGCTAACCACTATGCCACCGTGCTGCCCTTCCAGGATCTTCACCAGCGTTTTGGGATCCTGCTCCGTAATTCTGCCCATTTTTCTGTGAAAGCCACAAATCAGTGGCTTTGTCTTTAATAGTGCAAACATATTAAAGTAGAGGTTTGCGTAGAATCATTTCATTTCATCGTGATCTTATTCTGCTCACTTCTTAGCTTCACACTACAGGAAATTATTCAGATTGAAGAACGGTTATAATTTCTCAGATTGATAGTCAAGTGCTGGGCCCACTTATCTCCTTGGTACATATAGATGATTTGGACTTGGGCATAAGGAGCACAATCTCAAAATTGGCTGACGACACAAAGGTTTGGCAAATAGGGATGAGGGCTGTAAAAGACTTCGGGAAGATATGGGCAGGTTAAGGGAATGGGCAGAAAGGACATTAAAGCCACAGCGCACACAACGTATAGATTCACCGGGAGGATGACAGGTTTGGAAACAATGGGCGAGATCTTGCCAGCCCTGGGGAGGTGGGTATGGAGGCGGGACTGCCGGGAAAATGGCAGAATGTGGGGGCGGGTGCCATCTTGCCAGGAGGCGGGTAGCCGACCCGCGCCAGGTCCCGTCTCCTTGGAGGCGGGAAGGGGATTACAGCCCAGGTAGTTAACAGGCAGATAAGATTATCCCCATTTTACCCACACAAGTGCGGGCTTCCCGAAGGCTTCGAACCCCGCCAGGGTCACCGAGGCGAGCAGTGGGTCTGCGGGGGTCGGAGGGGTGCAAAAGTGCGCTGTGAAGGTAAGTAATGAGTGCAAGTGTGGAGAGGTGAGTATCTGAGGTAAGTGGAAAGTGTTAGAAAATGCTTACTTACCTTTGTTTCTTCCTGCAGGCTTCAACAGTTGGGGATGCGGAGAGTCTCGCATCTCCGCGGCAGAGATGACAGATGGCCGTTGCATTCTCCAATGCAACAACCATCTCATTTCTGCAAAAGAAAGCGGTTTGATGAGGTCTTGAATTCAAGAACTCATCAAACTACAGAGAATGTCAATGTTTGGCAGCTTCACAGAGCTGTCAAACGATGACAATTCACCTGTCAAAAATTTTTGACAAATGAAACGTCGTACATTGACGTTCTCTGCAACCGGCTTTCCCTTAATTGGCCTGCTAAGCTCGCTGGGCGGGCTTAACAAGGTCAATCAAGGGAAAATAGCGTGGGTTGGCCAGAGGTTGATGGAGGCGGGACTGAAACCCAACAAGTGGGAGTCCCGCCTCCAAAAGCTCCCCATTGGCAAAATCCAGCCCTCTGAGAAGACGCTCGAGATATCGCAACTTCTTCCACTAGAGCAGAGAAGGCTAAGTGAAGAATTAATAGATCTTTTTAAAATTATGAAGCTTTTTAAAAAAAATTGTTCTTGGGATGTGGGCATTATCAATTCTTTTTCCACCATAGTTTCTGACAGGACATTTCATGTTCTAACAATCATCTGCATAAGAAATTCTCCTAACCTCTCCCTTCGTTCTTTTGGTGATGATCCCGAATTTATGCCCTCTGGTTACAGACTCATCGCCTAGTGTAATAGGACCACGAGTCAAGTTATATTCACATTAAAGTGAAGGCTGGTATTCAAAGCCACGGGCACTCTCGATGGACATCTGACCTCTACCACTTAATCCATCAGGTTGCCACGAAATTTGTCTCCTTCCGCGCCCCGCCCCCCCACCAATTCTTTGGAATTAAATTCTCTCACTTCAATTGGTTCTCTCAAGCCACAAAGTGTTTACCAACAGAGAGGGATGGGACGCAATCTGTTCCCCCATCCTCGGCCAATAAGGCTCTTAAGGTGGTCCCTATCAGATGTGTGGGGGTAATATGGTGGATCCACCTTCCAATGTCTCCTCACTCCTAACTCAATAGTTTCCTCCTAGAAATCCCAGCTGACATAAGGAACGTGCCATGTGGGAAATCATAGGGAATCGGCCTCCTGCAAGTCTAGGTCATGAGTTTGACCCCATCTTACAAAGTAGTTAAGTTTCCACCCGACCCTTCCGACCTTTCAGAATGTAGGGAGAAACCATTTCCTCTGTCAAGTGGGTCGATAACCAGAGGTCGTAGATTTAAAATAATTGGTAAAAGAACTCGAGGGGAAATGAGGAGAAATTTCTTCACACAGAGGTTTGTTAAGATCTGGAACGCACTACCTGAAAGGGTGGTGGAATTAGATTCCATAGGAACTTTCAAATAGGCAGTTGGACATGTACTCGAAGAGGACTCATTTGCAGGGTTATGGGGAAGAAGCTGGGGTGTGGGACTAAATCGGACTGCTCTTTCAAAGAGCCGGCACAAGCATGGCGGGCCGAATGTCCCCCTTCTGAGCTGTAAGATTCTATGATTCGAATGTGAAAAGAACAGAGCATGGTCATTGGACCAGAGTACATTGGACCAGAAAACTGCGTGCAGTTTTGGTTTCCATATTTAAGAAAAGATATACTTGCTCTCGAGGCAGTTCAGAGAAGGTTCACTCGGTTGATTCCGGAGATGAGGGGGTTGACTTATGAGGAAAGGTTGAGTAGGTTGGGCCTCTACTCATTGGAATTCAGAAGAATGAGAGGCGATCTTATCGAAACATATAAGATTGTGAGGGGGCTTGATCGGGTGGATGCGGTGAGGATGTTTCCACTGATGGGTGAGACTAGAACTAGGGGGCATAATCTTAGAATAAGGGGCTGCCATTTCAAAACTGAGATGAGGAGAAACTTCTTCACTCAGAGGGTGGTGAATCTATGGAATTTGCTACCTCAGAGAGCTGTGGAAGCTGCGACATTAAATAAATTTAAAACGGAGATAGACAATTTCCTAGCTGATAAGGGAATTAAGGGTTATGGGGAGCGGGCAGGGAAGTGGACGTGAGTCTAGGTTCAGATCAACCATGATCCTATTGAATGGCGGAGCAGGCCCGAGGGGCCGTATGGCCTACTCCTGCTCCTACTTCTTATGTTCTTATGTTCCAGCATCACCACAAGTAAAACAGGTGAGCAACGTGGAAATATGGTATCGAATTCTCGGAGCTCACTCACCTCCTTCAGCGTGTCCAGCGCTTGGCTCAGCTTCCCCTGATGATGTTGCAGCTTGCCCACTCTCATTAGCTGCACTCCTCTCACAGGATGAGGTCCAGCATAATACAACCTGGAAGCAGAACGAAGGTACAGACCAGATTCAGCTGGAGCGTGCTGGTAGACAACTAAAAGTAAACTTCACACGTATATGATCTGCGGGCTGGCTAATTCAGGAGTAACCAAATCACAAGGTGGGGGCGGTGTAGTCAGCCCCACAGGCCCATATCTCTCCTATGCTATAGTTACCCATCACAGGGTTTCCCTAGGGATGTAGGTGGGCTGCTAGAACTCTGCAAATGATGAATGGAGCAGCACCACACGAGTTGCCGGCATTTAAGCCAGGATAACGCCAGGAATAAAAGAGCAGGTACTTCCGAATCAATCCATAAGGTCCACCCTGGACACCTGCAGGGAAAAGCTCACACATATTCTGTCTGGGCCACTCTCAGAATCTGTCTGGGTCAAAATCCTGGAACAAGGTTATTGATGCCGCAAAAAGAATATTGTTCATAAATAAAGGGATCAGTTCCCCGCTGACACCACTCTCCATGAATCAGATTTTCAGAAGAGCTTCCTGGATTTATTAATAGACCAGCAACACGGTGGCAATAGGCCACTGTGTGAAGCTCTGCTACAGAACTGCCTTGTCGATATGCTGGGGTGGGAGATATGCTGCCAGTCCGTTGCTCTAAGCTGGAGCTGTAATTCCTGTCATTCTGACCTCCCTTTGATTAACGGTTCCTGTGTCTTGAGGCCATGGTCTTGTCAGCCGTGGCTCAGTGGGCCGCACTCTCGCCTCTGCGTCAGAAGGTTCTGGGTTCACATCCCACTCCAAAGACGTGAACTCAAAATCCAGGCTGACACTCCTAGTGAAGCACTGAGGGAGCGCTGCACTGTCGGAGGTGCCGTCTTTCGGATGAGATGTTAACCCGAGACCCCGTCCGCCCTCTCAGGTGGACGTAAATGATCCCATGGCACTATTCGATGAAGAGCAGGGGAGGTCACGTCGGTGTCCTGGCTAATTTTTATCCCTCAACCAACATCACTAGAAAACAGATTATCTGGTCATTATCACATTGCCATTTGTGGGAGCTTGCTGTGCGCAAATTGGCTGCCGTGTTTCCTACATTACAACAGTGACTACACTTCAAAAGTACTTCATTGGCTGTAAAGCGCTTTGGGGTGTCCAGCGGTTGTGAAAGGCGCTATAGAAATGTGAGTTCTTTCTTTCTTTCACACATCAGTTTCTGGAAAACCAGGCTTTTCAGTCCCTCCAAGCTCATCCAATGTGAAAGTTATTTTGAGTGGACAGGATTTGCCTCTGCGCCCACTGTGTACGTCTTGTTTCCTCCAGGTTTCCCCCATTCATATCTAAGCTTGGTAATAGCTTTGAGGTAGCAGCAGGTGTTGGGTATAAGTGGATGAAAGGCCCTTAGTAGCCCGATATCCCAGGAAGGGTGCTTGCAAATCAGTTGACCAGAATGGATCCAATTTACAATCTAATACCTAATGCGCATTACTCCTGTGCAATTAGATAGAAGAGGTTTATCACAGAATCACAGAAACCCCACAGTGCAGATAGAGGCCATTTCGGCCCATCGAGCCTGCACCGACACATATCCCACCCGATCCCTGTAACCCCTACACCAACACATATCCCACCCTATCCCCGTAACCCCACGTATTTAATCCCCCTAACACTAAGGGTCAATTTATCATAGCCAATCAACCTAACCTGCACATCTTTGGACTTATGATCTTAATGTTGGTGAATGTGGAGTAGAACAGGCCTATGGCTGTGTATGCTGTGGCTGTCTACTTTGGCTTCTGTAGTTGGGAGTCCTTGGCTAACAAGCACCCCCACACCCTCCTTTGATACACCTCAGCGGTCCCTTGATGCTTTCTATTAGTGTGTACAAGAGCATTAGCTGTTCCTCTTTTCTCTTGACTTCTTGTACCGTTTAACTTAAAACCAAAACCAATGGGAAATGGCTTGCAGCAATAACCAAAAAAGGCAGAGGATTTAAGACATGGAACAATAGGAACAAGAGTAGGAACAATAGGAACAAGAGTAGGAATAATAGGAACAAGAGTAGGAACAAGAGGAACAAGAGTAGGAACAAGAGGAACAAGAGTAGGAACAAGAGGAGGAACATTTGGAACAAGAGTAGGAACAAGAGGAACAAGAGTAGGAACAAGAGGAGGAACATTTGGAACAAGAGGAGGAACAATAGGAACAAGAGTAGGAACAAGAGGAACAAGAGTAGGAACAATAGGAACAAGAGGAACAAGAGGAGGAACAATAGGAACAAGAGGAGGAACAATTGGAACAAGAGGAGGAACAATAGGAACAAGAGTAGGAACAAGAGGAACAAGAGTAGGAACAAGAGTAGGAACAAGAGGAACAAGAGTAGGAACAAGAGGAGGAACAATAGGAACAAGAGTAGGAACAAGAGGAACAAGAGGAGGAACAATAGGAAAAAGAGTAGGAACAAGAGGAACAAGAGTAGGAACAATAGGAACAAGAGTAGGAATAATAGGAACAAGAGTAGGAACAAGAGGAACAAGAGTAGGAACAATAAGAACAAGAGGAGGAACATTTGGAACAAGAGGAGGAACAATAGGAACAAGAGTAGGAACAAGAGGAACAAGAGTAGGAACAATAGGAACAAGAGTAGGAACAATAAGAACAACAGGAGGAACATTTGGAACAAGAGGAGGAACAATAGGAACAAGAGTAGGAACAAGAGGAACAAGAGTAGGAACAATAGGAACAAGAGGAGGAACATTTGGAACAAGAGGAGGAACAATAGGAACAAGAGTAGGAACAAGAGGAACAAGAGTAGGAACAATAGGAACAAGAGTAGGAACAATAGGAACAAGAGGAGGAACATTTGGAACAAGAGGAGGAACAATAGGAACAAGAGTAGGAACAAGAGTAGGAACAATAGGAACAAGAGTAGGAACAATAGGAACAAGAGTAGGAACAATAAGAACAAGAGGAGGAACATTTGGAACAAGAGGAGGAACAATAGGAACAAGAGTAGGAACAAGAGGAACAAGAGTAGGAACAATAGGAACAAGAGTAGGAACAATAGGAACAAGAGTAGGAACAATAGGAACAAGAGGAACAAGAGGAGGAACAATAGGAACAAGAGGAGGAACAATTGGAACAAGAGGAGGAACAATAGGAACAAGAGTAGGAACAAGAGGAACAAGAGTAGGAACAAGAGTAGGAACAAGAGGAACAAGAGTAGGAACAAGAGGAGGAACAATAGGAACAAGAGTAGGAACAAGAGGAACAAGAGGAGGAACAATAGGAAAAAGAGTAGGAACAAGAGTAGGAACAATAGGAACAAGAGTAGGAACAATAGGAACAAGAGTAGGAACAATAGGAACAAGAGGAGGAACAATAGGAACAAGAGGAGGAACAATAGGAACAAGAGTAGGAACAAGAGGAACAAGAGGAGGAACAATAGGAACAAGAGTAGGAACAAGAGGAACAAGAGTAGGAACAATAGGAACAAGAGTAGGAACAATAGGAACAAGAGTAGGAACAATAGGAACAAGAGGAGGAACAATAGGAACAAGAGGAGGAACAATAGGAACAAGAGTAGGAACAAGAGGAACAAGAGTAGGAACAAGAGGAACAAGAGTAGGAACAAGAGGAGGAACAATAGGAACAAGAGTAGGAACAATAGGAACAAGAGGAACAAGAGTAGGAACAAGAGGAACAAGAGTAGGAACAATAGGAACAAGAGTAGGAACAATAGGAACAAGAGTAGGAACAAGAGGAACAAGAGGAGGAACAATAGGAACAAGAGTAGGAACAATAGGAACAAGAGTAGGAACAAGAGGAACAAGAGGAGGAACAAGAGGAACAAGAGGAGGAACAAGAGGAACAAGAGGAGGAACAATAGGAACAAGAGTAGGAACAATAGGAACAAGAGTAGGAACAAGAGGAACAAGAGGAGGAACAATAGGAACAAGAGTAGGAACAACAGGATCAAGAGGAGGAACAATAGGAACAAGAGGAGGAACAATAGGAACAAGAGGAGGAACAATAGGAACAAGAGTAGGAACAAGAGGAACAAGAGGAGGAACAATAGGAACAAGAGGAGGAACACTAGGAACAAGAGTAGGAACAATAGGAACAAGAGGAGGAACAATAGGAACAAGAGTAGGAACAAGAGGAACAAGAGTAGGAACAATAGGAACAAGAGTAGGAACAAGAGGAGGAACAATAGGAACAAGAGTAGGAACAATAGGAACAAGAGGAGGAACAATAGGAACAAGAGGAGGAACAATAGGAACAATAGGAACAAGAGTAGGAACAATAGGAAGAAGAGTAGGAACAATAGGAACAAGAGGAGGAACAATAGGAACAAGAGGAGGAACAATAGGAACAAGAGGAGGAACAATAGGAACAAGAGTAGGAACAAGAGTAGGAACAATAGGAACAAGAGTAGGAACAATAGGAACAAGAGTAGGAACAATAGGAACAAGAGTAGGAACAATAGGAACAAGAGTAGGAACAATAGGAACAAGAGTAGGAACAAGAGGAACAAGAGTAGGAACAAGAGGAACAAGAGTAGGAACAATAGGAACAAGAGTAGGAACATGAGTAGGAACAAGAGGAACAAGAGTAGGAACAATAGGAACAAGAGGAGGAACAATAGGAACAAGAGGAGGAACAATAGGAACAAGAGTAGGAACAAGAGGAACAAGAGTAGGAACAAGAAGAACAAGAGTAGGAACAATAGGAACAAGAGGAGGAACAATAGGAACAAGAGGAGGAACAATAGGAACAAGAGTAGGAACAAGAGGAACAAGAGGAGGAACAATAGGAACAAGAGGAGGAACACTAGGAACAAGAGTAGGAACAAGAGTAGGAACAATAGGAACAAGAGGAGGAACAATAGGAACAAGAGTAGGAACAAGAGTAGGAACAATAGGAACAAGAGTAGGAACAAGAGGAGGAACAATAGGAACAAGAGGAGGAACAATAGGAACAAGAGGAGGAACAATAGGAACAAGAGTAGGAACAACAGGAAGAAGAGTAGGAACAATAGGAACAAGAGGAGGAACAATAGGAACAAGAGGAGGAACAATAGGAACAAGAGTAGGAACAATAGGAACAAGAGTAGGAACAATAGGAACAAGAGGAGGAACAATAGGAACAAGAGGAGGAACAATAGGAACAAGAGTAGGAACAATAGGAACAAGAGTAGGAACAATAGGAACAAGAGTAGGAACAAGAGTAGGAACAATAGGAACAAGAGTAGGAACAATAGGAACAAGAGTAGGAACAATAGGAACAAGAGTAGGAACAATAGGAACAAGAGTAGGAACAATAGGAACAAGAGGAGGAACAATAGGAACAAGAGGAGGAACACTAGGAACAAGAGTAGGCCACTCGAACCTGTTTCGCCATTCAATTAGATCATGGCTGATCTGTACCATAACTCCATCTACCCGCCTTGGTTCCGTAACACCTGATACCCTTGCCCTAACAAAAATCTATCAATCTCAGGTTTGACATTTTCAATGGACTCCCCCAGCTTCAACAGCGTTTTTGTGGGTGGGGTTCCAGATTTCCACTACCCTTTGAGTGAAGAAGTGCTTCCTGACATCACCCCTGATTAGTACCTCCAAGCCGTTTTCAGACGCACTTCTGCCAGTGGTTAAACACGCTGCCTGTGCCCGTGTTGCTGACCAACAAGGTTGTAAATTTGATGCCCAGTCTGTGACGAGTTAGCTGATCTTAAACAGGGTGGCCGAAGGCGTGAACGAATGAGAGATCAGTGCTGCCATTCCAGATCGCTCCCCAGTGGCCCTGGTTGAACATGTGACTTTGAGGTCTTAGCTCTCAACGGATCAAAGGCCGTGACATCACGAATTATCATGGCTGCTCTAAGGTCAAGGTCAGGTTCAGCTGTGATGGGACCTCCCCCCCACCATGGTGTTGCCAACACCCATTGATGTTGTACAATGGGGGTGATTTTACCAATGGGGAGCTTTTGGAGGCGGGACTCCCACTTGTCGGGTTTCAGTCCCGCCTCCATCAACTTCTGGCCAACCCACGCTATTTTCCCTTGATTGACCTTGTTAAGCCCGCCCAGCGGGCTTAGCAGGCTAATTAAGGGAAAGCTGGTTGCAGAGAACGTCAACGTATGACGTTTCATCTTGAATTCAAGACTCACCAAACCTCTTTCTTTTGTAGAAATGAGATGGTTGTTGCATTGGAGAATACAACAGCCGTCTGTCATCTCTACCGCGGAGGTGCGAGACTCTCCGCATACTCACCGATTGAAGCTTGCAGGAAGAAACAAGGGTAAGTAAGCTTTTTCTAACACTTTCCACTTACCTCAGATACTCACCTCTCCACACTTGCACCTATCACTTACCTCCACAGCACACTTTTGGACCCCGCAGACCCACTACTCGCCTCCGTGACCCTGGCGGGGTTCACAGCCTTCGGGAAGCCCGCACTTCAGGGCTGAAAATGGAGATAATCCTCTTATCTGCTTGCTAATTACCTGTTAACAGGCAGTTAATTAGCACTAATCCCCTTCCCGCCTCGGGGAGGTGGGTCCCAGTGCGGGGCGGGTACCCGCCTCGCTTGAAACTGGCATGGAGGCGGGTTGGGGGCGGGATGGGTTCGTGCCCCCCGATTTCGCGATTTTAACCCCCCCACACGCCTCCAATCCCGCCTCCACGGCCCAATGAAAATCCTGCCCTATATGTCAGCACTTTCAGGAGGGGAACAGGCAAAATCAGTGGAAAAAAGAAGTGGGGGGCGGCGGAGGAAATAAATATCAAAGCCATCTCGGGAAAGCAGGTGAGGGGACGATGGGAAATGGAACCTCTCCTTGGGTTGAGAAGCATATTCCCCGTCCACCTGCCATCTCACCTTCGCAGTCCGCACATCCAGGAACACGCTGCGGTCTTTAATTATTCCCTCAACCGGGAAGGTGCGAGCCCCACCGAGGTAAACTGAGTCCCAAACAGAATGAACAAACCACCTTTGTTCTGTAACCAGCCACCTTGTGAAAACAAAAACTCTCTCCGGAAATCGCTGAGTGCGTGTTTGCCTCTTTCCCCACAGGGCCGTGCGCTTTACAGAGCACCGGGGAATCGCCCGCTCTACAGAGCACCGGGGAATCGCCCGCTCTACAGAGCACCGGGGAATCGCCCGCTCTACAGAGCACCGGGGAATCGCCCGCTCTACAGAGCGCTGGGGAATCGCCCGCTCACTGCTGATGCCAAGCGGTTGTTCCCTTTGAAAGTCAGCAACAGCTAGTAAATGAAAACAGTCAAGAGGTTTAATGGCCTCCAGCTGCTGCACGAATAGTTTCCTGATCGAAGGGAAAGATCAAAAGCTCACCGGCAGAGCACTTCAATGACTCCAACATGGAAATTCATTCATACTCGTGGTGGCTTTCAGAACACAAAAAGCCTCGGACTACAGTAAAACATTAAGCACTAGGTACTGCTGCAGTGATACAGAGCACCGGTCAGACTTCATCTGGAATACGGTCTTCAATTTCGGACGCCTCATCTCTGGAAGGGTATGCTGTCCTTTTGGCGAATGTCCAGTGGCAATTGTCCAGGGTGATACCTGGGATGAAAAGCCCTGGCTGGGTATGGTGAGAGACTGAGTAACCCCGGTGAGCCCTGGGTACGGTGAGAGACTGAGTAACCCTGGTGAGCCCTGGGTACGGTGAGAGACTGAGTAACCTCGGTGAGCCCTGGGTACGGTGAGAGACTGAGTAACCCCGGTGAGCCCTGGGTACGGTGAGAGACTGAGTAACCTCGGTGAGCCCTGGGTACGGTGAGAGACTGAGTAACCTCGGTGAGCCCTGGGTACGGTGAGAGACTGAGTAACCCCGGTGAGCCCTGGGTACGGTGAGAGACTGAGTAACCCCGGTGAGCCCTGGGTACGGTGAGAGACTGAGTAACCCCGGTGAGCCCTGGGTACGGTGAGAGACTGAGTAACCCCGGTGAGCCCTGGGTACGGTGAGAGACTGAGTAACCCCAGTGAGCCCTGGGTACGGTGAGAGACTGAGTAACCCCGGTGAGCCCTGGGTACGGTGAGAGACTGAGTAACCCCGGTGAGTCCTGGGTATGGTGAGAGACTGAGTAACCCCGGTGAGCCCTGGGTACGGTGAGAGACTGAGTAACCCCGGTGAGCCCTGGGTACGGTGAGAGACTGAGTAACCCTGGTGAGCCCTGGGTACGGTGAGAGACTGAGTAGCCCCGGTGAGTCCTGGGTATGGTGAGAGACTGAGTAACCCTGGTGAGCCCTGGGTATGGTGAGAGACTGGTTAAATCTGATGGACCTGGGTATGGTGAGAGACTGGTTAAACCGGTTGGTCCCTGGATACGGTGAGAGACTGGTTAAACCGGTTGGTCCCTGGATACGGTGAGAGACTGGTTAAACCTGGTGGGCCCTGGGTACGGTGAGAGACTGGTTAAACCGGTTGGTCCCTGGGTACGGTGAGAGACTGGTTAAACCGGTTGGTCCCTGGGTACGGTGAGAGACTGGTTAAACCGGTTGGTCCCTGGGTACGGTGAGAGACTGGTTAAACCTGATGGTATCTGGGTATGGTGAGAGACTGGTTAAACCTGATGGTATCTGGGTATGGTGAGAGACTGGTTAAACCTGATGGTATCTGGGTATGGTGAGAGACTGGTTAAACCTGATGGTATCTGGGTACGGTGAGAGACTGGTTAAACCTGATGGTATCTGGGTACAGTGAGAGACTGGTTAAACCTGATGGGTCCTGGGTACGGTGAGAGACTGGTTAAACTGGTTGGTCCCTGGATACGGTGAGAGACTGGTTAAACCTGATGGGTCCTGGGTACGGTGAGAGACTGGTTAAACTGGTTGGTCCCTGGATACGGTGAGAGACTGGTTAAACCTGATATGTCCTGGATGCGGTGAGAGACTGGTTAAACCTGATGGGTCCTGGATGCGGTGAGAGACTGGTTAAACCTGATGGGTCCTGGATACGGTGAGAGACTGGTTAAACCTGATGGACCCTGGATGCGGTGAGAGACTGGTTAAACCTGATGGGTCCTGGATGCGGTGAGAGGCTGGTTAAACCTGATGGGTCCTGGGTACGGTGAGAGACTGGTTAAACCTGATGGGTCCTGAGGTCGCCTGAGGAAAAGAGTGTTTGAAGACCAGGACCTCAAACCCGGCACTAAGCTCATGGTCTACAGAGCAGCAGTGATACCCGCTCTGCTGTATGCCTCAGAGACATGGACCATGTACAGCAGGCATCTCAAAGCACTGGAGAGGTACCACCAACGCTGCCTCCGCAAGATCCTGCAAATCCATTGGCAGGATAGGTGCACCAACGTCGGTGTTCTTGCTCAGGCCAACATCCCCAGCATCGAAGCTTTGACCAAGCTCGATCAGCTCCGATGGACGGGTCACATTGTCCGCATGCCCGATACGAGACTCCCAAAACAAGCGCTCTACTCGGAGCTCCGGCACGGCAAGAGAGCCCCAGGTGGGCAGGGGAAACGCTTCAAGGACACCCTCAAAGCCTCCTTGAAAAAGTGTAACATCCCCACCGACACCTGGGAATCCCTGGCCCAAGACCGCACAAAGTGGAGGAGAAGCATCCGGGAAGGCGCTGAACACCTCGAGTCTCTTTGCCAGGAGCAAGCGGAAGCCAAGCGCAGGCAGCGCAAGGAGCGCACGTCAACCCAAGCACCCCACCCACCCGCCCCTTCAACCACCGTCTGCCCCACGTGTGACAGAGACTGTAGGTCCCGCATTGGACTCATCGTCACCTGCGAACTCATTTTTAATGTGGAAGCAAGTCATCCTCGGTTCCGAGGGACTGCCTAAGAAGAAGAAGAAGAAGAAGGGTACGGTGAGAGACTGGTTAAACCTGATGAGTCCTGGATATGGTGAGAGACTGGTTAAACCTGATGGGTCCTGGATACGGTGAGAGACTGGTTAAACCTGATGGGTCCTGGATACGGTGAGAGACTGGTTAAACCTGATGGGCCTGGGTACGGTGAGAGACTGGTTAAACCTGATGACAAACTACTCCAAAAAAAGCTGACACTTCAAGAAGAGTCCTGGATATATGCTGCACTGCTCCGCCCGATCCTGAATTCATGCTGCACTCTCCTCCCCAATCTCTCTCAGTTGATGACACACTTCTTCCTGCCCCACCTCAAAGCTTCTGCTCTTTTGTTCTCCAAAGCACTGTTCTCAGCTCCTGCTCCTTCCCGCTCTTTATTTTCCTTTCCCACTCCCCCTCATCTCTAGCCATGTCACTCATTCTCTCTCCAATTTACTGCCATCCATTCCCCCATACCTCTCCCCTTCATTGCCATCAATTTCCTCCTTCCCGCTCCAATCCATTGGCATCCGTACCTTCCTTCCCCTCAGTGTCATTCCTACATGAGTTCTGCTTCTTAAGTCCTGCAGCCCAGAATCACATCAAATGGCAGCAGCACTTCTGTAGTGGCGGTGCAGGGGGAAGAGGGGATCCAGTGCCCATTGGGTTTTATCAGCAAACACTGACACGTAGACCGGACCCTCAGAATGCTGACAGTCAGCATGACACACTCTTGGGTGGCATGTATGAACTTGGGTTATTGAGCCCTTGGAGACGTGGAGGTTAAAGGGGTGATTTGACTAAGGTGTTTAAAATAACAACGGGTATTTGACCCAGCAGATAGGGAATGACTCTTCCCTCTTCTCGGAGGACCTAGAACAACGGGACAAAATCAGATTTAGCAATAATATTTAGGCGCAAAGGATTGTGACAATGTAAAACATACTGTCCCAGTTAATTGGGAAATAAGGGATATGGGGAAAGGGCGGGGAATTAGGATTAAAAGGATAGAGCTGCCATGGCTAACAAAATGGGATCAGGCTCGATGGACCAAGTGGCCGACTTCAGTTCCAATATGTCTCACATAACATTGGAAAGAGTCTGGGATAATATTTATGGCGTAAAACGGGTGATATCAGATCAGCCGCCCGTTATCTCTCGCGATTTTCATTTCTGTTGAAGTTACACAAAGTCTAAATTACCCCCTCTCGGTCTTTTCTGGATTAATACAAAAATATCTCTTTTAAATGAATGAATTTTTTGTCAGCCTGGCCAGGCCATGGAGTCTATCACGTTGAGCAGATATCTATCCAATAAAATGGCATCTCACGGTAATGTCAACCAGTACTGGAGTTAGATCCTTAGTTCGTGCCTTCAGTTACCAGGCCTATCCTGTTTAACGGAATGATTCAGAAAATTAAAATTTTTAAACTGTAAGGAACACAGGAACATGTTCTGACATCTGATGGACTCCCCAAGTTCAAGGGTTAAACCAGATCCAAACTCAGGTCAACTATTTAAAAAAGATATGTTTTTAATGTTCCTCCTGGAACGTTCTCTTCCCTCCTCTCCCACTTGGATAGTCAGTTATGGAATTTGTGGCCACTTTGATAGTTAAGCTCATCTCGCCCGCTACATGTAATACGGATGCCAGTGTCGTTCAGTCCATAAAGTATGGCTCTCTACGGCTGCTTTGGCTGGGAACAGTACGGCAGGTGAGACTCTGCCTTACGGTAAAGAAGCTAACGTATTCCAAAGTTTAAAAGACAAGTTGATTGATTGAAGTGGAAGGATCACTTATGTGGGTTGAAAAGCGGGATTAAAGCAGTATCAAAAATCAAAAGACGTACATAACCACATTCTTCATCGCTTCCTCTCTGCTCCTAAAGTACCTGCACTTAATTCTGTCACCAACGCGAGGTTGCTGCTGCACACAGACAGCCAATTAATGGGAAACCCTAGTAAGCCACGGTTTTAACCCTGCACTCCCGATTCGCGCTTCGGGTTAAAATCGAGCTTTACATTTCAATAGATTATTCACCCCCCAAAAAAGAACCGGTCGCACGGAGGCCCCGAGTTGCTGCAGCGCGGAATCCCCTCGGCTCCTATTGTCACTCGCACTGCGAGGCGGATGTCACTGCTGCTCCCCTTCACACTTGAAGCCAGCTACTGACCCGGTGCCTTGAGCTACCAGGTCTATCCTCATCCAGAATTCGGAACAGAATGGTTCAGTTAAGAGGGAAGGATGAGATTCCCATCTTCCGCTTGTACCCTGTAAACGTGACCTTTCTTTCCCAGACAGGGTCATTTTAACCTAACGAGCCGGGCGGGAATCCCACGGGATCGGGTGGAACGCCGGTTTCACACCTCGCCCAATACTGCTCGCTGTTGACTTCAGTGGAGAGTAGAATGGGGCGGGGTGTAATATCAACGTCGCAGGTTAACATTTCCGAGAGCCAGAGAATGTGTAAAATGTTTATGCTAAAACTGCGGAATTTGCCCATTTGTTTTTTCAGAGCATTCTTAAAATATCGCTTGATTAGTAAAATAGACTGAAGATTCCAGTGGTGTTTCTGCATCAGAATATATACGTCTTAGCGCATTAGGAGAATCCTTCAAATAAGGAGGTGCGTTGTCCATTTCTCAAAAGATTTTATAATATTCGTTTTCTGACGTTAACGGCTGCTTGGCTCAGTAGGCCTTTGAGTCAGATTGTCGTAGGTTAAAGTCCCATTCCAGGACCGGGGAGCATAATCCAGGCTGACACTTCAGTGCAGTTCTGAGGGAGCTCTGCACTGTTGAGGGGCTGCCTTTTGAATGAGACGTTAAACCGAGGCCCCGACTGCCCTTTCAGGTGGATGTAAAAGGTGGAATGGCACTTTTCTGAGGTGCAAGGAATTCTCGGGTGTCCTAACTAACATTGCTCCCTTAACCATCACCGCCAAAATAGATTGACTAGTCGTTCATCTCATTGCTGCTGCTGGGACCTTACTTGGTGCAAAATGGCTGCCGTATTTGCCTACATAACAACAAAAAGTAATTCATTAGTTGTGAAACCCTGTGGAACGTCCTGAGGACTATAAAAAAGAAAGACTTGCTTTTATATTGCGCCTTTCACCACCTCAGGACGTCCTAAAGCACTTTACAGCCAATGAACTACTTTTAAAGTGTAGTCACTGTTGTGATGTAGGAAACGCGGCAGCCAATTTGCGCACAGCAAGCTCCCGCAAATAGCAATGTGATAAGGACCTCTTAATCTGCTTTTCAGTGGGTAGCACTCTCGACCCTGAGTCAGAAGGTTGTGGGTTCAAGTCCCACTCCAGGGACTTGAGTACAAAATTCTAGGCTGACGCTCCCAGTGCACTGCTGAGGGAGTGCTGCACTGTCGGAGGTGCCGTCTTTCAGGTGAGATGTTAAAACCGAGGCCCCGTCTGCTCTCTCCTGTGGACGTAAAAGATTCCATGGCGCTATTTCAAAGAAGAGCAGGGGAGTTATCCCCTGGTGTCCTGGGGCCAATATTTATCCCTCAGTCAACCTCACTAAAACAGATTATCTGGCCATTATCACATTGCTGTTTGTGGGAGCTTGCTGTGCGCAAATTGGCCACCGCGATTCCCACATCACAAGTGACTACACTTTAAAAGTACTTCATTGGCTGTAAAACGCATTGGGATGTCCTGAGGTCGTGAAAGGTGCCATAGTTCTTTCTTTCTATTGTAAACTCGGAGCTGCCCCCTCTACTGCATCAGGGCGCATTTCCAGATCTCCAACTCAGTCAGTCTTGTGGGTTCGTGCCCACTGGGTTCAGACTGTCCCAATCAGATGTCTCTCGAGCACCTTGCAGCCAGCAGAGAGAGGAGGCTTTCAACCAACGTTGCCCCTAAGCTGCGCGGCCACGCAATGAACAGGAGGTCCCGCGCAGGCCGCTCGCCAGCCTGGATAAGATACCGGGCATGCGCGGCCGCGCAGCAAATTTCAAGGGACCGCGCACCTAAAATAAAAATTAGAGGGAACACTGCGTTCAACCCGTCTCACATTCGTCCACTGTGGCGCACAATCCCGTAGCTCAGCAGTTCGAGACCGCAGGAGGTAGTCGCAAGAAAATCTCACTGAACTTAGAAGCATTTATTTCTGAATGGGACATCAGCTTCCCCCCCCGCAACCCCAAAAAAAAATAGGACCCGCGGGACTGCAGGTTATTCCGAAACATTTCTAGGGACCTGCATTCTGACAACTGAACATTCGGATGTAAGAGTTGCCATGGAAACAGGATGCGATCTTCAGCGAGCGCGCTCCGTGATTTTTTTTTTCTTTAAGCCTGCTGACATCCAAAGCAAGTGCTTCAGTCTGGTGGGGAATGCGGTCGTGATTTATAATTAATAATGGTTGACTGCTTCGTATTGTGCTGAGGAATTGAGGTTAATCTGAAGGATGGGAGTGTGTGCTGCACCCTTCGATGGGCCCGCTACCCTCAATCCCACCCCCCCACCCACCCCCGGTACGGTGCCCCGAAGTTTATTATCTCATGCTTTCAATTATTTAGTGAGGAAGGTTCGAGTTCCTCAGGGCATTAATGCAACAGTCTGTGATGGGATTACTGATAGTTGTAGCCACAGAATTGGCAGAGGGGAATCTCAAGAGCCAGGAAGGCTGGTAGGGGCGTTCTCAACAGCCTGTTGCATGCCGGGTGGCAATGTCTTGTCTGATTGAATCTGTACCAGTTCAAAATTGCCAGCTAATTGCTAGGAGCAGCTGAATTCCACCACCCCCCACCCACCCCCCCACCACCCTCACCCCACACACCTCTAGTACAAAAGGGAGTATAACAAAATAAAAATGACTTCATTTCTCTCACCGTCATATACCCTTCTCATTTCACACTGTGCCTTTGAGAGGAAGACACAGAAGGGAAGGAGATGGGGTGGATGATATTAAAAGTCTGAACCCGTGATGTTCAGCTCTTTTTTTCCCTCCCTCTCCATTCGCTGTCCCTGCTGCTGTTTGATTCATGATCTTTTTTACACAGACAGTTCGTTCGAGCATGTTGTGAGGCTGTGGAAAGCACTATCGGAGTTAGCGACTGAAACAGAGACCAATCTCTTTTAGTCGAGGGAATAAATGTCCATAATCACTGGGAGAACTCCCTACCCCTCTTTGAATTGTATCATGAGGTTTTTTCCGTCCACTTGAGATGGCGTTTGAGCCCTCAGTTTAACGTCACGTCCGAAAGACGGCGCCTCCGACAATGCAGCACTCCCTCAGTACTGCACCTCCGACAATGCAGCACTCCCTCAGTACTGCACCTCCGACAATGCAGCACTCCCTCAGTACTGCACCTCCGGGAATGCTCAGTACTGCACCTCCGATAATGCAGCACTCCCTCAGTACTGCACCTCCGACAATGCAGCACTCCCTCAGTACTGCACCTCCGACAATGCAGCACTCCCTCAGTACTGCACCTCCAACAATGCAGCACTCCCTCAGTACTGCACCTCCGGGAATGCTCAGTACTGCACCTCCGACAATGCAGCAATCCCTCAGTACTGCACCTCCGACAATGCAGCACTCCCTCAGTACTGTACCTCCGACAATGCAGCACTCCCTCAGTACTGCACGTCCGACAATACAGCACTCCCTCAGTACTGCACCTCCGACAATGCAGCACTCCCTCAGTACTGCACCTCCGACAATGCAGCACTCCCTCAGTACTGCACCTCCGACAATGCAGCACTCCCTCAGTACTGCACCTCCGACAATGTAGCGCTCCCTCAGTACTGCACCTCCGACAATGCAGTGCTCCCTCAGTACTGCACCTCCGACAATGCAGCGCTCCCTCAGTACTGCACCTCCGACAATGCAGCACTCCCTCAGTACAGCACCTCCGACAATGCAGCGCTCCCTCAGTACTGCACCTCCGACAATGCAGCACTCCCTCAGTACAGCACCTCCGACAATGCAGGACTCCCTCAGTACCGTACCTCCGACAATGCAGCACTCCCTCAGTACTGCACCTCCGACAATGCAGCACTCCCTCAGTACTGCACCTCCGACAATGCAGCACTCCCTCAGTATTGCACCTCCGACAATGCAGCACTCCCTCAGTACTGTACCTCCGACAATGCAGCACTCCCTCAGTACTGCACCTCCGACAATGTAGCACTCCCTCAGTACTGTACCTCCGACAATGCAGCACTCCCTCAGTACTGCACCTTCGACAATGCAGCACTCCCTCAGTACTGTACCTCCGACAATGCAGCACTCCCTCAGTACTGTACCTCCGACAGTGTAGCACTCCCTCAGTACTGTACCTCCGACAATGCAGCACTCCCTCAGTACTGCACCTCCGACAGTGCAGCACTCCCTCAGTACTGCACCTCCGACAATGCAGCACTCCCTCAGTACTGCACCTCCGACAGTGCAGCACTCCCTCAGTACTGCACCTCCGACAATGCAGCACTCCCTCAGTACTGTACCTCCGACAATGCAGCACTCCCTCAGTACTGCACCTCCGACAATGCAGCACTCCCTCAGTACTGCACCTCCGACAATGCAGCACTCCCTCAGTACTGCACCTCCGACAATGCAGCACTCCCTCAGTACTGCACCTCCGACAATGCAGCACTCCCTCAGTACTGCACCTCCGACAGTGCAGCACTCCCTCAGTACTGCACCTCCGACAATGCAGCACTCCCTCAGTACTGCACCTCCGATAGTGCAGCACTCCCTCAGTACTGTACCTCCGACAATACAGCACTCCCTCAGTACTGCACCTTCGACAATGCAGCACTCCCTCAATACTGCACCTCCGACAGTGCAGCACTCCCTCAGTACTGCACCTCCGACAGTGCAGCACTCCCTCAGTACTGTACCTCCGACAATGCAGCACTCCCCCAGTACTGCACCTCCAACAATGCAGCACTCCCTCAGTACTGCACCTCCGACAGTGCAGCACTCCCTCAGTACTGCACCTCCAACAATGCAGCACTCCCTCAGTACTGCACCTCCAACAATGCAGCACTCCCTCAGTACTGCACCTCCGACAGTGCAGCACTCCCTCAGTACTGTACCTCCGACAGTGCAGCACTCCCTCAGTACTGCACCTCCGACAGTGCAGCACTCCCTCAGTACTGTACCTCCGACAATGCAGCACTCCCTCAGTACTGCACCTTCGACAATGCAGCACTCCCTCAGTACTGCACCTCCGACAGTACAGCACTCTCTCAGTACTGTACCTCCGACAATGCAGCACTCCCTCAGTACTGCGCTGAAGACTGAATGTAAGAGATTTAGAGCAACTGTGGCTCAGTGGGCAGCACTCTCGTGAGTCAGAAGGTTATGGGTTCAAGTCCCACTCCAGAGACTTGAGCACAAAAATATCTCGGCCGACACTCCAGCGCAGTGCGGAGGGAGTGCTGCACTGTCGGAGGGGCCGTCTTTCGGATGAGATGTTAAACTGAGGCCCTGTATGCTCTCTCAAGTGGATGTAAAAGATCCCATGGCACTATTTCGAAGAAGAGCAGGTGAGGTGTCCTGGCCAATATTTATCCCTCAATCAACATCACTAAAACAGATTATCTGGTCATTATCACATTGCTGTTTGTGGGAGCTTGCTGTGCGCAAATTGGCTGCCACGTTTCCTACATTACAACAGTTACTACACTTCAAAAGTTATTCATTGGCTGTAAAGCGCTCTGAGACGTCCGGTGGTCGTGAAAGACGCTATATAAATGCAAGTCTTTCTTTCTCCTGTTTCCCTGAGGATGTTCACTCTGATGACCAAAGGAGTGTTGGTTTTCTCCATTCAATGGCTGCCTTTGTACTCGCTCTCCAAACGTGCACTGGGTGACGTGCTGTATACTAATCCCACAGTACCTGCTCACCATTTTGAAGACTAGCCTATTGACAATCCAATCTGACCTCACACATGAAGAATGGCCATGCGGGTGAGCTACTGGAAGCTGACTGGTGCTTAGGGAACCGTACCTCAGTCAACAGGGGCCATGTTGACTTTGGGCAAGTGTCAAAAGGACGCTATCGGGTCAGCCGCCCGTTATCAGAGAATCACAGAAAGTTATACATCACCTCCGTTTTAATTTCCGCTGAAGTCAGTGGGGTGGATATAGCGTGCTCGTGAGTCGACAATAGAGAATAATGAAAATGGGGAGAGCTGTGTCACGGACAGCTCATCCAATATCACCCGTTTTACCCTATCGCCCAAAGTCAAAATACCCCCAATGTTTTCCAGAAAGGAGAATTGTGGGCGACTCCCTTGAAGACGCCGGGGGTATTTTGACTTTGGTGCGCGGTCCCTTTTAATGGCTGCGTGGCCGAGTCAAATTTGCACGCACGTGCGATTTCTCCCATATATAAAAAGCGGGTGAGCGGCCCGCGCGGGACCTCCAGACCGCGCAGCTTAGCGGGGACGATGACTGTGTGGGGGCGGGGGTGGAGTTCACAGGAAAAAAGGGGGGAGGAATGATTTCAGTGGCTGCACTGTCACCTTTACAGAACACATTCCGAGAGGACAACATTCATTGCAGTCACTGATCATCAATGCTGACAACTGACTGCAGAGTAATAATATGGGCACATGATGAGGGTCTAAGGATTATGAAGCAATTGCTTTAAAATAGAACCATAAGCAGATTAAGAACCCAATATATATGCTAGTTTAATATATAGTCTTACAAATTAAAATACCTATATATTAAACTATAAAATGTCATATATATATGCTAGTTTTCTCTGCATTTGATTATTTATTCAATGCCGTTTATTCTGAGTCCATGAGCCTCTCTCTCTGTTGCAAAGGCTTTTGCCCCTTAGTCCTCCCAGGCCTTCTGGCAATTATGGAAGAAAGGTGAGTCGTGACCAGGTCGTTGATCATACACACGCTCATTTCTCTCCCCTGTGGAGACGCAGCTGGCCGCAACACCTGCCGTCGCCAAAGACCAACAGCAGTCCGTCCCAGAGAACGCCAGTTCAAATCCCACCACCGCAGTTTGAGAATTTAAATTCCGTTTAAAAAAATGAATTCAGGAAATAAAAAGCAGGCATCAGGAAAAGCAACCGTGAAGCTGGAAGGAAACCTGCCGTCCTTACCCGGTCTGGGCCTATATGTGACTCCAGTCCCACACCAACGTGGTTGACTCTTAACTGCCCTCTGAAGTGCGGGCCAGCGAGTCACTCAGTCGTATCAAACTCAGGGCGCAATGAGGGATGGGCAGTAAAGGATGGCGAGAATCCCGAGAATTAATTTAGAAAGATACAACCACAGTACCATCCCTCCATTCATTTCACCTTTAACCTCCAATCTAACCAAGTCCTTGTCAAGTATGCGCAACGTACAGGAGCGGCAAAGAGCCTGATATCAACAGGCAATGTTCCGTTCTTATATTACGAAGGGCAGGATTTTCATTGGGCCGTGGAGGCTGGATTGGAGGCGTGTGGGGGGTTAAAATCCCAAAATCGGGGGGCACGAACCCATCCCGCCCCCAACCCGCCTCCATGCCAGTTTCAAAGGAGGCGGGTACCCGCCCCTCACTGGGAAGGGGATTAGTGCCAGTTAACTGCCTGTTAACAGGTAGTTAACAGGCAGTTTTTAGCCTAATCCCTATTTTTAAGGTTGAAGTGTGGGATTCCCGACGGCTCCAAACCACGCCAAGTTTGCGAGGCGGGCCGTCGGGTTGAAGGACTTGGAGGGGTCGAGATGTCGGTGTTCAGGTGAGTGATGGGTGCATGAGTGCAAAGGTAAATGTGTTTGGTCTGTGCAAAGTGTTTAAAGAAGTTTAAATGACCTTTTCTTACCTTTACAGCCTTCCTTCCTTTAGGTCTCGGGAATCCCTCATCTCACCGGCACAGAAAGCAGAATGGCTGCGAACTGTCAAAAGTGACAGCCTTCAGCTTTCTGTGCAGGAGAGATTTCTAACTGAGTCTGTGGAGAAGGACTCAAAACCTCTTGACAGATGAAATTTCAGTCTGTGACGTCACTTGTTGCCGGGTGGCCCTTAATTGGCCTGCTGAGCCCGCTGGGCGGGCTTAACAAGGTCAATCAAGTTAAAATCGCGTGGGTTGGCCACAACTCGATGGAGGTGGGACTACAACCCCGAAAGTTGTAGTCCCGCCTCCATCACGTCCCCGAATGAAAATCCAGCCCAATGTATTTACAGCACAGAAACAGGCCATTCGGCCCAACAGGTCCATGCTAGTTTCTGCTCCACACAAGCCTCCTCCCACCCCTCTCCGTCTAAACCCATCAACATATCCTTCTATTCCTTTCTCCCTCACGTGCTCATCTAGTTTCCCCTTTGCGATTCGCCTCAACCACTCCTTGTGGTAGTGAGTTCCACATTCTCACCATTCTCTGGGTAAAGAAGTTTCTCCTGAAAGGGCTGGATCGCTTATAGTACAGGCACCACTCCCCCGCCTCCCTGCCCCACACTAAGTCCCACAGTCTCCCACTTGCTCAGAAGCTGAGACCCAGAGGGTGATGCAGGATCCTCTGACTGTGCATGTTGTGAAGTGTAAAGCCATGAAAAGCAATTCTGGATGAAAAAAAAATGGATCAAGGGAAAACACCTAATACCCTGAAGATGAAAATTCCTTTAGCCCTGCTAGCCGTGTAATCCACACAAGACTTCACACCTATTTCTGGCCGGCGGTGATAAGACTTTCTCTTTATTACTCGCAGGAAGTCTCGCGAAAAGAGCCACTCTTCCAAACCCGAGAATTAAACTGGTGCACCGTCAGGAAGATTCACCTGGAACATAGGATTGATAATTAACTACGCAGGGCTGAAGAAATAGGATTCCTAAACATTAGATGCTGCTGCATCCTAAAATTGCATGGCAAATGCGGCCCTTGGGCTGGATTTTATCAATGGAGGCGTGTAGGAGGTGGGACTCCCACTTTTGGGGTTGTAGTCCCGCCTCCATCGAGTTGTGGCCAACCCACTCGATTTTCCCTTGATTGACCTTGGTGAGCCCGCCCGCCCAGCGGGCTCAGCAGGCCAATTAAGGGCCACCCGGCAACAGGTGACATCACAGATTGACATTTCATCTGTCAAGAGCTTTTGACAGATGAAATATCAGCATTTGACAGCTGTTTGAAGCTGTCAAACACTGACAATCTGTACACTAAGTTAATTCCTTCCTCTCAGGCTGATTTAGAGATCTCTCCAGAACAGAAAGCAGAATGCTGCAGATTTTGACAGCTCGCGGCCATTCTGCTTTCTGTGCCGGTGAGATGAGGGATTCCTGAGACCTGAAGGAAGGAAGGCTGCATTATTAAGTAAAGGTAAGTAAAACTTATTTAAACACTTTACACACACCAAACACACTTACCTCTGCACTCATACACCCATCACTCACCTGAACACCGGACATCTCGAACCCTCCAAGCCCTTCAGCCCGACGGCCCGCCTCGCTAACTTGGCGTGGTTTGGAGCCGTCGGGAAGCCCACACTTCAGGGATAAAAATAGGGATTAGGCTAAAAGCTGCCTGTTAACAGGCAGTTAATTGGCACTAATCCCCTTCCAGCCTCGGGGAGGTGGCTCCCAGCACAGGTCAGGTACCCGCCTCCCTTGAAACTGGCATGGAGGCGGGTTGGGGGCGGGATGTGTTCGTGCCCCCCCGATTTTAACCCCCCACATGCCTCTAATCCCGCCTCAACGGCCCGATGAAATTCGAGCCCCTTATGTTACTTCCTGTACTGTATTATTATAGCTTGACCTGCCTTCTATTCCAGGTATGAGAAGGATTTGTCATAATATTGGAAATTTGGAAGAGACATCTCCGCTCCAATTAATGTTTGCTCACTTTCTAAGATGTAGACGCCAGCAGGACCCAGGTTCCATCCCAGACCTGTGCTGTCCTCAGCCAGGGGCTTCTTCTCCTGATTTGACGCCGGGTGGAAAGCATGTGTGCGTGAACGTTGGGCAAAGAGAGGGTCAAAACTGGCGGTAACTGCCCCTTCCCCCACCTGGTCAAAATAGCTCACCAGCACTCGGTGTCTCGAATTCTCCTCTCCTCCCGATGGAGTCGGCTCTCACTGGGTGCCAGCTAGCCTCTGGTGCCTCAAAAAAGCATCGCTGGGCTATTTTGCCTCTGGCGTTGACCACCAGTTCTGAGCCTCTCTTTGATCCCAGCATCCGAGCACACACGTGCGTTCTCGCAGCAGGAGTCACTGGATAGCGATCAGGAGCAGGAACCGTGGCTGAGGGCTAACTCAGCACAGGTCGGGGATCAAACCCAAGGCCCTCTGCCACCTACTACTACTACAACAACAACCTGCACTTATGTAGCACCTTTGATGTAGAAAAACATCTCGAGGCGCTTCACCGAGGCATAAAAGATGGGTTCTAAGGAGGGTTTGAAAAGGAGGAGAGGCAGAATGTGTACAGCAAACGAGCATGGCTCATGGCCTTTAGAAGCTGAGCCAACAGGTAAAGGGGAGGGCTCCACAGGCTTTCTTGAACTCCAGCTAACAATCTGATACCTTAGGGAGTAAATTATACCGACAGAGCTTTTAATTCCAAGGTAATTTTACTTCACAATTGTTTGCCATGCTGCACCTTCGAGATTAGTGTTTGAGTTTTTCCAAACAACCATTTCAAAAAATGACTGCGCAGGTTAACGCTGTCAGACGTATTGATGTTGTGACCTGAGGACTGGTGTCCCGCCCCTCCGAGGGAGAGTGCGAGGGGCAGGAGGGGCAATGCCCGGACTCCCACTGACAGCATGGTTGAGTTCTCCCAGGTAATGGGAGCTCACCAGCAACTGATCTACGTTCTCCTTGATACTTTGGATGGCCACGCTGGGCAGTCAGCTGCTGGGCCTGGACAGAAGGGAGCGGCGCTGCGTTAGGGTTGCCAGCCCTCCAGAAGTTGAAGACTAATCTCCAGGGCATTGCTGCGAGCAACCCGGGAGAAAAATCATGAAACAAAATCGTGTTTTTAAAAATTTTCTTGGAACATTTTTATTTATTAATTATAAAAATATTAGAGATGGGGGGGGGAAAAAAGGCTGTTTCGCCAACAGTCCCTGTAGTGTATGTACCTTTAAGAGGAACTATGTTTTTGAAGCCCCTGTATACTGTAGTACCAGTAGTGACCACTCGGGTATATAAGCCTGTGTAGCGTCTTGTGTAGTTAGTTCACCTCCAGACTTTGTTCAGTAAACACTTGTTAAATCAACTCCTGCATTCCGTGTCTCCATTAACACACGGATCTAACAGTGGCGACGAGTTAGAAACGAACT
This sequence comes from Somniosus microcephalus, assembly GCF_052327205.1. Classification (NCBI taxonomy): domain Eukaryota; kingdom Metazoa; phylum Chordata; class Chondrichthyes; order Squaliformes; family Somniosidae; genus Somniosus; species Somniosus microcephalus. The sequence continues at coordinate 30,455,038 of NC_140989.1, forward strand.
TACCTGCAATTCGGCAGCACCTCAAGGGGATCGATTCCTCAGACGAAGGTCGAAGCCAGAAGCAAGAAAAAAAAAACTGTGGTTTCACCAGCTAAACGGGCTGGTGGCAGGTAGTGCACTGATCCTTCCTGGGCTGTGGCGGGCTAGAGCTCGATCGGGTGGCTCTGCAACGGGGCCGGGCAGCGAGTCGGGAAGCAGAAGCAAAGAGAGAGGGTGGAGCACTCAGGGCGCGGCCGGTGCTGCAAAGCAGGTCGGCGTTCGGACCGAGCAGAGGGAGGGGAAAGTCCCAGAGGGTCCGTTCCACGACGGGAATGGTTCTCCAAGTAACGGAGAAACTATTGAAGAGATATATATATATAAAAAATTAAAAAAATAGAAATACCGCGAAAAGCTGCAGGTTGCAACGGGAACCGCGGAGAACAGCGTTGGCAGCAGCGGCGGGAAAGCGCGGGAGGCGCCATCTTAACTCGGCGGGGAAGAAAGAAAAGCGCGGGAGGCGCCATTTTGATCCATCGGGGATGGAGGAAAAGCGCGGGAAGCGCCATTTTAGATTTTCAAGATGCCGAAGACTGGCAATATTACTGTTTTCGATAGTGATATAGAAGATTGGACCACATATGTGGAAAGAGTGGAGGTATAGTGCAAGGCGAATGAAGTAGCGGATAATAAAAAGGCATCGGTACTTCTAAATCTGATGGGCGCAAGGACATACGGGCTGTTACGAAACTTGATCACTCCAGCCAAACCGATGGACAAGAATTTTAAGGAGATTGTTGATACCCTACAGGAGCACTTAAACCCAACACCGCTGCTGATATTGGAACGATTCAAATTCTTCAGGAGGAATCAGCACAAGAATGAAAGTAACGCTGATTACCTCACCGAATTACGAAAGCTGTCAAAGCACTGCCAATTCGGGGCAGGACTGGCAGATTCTCTACGAGACAAATTCGTCTGCGGTCTCCTAAGCGAAGGAACACAGAAAAGACTACTTTCTGAGAAAGATTTGACACTGGACAAGGCTTTCAGTGTGGCTGTATCATACGAAGCAGCAGCAAGAGGAGCTGCAGAGATACAGCAAAAGCCACAGGACTTCGGCACCCATGAAATGACACGGGGTTTCGAGAGATGTTATCGCTGCGGCAGATCCACCCATGACCAGAAGGACTGCTGGTTCAAGGACAAAGCATGCAGGCAATGCGGAAAGATGGGACACATTGCACGTGTATGCAGATCTGGAAACAAATCCACTGACAGTAAAAAGGTCAATAAGGAAAAGTGCAGAAAGGTACAAATGATGACGGACAGTAGCTCCGAAGACCAGAAGAGCGATAGCGACTCCGGAAACAAGAGACTAAGCTGTCTCAAATTACATAATGTAATTGCCAAAGAAGATTACCAGACCATTTGGGTTACCCTCACGATAGCGGGATCCCCAGTCAAAATGGAGCTAGATACAGGATCAGCTCTGACCGTCATGAGTCGACGGGATTACGAGCGGCTATTTCTGCATATACCTTTGAAAGACACATCCATTATCTTGAAGACATATACGGGGCAGAAAGTATACCCCAGAGGGAAAATAAGGGTGCCTGTTGTATACAACGGCAAGGAAATACAGAAGTTGTATTTATACGTTCTGCAAGATGGTGGTCCACCGTTGTTGGGACGTGAATGGATCAGAAAGATACGTTTAGACTGGCACTCCATTCAGGCACTGACGGTGACCAGTAAGAAAAAAAATGACGATGACGTCATACCTGGACGATTAAAAGAAATCTTGGCTAACGCCAAAGAAGTGTTTTAACAGGAACTAGGAACCCTGAAAGGCGCCACCGCCTCAATAAAAGTGGAAGATGCGGCAATTCCCAAGTTTTTTAAGGCAAGGCCGGTGCCATACGCAATTCGTCCAGCCGTCGAGGCAGAGCTGGAGAATTTGGAAAAAGCAGGCGTGTTATCCAAGGTAGATTGGAGCGAGTGGGCAACACCCATCGTCCCGGTCATGAAGAAAATGTTAAATAATGATAAATCTGAAGAACAGAGAAAAATTCGCATCTGTGGGGACTTCAAGGTGACTGTAAACCCAGTTCTTCACACGGTACAGTATCCTCTTCCGAGGATAGAAGATATTTTCGCCTCACTATCCGGAGGGAAACGTTTCACCAAAATTGACTTAGCACAGGCATATCTACAGATGGACGTTGAGGGGGCCTCTAAAAAGTATCTCACGATAAACACACACAAAGGCCTGTACCAGTACAATCGACTGGTTTTCGGAGTGGCATCAGCTCCGGCTATCTGGCAAAGAGCTATGGAGCAAGTCCTGCAAGGGATTCCGGGGACTCAATGCTACCTAGATGACATCCTTGTAACAGGAGAAAACGACAACGAGCACCTTGCCAACTTGGAGCAGGTGCTCACGAGGCTGAGAGAACGGGGCCTACGAGCAAATCGCCCCAAGTGTGAATTTTTCCAGAAACAAATATCATATTGTGGCCATGTCATTAACGAAGAAGGGTTGCATAAGTCACCTGAAAAAATTGAAGCGGTCGTAAAGGCCCCAGCGCCTGAAAATGTCTCACAATTAAGGTCGTTCCTGGGATTAATAAATTACTATCATAAATTTTTACCAAACTTGTCAACGGTTCTGCACCCTCTTAACGCACTGCTACAAACGGGAGTAGTTTGGAAATGGAGCGAAGACTGTAAACGTGCCTTCCATAAATGCAAAGGCTTGATCACGTCCAGGGAAGTGTTGGCTCATTACAACCCATCACTGCCAATCAGACTGGCGTGCGATGCATCCCCTTACGGCGTGGGAGCGGTATTATCGCATAGATTCCCTGATGGCTCGGAGCGGCCGATAGCTTTTGCGTCACACTCATTGAACTCAGCTGAGCGTAACTATGCCCAGATCGACAGGGAGGCACTCAGCCTGGTGTGGGGGGGGGGTGAAGAAATTCAACCATTACCTACACGGACAAAAATTTACCTTGTTGACTGACCATCAACCCCTCGTCTCCATATTCAACCCTAAAAAGGGCGTTCCCATTATCACAGCGCAAAGGCTACAGAGGTGGTCCCTTTTCCTAGGGGCACACCAATATGACATAGAATACAAAGGAACAAAACAGCATGGGAATGCTGACGGGTTATCGCGCCTACCGTTGCCAATGGTAGAAGAGGCGCCTACAGTGGACCCAGTGGAGATGTTCCACTCGACCATAGTGGAATGTCTACCGGTGACAAATTCAACCATTGAAAAGGAAACGAGAAATGACCCGACTCTCTCACGAGTCTACGATTTAACGGTGAAGGGATGGCCAGCACGTGGCGAACCACTGTTGCCAGCATTCTCGCAAAGAAGAGAACAGCTGTCAGTGTGCCGAGGAACCTTGATGTGTGGATCCAGAGTGGTGATTCCACCCAAACTCCAGGATAAAGTGCTAAAGGAGCTTCACGAGGGGCATCTGGGTGGAGTGAAAATGAAGAACTTAGCCAGAGCGTTTGTGTGGTGGCCAGGTATCGATGGAGACATCGAAGAAATGACCAAGAGCTGTCTAGGATGCCAGAAGGTCCAAAACGCCCCACCATAAGCCCCTCTACATCCATGGGAGTGGCCCTCATCTCCATGGCAAAGGGTACATATCGACTTTGCTGGTCCATTTATGGACTCAATGTTCTTAATCGCGGTGGATGCACACTCCAAGTGGCCGGAGGTAATAAAGATGTCCTCCACCACCACGGAAAAAACCATCACAGTATTAAGGACCATATTCGCCAGGAATGGGCTGCCTGAACAGATCTGTTCTGATAATGGACCGCAATTTGTATCCGAAGAATTCAGGAAGTTCTTAAAAAACAATGGGGTTAAGCACTACACGTCCGCCCCATACCATCCCGCCACCAATGGATTAGCTGAAAGGTTTGTCCAGACCTTCAAGAAGGCCATAAAGGCCATGGGTAATGAAGACATAAATCTGCAACATAAGGTAGATAACTTCTTGTTTGCGTACAGGAATGCAACACGTGGTTACAAACCAAACCCCCGCCATGATGTTTTTCAATAGAAGACTAAGATGCCGGCTGGATTTGGTCAAGCCAAACGTCAGAAGGGACGTAGAGAACCGGCAATTTCAAAGCATGAATGAAAGGCCAACTAGAACCTTCCAGATAGGTCAACCAGTTTTGGCCCGGGACTACCGTACCGAGAAATGGCAGCCTGGAACTATTTGCACACGACTAGGACCGCTGATGTATACCGTGGACATTGGAGAAAGCATAATAAGGCGCCATGCTGACCAGATCATAGAGTCATCCGAAAAAGGACAACCTACACCACAACTCTATACGCCTAGTGATGAAGCAGAGATACCCATAGTATCTACCTCCGATCCGGTGATACCGGAACCAGATGAACCCGACACTGGCATTGAAGCCGAATCAACCTTGCCAAAAGAACCTACTACACCACCGAAACCTACTACACCACCGAGGCGTTATCCGGACCGAGTTAGGAAGCCTCCAGAGAGACTGAATTTGTAATTGATTAACTTCAGCAAATGTGTAGATTATTGTTCTTGTAAAAATGTTATTTAATGATTACTTAAAATGTTATGTACTATTTATCTAAAAGGGGAGGAATTGTAGTGTATGTACCTTTAAGAGGAACTATGTTTTTGAAGCCCCTGTATACTGTAGTACCAGTAGTGACCACTCGGGTATATAAGCCTGTGTAGCGTCTTGTGTAGTTAGTTCACCTCCAGACTTTGTTCAGTAAACACTTGTTAAATCAACTCCTGCATTCCTTGTCTCCATTAACACACGGATCTAACAGTCCCGATTAATCCAATTGGGTAACGTAGAGTCTCTTCCCTTTCCAATTGGCGTAGGAAGGCTGGAGGCTGGACCAATAGCAGCAGTCTGAGGGCGGGATGGTTCGAGGTGAGAGGTCACATGAGGAAATCTCCAGGAATACACCCAATCACAGAGTTGGCAACCCGACACTGCGTGCATGAAGGCCTCGCAACTTGTTAAAACGGTGCTGAAATCTGCTTCTATCTGTCTGAAACCCTCATCTGGCTTATAACTAATTAGATTCTGAGCAGGTGTCAGCAGTGCAAAAAGCCTGCCTTTGACTAACAAATAGCTTTAGCGCTGAAATGCAATTAACAGCACAAACATTTACATTTACTTTGTGTTCCAATTGCAGATCTGTGTCAATTCATTCCATGTCTGAATGCAATCTGAACGGAAAGATGGTTTCAACATGTCTTTGGGGTTTGAAATTTAATGGGGACGAGACGTTAAACCGAGGCCCCGTCTGCTCTCTCGGGTGGATGTAAAAGATCCCAGGGCACTATTTCGAAGAAGAGCAGGGGAGTTATCCCCGGTGTCCTGGCCAATATTTATCCCTCAATCAACACAACAAAAACAGCTTATCTGGTCATTATCACATTGCTGTTTGTGGGAGCTTGCTGTGCACAAATTGGCTGCCACGTTTCCCACATTACAACAGTGACTACACTTCAAAAAAGTACTTTAGCAAAATACTATAGATGCTGGAAATCCAAAATAACAACAGAAAATGCTGGAAAAACTTAGCAGGCCCGGGCAACATCTGTGGAGAGATAAACAGAGTCAATGTTTCGGGTCGAACCCTTCTACAGAACTCTGTAGTTTCGACCCGAAACATTGACTCTATTTCTCTCTCCACGGATGGTGCCTGGCCTGCTGAGTTTTTCCAGCATTTTCTGTTGTTATTTCAAAGAAGTACTTCATTGGCTGTAAAACGCTTTGAGACGTCCAGTGGTCGTGAATGGTGCTATATAAATGCAAGTCTTTCTTTTTTATATGATAAAAACATCCTTTTTCTCTTGACTAGTGTCAGCCATGGCTCAGTAGGCCGCACTCTCGCCTCTGAAGTCAGAAGATTTTGGGTTCAAGTCCCACTCCAGAGACTTGAGCACAAAAGTCTAGGCTGACGCTCCAGCGCAGTACTGAGGGAGTGCCGCACTGTCGGAGGCGCTGTCTTTTGAAAGAGACATTAAACTGAGGCCCTGTCTGCTCTCTCAGGTGGATGTTAAAGATCCCATGGCACTAAGAAGAGCAGGGGAGTAATCCCTGGTGTCCTGGCCAATATTTATCCCTCAATCAACATCACTAAAAAACAGATCATCTGGTTGTTATCACATTGCTGTCTGTGGGAGCTTGCTGTGTGCAAAATGGCTGCCGCATTTCCTACATTACAACAGCGACTACACTTCAAAAAGTACTTCATTGGCTGTAAACCACTTTGGGACGTCATGAAAGGTGCTATAGAAATGCAAGTCTTTCTTTTTGACTAAATGAATGGTATGATCCTGAAAGCCCCTGTACTGAAACTCCTGGGTCGTCTCTGCATGGTTTTAGACATAAGTGGTCATGCCCGCTATCCTTTGAGGAGGCAACTAAATCTTTATGAAAGACTGGTTAGGCTTCAGCTGGAGTATTGTGTCCAATTCTGGTCACCACACTTTAGGAAGGTTTCAAGGCCTTGGAGAGGGTGCAGAGGAGATTTACTAGAATGGTACCAGGGATGAGGGGCTTCACTTATCTGGAGAGACTGGAGAAGCTGGGGTTGTTCTCCTTAGAAGAGAGGTTAAGAGGAGATTTGATTAGAGGGATTTGATAGAGGTGTTCAAGAGCATGAATGGTTTTGATAGAGTAAATAAGGAGAAACTGTTCCCAGTGGCAGAAGGGTTGGTAACTGGAAGACACAGGTTTAAGGTGATTGGTAAAAGAACCAGAGGCGACATGAGGAAACATTTTTTTTACACAGCGAGTTATTATGATCTGGAAAGCACTGCCTGAAAGGGTAGTGGAAGCAGATTCAACAATAACTTTCAAAAGAGAATTGGATAAATACCTAAAGGGAAAAAATTTGCAGGGCTATGGGGAAAGAGCAGGGGAGTCGGATTAATTGGGTCGCTCTACCGAAGAGACGGCACAGAGCCACGATGGGCCAAATGGCTGCCTTCTGTGCTGTATCATTCTATCATCTGTGATAACTAAGCTAGCAGATGGATGTGGTTTACATGGACTTCAGTAAAGCTTTTGACAAAGTCCCGCATAGGAGACTGGTCAAGAAGGTAAGAGCCCATGGGATCCAGGGTGCCTTGGCGCGTTGGATCCTAAACTGGCTGAGTGGCAGGAGGCAGAGGGTGATGGTCGAAGGTTGCTTTTGTGACTGGAAGCCTGTGTCCAGTGGGGTACCTCAGGGATCGGTGCTGGGTCCCTTATTGTTTGTGATCTACATAAATGATTTGGATGAGAATGTAAAAGGTATGATCAGTAAGTTCGCAGATGACACGATAATTGGTGGGGTGGTAAATTGCGAGGAGGAAAGCCTCCGGCTACAGGACGATATAAACGGGTTGGTCAGATGGGCGGAAAAGTGGCAAATGGAATTTAACCCTGAAAAGTGCGAGGTGATGCATTTTGGACGGACAAATAAGGCAAGGGAATACACAATGAGTGGTAGGACCCTAGGAAGTACAGAGGGTCAGAGGGACCTTGGTGTACATGTACATAGATCCCTGAAGGCAGCGGAGCAGGTAGATAAGGTGGTTAAAAAGGCATATGGGATACTTGCCTTCATTAGCCGAGGCATAGAATATAAGAGCAGGGAGGTTATGATGGAGCTGTACAAAACGCTGGTGAGGCCACAGCTGGAGTACTGTGTGCAGTTCTGGTCGCCTCACTATAGGAAGGATGTGATTGCTTTGGAGAGGGTGCAGAGAAGATTCACCAGGATGTTACCTGGGATGGAGCGCCTCAGCTATGAAGAGAGGCTGGACAGGCTGGAGTTGTTTTCCTTGGAGCAGAGAAGGCTGAGGGGGGACCTGATTGAGGTGTACAAAATAATGAGGGGCATAGATAGGGTAGATAAAGAGGAACTTTTCCCCTTAGTGGGGGGGTCAATAACAAGGGGGCATAGATTCAGGGTAAGGGGCAGGAGATTTAGAGGGGATTTGAGGAGGAACTTTTTCACCCAGAGGGTGGTTGGAATGTGGAACTCAATGCCTGAAAGGGTGGTGGAGGCAGGAACCCTCACAACATTCAAGAAGCATTTGGATGAGCACTTGAAATGCCATTGCATACAAGGCTATGGACCAAATGCTGGAAAATGGGATTAGACTGGACAGGGATGGATGGGCGGCGCAGACACGATGGGCCGAAGGGCCTCTTTCTGTGCTGTAAAACTCTATGACTCTATGACTATGAGATGAGCGGACTCCTGTACACGCAGCTCACTTGGCTCTCCATAAATTGCTCAAAAAAGTTCCTCACATGAAACTCAAGAGAAGCTTCAAGGAATAAAAGGTAATTTGGGTTGAGAACTGGCTCGGCAACAGAAGGTGATACATAGAAATTGCTCTGTCTTGGAAAAGTGACCAGTGGTGTTCCACAAGGTCTGTTCTGGGACCCCTGCTGAATTTCTCGAACAAAGCCATAAAAAGCCCAAAACAAAGCACTGGAGTTCATTTCTAGAGGAATAGAATTGAAAGGCAGAGAGGTTATGTTGGACTTGTATGGAACCTTGGTTAGACCACACTTGCTCAGTTCTGGTCTCCATATTATAAAAAGGATATAGAGGCACTGGAGAAGGTGCAAAAAAAGATTCACAAGAATGGTACCAGAACTGAGAGGTTAACACTGTCAGGAAAGACTGAACAGGTTGGGGCTCTTTTGTCGAGAAAAGAGAAGGCGGATGGGGTGACCTGATGGAGGTCTTTAAAATTATAAAGGGGTTTGATAGGATAGGCGTAGAGAAGATGTTTCTACTTGCGAGGGAATCCAAAACTAAGGGTTATAAATACAAGATAGTCACTAATAAATCCAATAAGGAATTCAGGAGCAACTTCGTTACCCTGAGAGCGGTGAGAATGTGGAACTCGCTAACTCAGGGAGTGGTTGAGGCGAAGAGCGGAGATGCATTTCAGGGGTAGCTCGATAGGTACATGAGGGAGAAAGGAATGGGTGAAATGAAATAGGGTGGGCGGAGGCACGCGTGGAGCATAAAGACCGGCCGGCACAGACCAGCTGGGCAGAACGGCCTGTTTCTGTGCTATAAATTCTATGTAATGGCTGAATTATTCTAACTTGTAATGGGCTTATTTTTCTCATGAAACACAAGGAACTGCTGCAAACGCCAGGAGGGGGGAAAAAAAATAGACACTCTATCAGAATGACATAAAAAAACAGGGAAACTAATGTAGTGCCCTGTGGCTGGATCCTGTATGGATCAGTCTCTTTATACAAGTTAGCGCTGGCTGTTCCTTTCGCAGAGGTATCCAACGCAAGGTCACTGTTGCATATATTTTGTTTCTATATCTGAAAATGCTTGGAGTGATGACAGATTAATGTTGTGCTTTATCAGGGTTTCTATAAAAATGAAGACATGTTTTTTCACAGTGACTGACTACATGGTTGTTTGTGTCTGTTTATGTTTCTACTGGGTCATGGCCCTGGGATATCTTTCCTTTGTGAAGAAAAAACCTGTTAACACCATTCCAATAACCGCTGCTAAAACTGAAAGCATTGGTTTTACTGTTCTTTTATCACCTCTGCTCCCCGCTCCATTTTAAAATATTCTTCCTGAACATTGGCTCCCCGGCTAAGCAACGCCTCGATTTCAAAATTCTCATCCTTGTTTTCAAATCCCTCCATGGCCTCGCCCCTCCCTATCTCTGTAATCTCCTCCAGCCCCACAACCCCCGAGATATCTGCGCTCCTCTAATTCTGCCCTCTTGAGCATCCCTGATTATAATCGCTCAACCATTGGTGGCCGTGCCTTCTGTTGCCTAGGCCTTAAACTCTGGAATTCCCTGCCTAAACCTCTCCGCCTCGCTACCTCTCTTTCCTCCTTTAAGACACTCCTTAACACCTACCTCTTTGACCAAGCTTTTGGTCACCTGCCCTAATTTCTCCTTATGTGGCTCGGTGTCAAATTTTTTGTCTTATAATACTCCTGTGAAGCGCCTTGGGACGTTTTACTACGTTAAAGGCGCTATATAAATAAAAGTTGTTGTAGTTGTTGTTGTTGAATATTCACCATGCACAGGCTCAAGATTGGTTCTGTTCTAGGCTGTACTTCTGAAGCAAACATAGCTGCTCTTGCTCTTCACTGCAAACATGCCGTTAGGTTAGAAACTCGAACATTTACTGATCGGGGGTGTGACTGGCCCCCTTTTACACCGTGCCTGATTTTCTCTTCCTGTGGACGGGCACAGTGTAAAGCGAGGTGCCGATTCGCTGTGACGCGCGCTTTGCGCTACTGTGGCGTCAGCCGTGGCTCAGTGGGTAGCACGCTCGCCTCTGAGTCAGAAGGCTGTGGGTTCAAGTCCCACTCCAGGGACTTGAGCACAAAATCCAGGCTGACACTCCAGTGCAGTACTGAGGGCGTGCTGCACTGTCGGAGGTGGCATATTCTGCCACTCGGTGGCAAGTTAGGGCATCAAAACCGACAGGCACAGTTCTGAAAATGTTAAAAGGTTAGGCAGCAAATATTTACTGTAATTGCATGAAAAGTCTTGCATTTTATACAGCGCCTTTCACGACCTCAGGATGTCGCAAAGCCAATGAAGTATTTTTAAAGTGTCATCACTGTTGTAACGTAGGAAACGCGGCAGCCATTTTGAGCACAGCAAGCGCCCACAAACAGCAATGTGATAACGGCCAGGTCATCTGCTTTTAGTGATGTTGGTTGAGGGATAAATATTGGCCCAGGACACTGGGGAGAACTCCCCTGCTCTTCTTCAAAATACTGCCGTGGGATCTTTTACGCCTCACCTGAGAGGGCGGACGGGGCCTCGGTTTAATGTCTCATCAGAAAGACGTACTGACGGCCAATAATGAGATGTTAAGCGGGCCCACATTTATTTGCACCACAGCAATGGGAGTATCATCGTAAAGGGTCAGAGACGGGCAAATCAATCTACGGTTTAAATAGGATGTCAGCACGACTGCAGAACCATATACTTGACTGAAAATTACCCTCATTGTTACTCTACTCTAAATAGTACAGCCCCCCACTTAACAATACTGTGCCTGAAAATAAGAAATGAAGTATTCCCGTTCTGTACAGCCCTCAAAGGATTAATTAAATGCTTGACTTGGCACCTCGGGCACAGATGAAAACAATAATTATGGGCAAGATAGTACAGAAAGTAACCTAAGTGATTATGAGGAGATTTTCCAAGACTTTTTTTTTCTGTTCCTTGATAGGTGTGGGCCTAAATGTGACCAAAATTATATGTATATAAGTACATTCTGACCCAATTCATAGACATAATCGCTCCAGCAGGATCTGAACTGGAAAACTATCCAGGAAAGCATACTGCTTGAACAGAAGTAGCTGAGGTTTAATGATTCTGGGGGAATGCCAATGACTACCCTTGAATTGATAATTAGGTACAGTACTTAATGGACAGCTGTCACGGTTACTGTGGAAGGAGAGGAGACAATATGGCCTAGAAATTCGGGTCGGGGCTTCCCACGGGTGCAAGCCCCCGACCTACACTTACATATCACGCTGACATTTGAAGACTGGGCCTGCGTGGATTTCTGGTCTGTGGCCCGGTTCAGCTCCCGGCGCGCTGTGCGTGCGTGATCTAGTGGCGTACTTAGTGCGATGAGCCGGCTGGGATCACGTGAGCACTTGGCAACCAATGGGAGTTTACAAAAGTCCATTCATGAGTTAGACCTAAGACCTGTCAAACTCATGAAAACTCCGGGCGCCCAAAACAGTACTTAAACTTGAAATAAAAGTTTTTAAAAATCCCACTAATTAAATTAACTATTAATAACTTAAAAAAAACTATTTTAAACAATTATTCAAATTTCTGCCAAAAAAATTTTTTTTAATAATAAACCTGTGGAAAAAAATTTCTAACTTTAATTATTAGACCACTTACCTTTTAAAACTAAGTCCTTACATCTGCTTTTTACATTCGTAAAAAGTGGAGGCCTTCACGCACGGACAAACCTGTCAAAAAAAACGAAGTTCAACGCGTACGCGCTGCCTCCAACATCGCTAGGGAACCGCCTCTTAACCCCTTGGTTCAGAGGAGAGGAAATGCCGGTTTTCCGCGCATGCGCTGTGCATGCTAAAATCCGGCACTTCCAACGGGCCCACGCGTGAGTACCCCGTCCGTACTCACGCGTTGGGACCGGAATTACTGGGCCATTAAGTTTTATTCCAATGTTCTTTTCACGACAGTGCTAGCTTTCAATGGAGGTTTCGCGCTATCTTTGCTGAGGCTTATTACGGTTGTTTGCCAACCACTTTTTCGGAATTGTCAGTGACCCTTTAACCTGAATTTCACCTGAATCTGTTACTGTACCCCTCGCCCAGGTCCACACACCCATCCATATGGATGCAGTTTAAAACCTGGACCGAATTGCAGGATTCCCAAAACACTGATAGAAGTCCCAGAATACTGTAATAAAAGAACATTTTGACGTATTAGCCTAGATGTTTTCAATATGGGCCCTGTTGAGTCCGGAAGGGCCAGCGGTAAGTTTTAGACAGACTGAAATGAAAACGTGCTGTCTGCACCCAATCTTATTATTTTGAGGTTAGCTCCTTTGCATAGTTTGAGGTGTGAAATTCCATGGGGTAGAACTTGACTTTGTGCGATGGCATAAACCTGCCAATAACAAATCGGCAGCCCATTTAACATCGCCCCAGATTTTTATTTCCATTGACTTCAATGGACAGCCAACTCACTATCACCTATTTTACTCTATGGCACAAAGTCAAAATCTACCCCGACAGGAGCAGAGAGCACAGTAGTGGTGGCACTGGAATACCTTTCCCTTACTCTCTCTCTTCCTTTAAGACGCTCCTTAAAACCTATCTCTTTGACCAAGCTTTAATATCTCCTTTTGTGGCTCGGTATCAAATTTTGTCTGATAACGCTCCTCTGAAGCGCCTTGGGATGTATTTACTACATTAAAAGCGCCGTATAAATACAAGTTGTTGTTGTTGTTAAGAGGAAGGAGGCAATTAAAGGGAGTATAGAGTTTCGAGAACCAATACTTGAAACCCAAGGCAGAATGGGGAGGGGACTAATAAGCGAAAGGTAAAAGTCAAGGGAAAGGTTACCCACTGTGCAGCCATGAGTCTGCATGTGACATTAAACAGCAGCAAATCACAATTGAGCAGGCCTGGAATCTATCAATGAACAGGTTTTACATGGATTTACAAAAGGTAAATCGTGCTTGACTAATCTACTGGAATTTTTTGAGGATGTAACTGGTAAAATAGATAAGGGAGAACCAGTGTATGTGGTGTATTTGGATTTTCAAAAGGCTTTCGATAAGGTCCCGCATAAGAGATTAGCGTGTAAAATTAAGGCACATGGGATTGGGGGCAAGGTATTGACGTGGATAGAGAACTGGTTGGCAGACAGAAAGCAAAGAGTTGGAATAAACGGCTCTTTTTCCGAGTGGCAGGCAGTGACTAGCGGGGTACCGCAGGGATCGGTCCTTGGACCCCAGCTATTCACAATATATATTAATGATCTAGAGAAGGGAACTAGATGTAATATCTCCAAGTTTGCAGATGACACAAAGCTGGGTGGGCATGTGTGCTGTGAGGATGATGCCGAGAAACTCCAGTATGATTTGGACAGGTTGGGTGATTGGGCAGAAGCATGGCAGATGCAATATGACGTGGATAAATGCGAGGTTATCCACTTTGGTGTCAAAAACAGGAAGGCAGATTATTATCTGAATGGCAATAGATTGGGAGAAGGGGAAGTGCAACGAGACCTGGGTGTCCTTGTGCACCAGTCGCTGAAGGTAAGCATGCAGGTGGTTAAGAAGGCAAATGGTATGTTGGCCTTCGTAGCGAGAGGGTTTGAGTACAGGAACAAGGATGTCTTGCTGCAGTTGTACAGGGCCTTGGTGAGACCACATCTGGAGTATTGTGTGCAGTTTTGGTCGCCTTATCTGAGGAAGGACGTTCTTGCCATGGAAGGAGTGCAGCGAAGATTCACCAGGCTGATACCTGGGATGGCAGGAATGACGTATGAGGAGAGATTGGGTCGATTGGGCTTGTACCCGCTGGAGTTTAGAAGAATGAGAGGGGATCTCATCGAAACTTATAAAATTTTAACAGGACTAGACAGACTAGATGCTGGAAGGATGTTCCCGATGGTTGGGGAGTCCAGAACCAGGGGTCACAGTCTAAGGATAAGGGGTAAGCCATTTAGGACTGAGATGAGGAGGAATTTCTTCACCCAGAGAGTGGTGAACCTGTGGAATTCTCTACCAAAGAAGGCAGTAGAGGCCAACTTATTAAATATATTCAAGAAGGAGTTGGACATATTTCTTAAGGCTAAAGGGATCAAGGGATATGGGGAGAAGGCAGGGACAGGGTACTGAATTTGGACGATCAGCCACGATCTCATTGAATGGCGGAGCAGGCTCGAGGGGCCGAATGGCCTACTCCTGCTCCTATGTTTCTAGGTCATAATGGGAATGAATGTTATCATTAATATCAAACTATCAATCTTAAACGAATAGTCAGCAAACAGCTATCAAATGCAAGAGCCATAAGTGAGCCAATGAAGTGACTCCAAATGCTTCTCGAAATGCTCTCGAAGCGGAGGACAGTACCAGGAATAAGAAAGACATAAAAGAGATATCGGAAAATGACAACATTTGCAAGAAACTGTTTTTAACATCAGCAACTCACTGAGCGGAATATGAACGGAGCACGCAAGCTGTCGTCAATAATCCAGTTATAGCCCGAGCTCGGTTACACGCTGACCAGATGGGTTTTCTGCATTTGATGCAACTATCAGATCTCCACTAAACGTAGCAGCCCATGGGTCACCTGGCTCCCAAGGTCAGGGGTCGCCAACTCTGATTGGACATATTCCGGGAGGTTTCATCACATGACCTCCTGCCTCCAACCGTCCGCCCGGTCAAACAGCCCTTTCCCCTATCCTCAATATTTATAACTGTAAAGCGTTTTGGGAGGTCCTGAGGTTGTGAAAGGGGGCTATATAAATGCAAGTTCTTTCTTTCTAAGCAGTTATTTACCTAGTGAAGGTAAATAGCTGGTGGTGGCATCATTTGTTGTGAACTCTGCTGTTTCATCCTGTCTATCGATGGCCTGATTTCGACATAACAGAACTAATAAATGAAAGTGTTCAAAAAAACTGGGGGGAGAAAAACCTAATTTTGCTTAATGTCCCAATGATTCTCCTCCCGGTTGCTCACAGCAGTGTCCTTCAATTCCTGGAGACTCCGGGTCAAGCCTGGAGGGTTGAGGACCCCATCCAAGGTCAATGTTACGATGAGGGCGGAGAGTGTTCCAAGAAGCATCAAGATGATCATTTAGAATGTGATTGTTTGACTGCCACTGTAATTTTACGAACACTTAATTAATTAGCCACCTAAGTTTAAACTGCAGTTAAATCAGGAGAGAGAGTAAAAGAACACAACTGCTTCCCAAGCCCTGGGCTTTATTTACAGCTAGCGTCCAACTGGGAATTTTAATGTCGTTACGGAACCAGTGCGTGAAGCAGCAGAGCGACAGCACAGTGACCTGCAGGGTCAGGGAATGCTTCACAGATTGATGATTAGACATGACTGAGGAATGCTGAAGGGCTGCCCAGAATACAGAGGAAACGTGGCCATCGCTCTGAATCCATAAGCACTCTCGGTCAGTTCAGCAGTGAACTTTTATGTAACATATAGAAACATAGAAGATAGGAGCAGGAGTAGGCCATTCGGCCCCTCGAGCCTGCTCCACCATTTAATGAGATCATGGCTGATCATCCAAACTCAGTACCCTGTCCCTGCCTTCTCCCCATATCCCTTGATCCCTTTAGCCTTAAGAAATATATCTAACTCCTTCTTGAATATATTTAATGAATTGGCCTCAACTGCCTTCTGTGGTAGAGAATTCCACAGGTTCACCACTCTCTGGGTGAAGAAATTCCTCCTCATCTCAGTCCTAAATGGCTTACCCCTTATCCTTAGACTGTGACCCCTGGTTCTGGACTCCCTGGCCATCAGGAACATCCTTCCTGCATCTAGTCTGTCTAGTCCTGTTAGAATTTTATATGTTTCAATGAGATCCCCTCTCATTCTTCTAAACTCCAGCGAGTATAAGCCCAATCGACCCAATCTCTCCTCATACGTCATTCCTGCCATCCCAGGTATCAGTCTGGTGAATCTTCACTGCACTCCTTCCATGGCAAGAACATCCACTTTGTTACGTGGCAGCGATCAGGCCTCTGTGAGTGTCTGCATGCCTTGCTTGGTCGATCGTGCATGGGTGCTCTTGCGCTGGGTTCCAAACATTTAGCACTGGCCTACCTCATGCTAACCTCCCCCTGAATCTCACTGCTCCTGGTTGCAGTTACACCAGCCCCCAAAGCTAGTAGAGAAGTTGAAAGACTTGCATTTACATGACGCATTTTACAACCACAGGACGTTCCAAAACGCTTTAAAGCCAATTAAATACTTTTGAAGTGTAGTCGCTGTTGTAATGTAGGGAACATTAATAGAGGAGACGCATCTCGGTTCAAAAGGATTGTTACAGCTACAGGTGGAGAAAGGTAGCATCCAGCCCTGGCAACGGCTGGTATTAAAGAAAGACTTGCATTTATATAGCACCTTTCACACCTCAGGATGTCCCAAAGCGCTTTACAGCCAATGGAGTACAATTAAAGGGTTTAGATTTTGCATTACATTTTTTCTGCTGCTTTACTTTGTTTCCATCCTTTTTCATACGCTACCCAACTTGTCCTGGGAGGGAGAGTTATCCCAGACCGTTGCAGAACACCATCTGGAAACTAGTAACAGGACAGCTCTGGCACAGAGACAACATATCCTTTCACTTTTGGCATCTGGGCTCCAATCCAGCCCAAGTTGTTGAAATAAAATGATCTCAATTCGCTATTGGCTGAAATGAGTTTGGTCAACCTCAGCCCAGTTCTTCTGGAAGTGGGTCCCAGGTCCCAAAACATTCCACTGAAGCGGCAGTGAATTCCACTCAATGGAAGTAATTGTGACTTTGAGCGACAGTGATAGCCAACTGAAGTCAGTGGAGAGATGTCTAATGGGCGGCTGATTCGATATCACCCGTTTTATACAATCGGCCAAAGTCAAAATTACCCCCAGTGAGTTTACAAAGACGCCCAGCGTGGGAAACGGAGAAGTGTCTCTCTCTGGGGCAGTCAGGGAAGGTCTTGTGAGCTTGTCCCTTTATCGGACTTAGCCCTGACCTGGATGCAGGTTTTGCCACCTTTGCCGAATCTAAAAGCGGGACCACCTGGAGCATTTCCTTTCACTGATGCTACAAAATGCAGCAGAGACCACACATGTTTTAATCAGTTAATCACAGACCACAAGAGGATATCAAGAGTTGGTCCAAAAACAACTTATCTTCTGGTATGTTGCCATTTACAGCACCTCTAGACCCAGCTTTTGTTTCTTTACTTGTCCCATTACCATCCCTCGTTTGTCATTTAATGTCTCCTGTCTTCCACCCTAGCACAGACCGTCCTTTTCTCCCCACTCCTTTCCCTGCCTCTGAACTTACTTAAAAACTGTTACATCTCCAACTTCTTCCAGTTCTGACGAAAGGTCATCGGCCTGAAACGTTGACTCTATTTCTCTCTCTGCAGATGCTGCCTGACCTGCTGAGTATTTCCAGCATTTTCTAATTATCTTCTGGATGTGATACCGAAATTGTTGTCAGTCTACAATTCTGCAAGAGTTGGGGGGGGGATTGGGGGTGAAGGCTTCTGTTGTAAACAGTGAACTTTTGGTGTCGAGGTTAGACTGCAGAATTTTCCAGACAGCGCGTTCAAAAAACCCCCCCCAGACTGTCTGTTTGAAAGCTGCATGGGTGGTAATCATACCTGGAAGCTTTTGACACTGGGTGCTAAATATCCTCTCACTCTCCGACAATGACAGCCCTGAGCTTCAGTTTCAATTAAAAAATATTTTAAACCCTTGACCGTGTCTAATGCTTTTTCGACATTCACTCTGAATATGACAATATTTCCAAGTGAAGCTGATTGACGGGGGTGTAAATTACGCAGCAACGGCCCCACGGGTGGAGGGCAGTGTGGCTTTGTCTCAAGGGAGACACATTTATTAAGCTGGAACAGTACAACGCAGCACAAGTATGTGGCAACCCTCTGTAGCTGCCCAATGATATAAAACCTTGGCCCAGAAATTCGGGTCGGCGGCTTCCCGCGGGTGCAAGCCTCCGACCTGCACTTACCTAGTGCACTGACCGTTGAGCTGTGGGCCCGCGTGGGATTCCGATCCTGGGCTTCCTCCAACTGCTGGCGCGCAGTGCTTGCGTATCCCAGGGGCGCAGTTAGTTCGATGCGTCCCCTGGGATCACGTGGGCCATGGAGAGCCAATGGTAGCAGGGAATGCTTTATTCATAAAATTGACAGGAAGAGCTGTCAAAACTATAAATACTATAAGCCCCAAAACATCACTAAAACTTCAAATACATTTTTTTTAAATCACATTTTTAAAATAACTGTAAATTACATAAAATAACTATTTTAAACAATAATTTAAATTTTTGAAAAAATTAATTACATTTTCTAACAGGGCTAAAAATAAACTTACCTTTCTTTAAAGTATTTAAAAATAATAAACCTGTGGAAAAAATGTTTTATTTTTAATTAATTCACCACTTACCTTGTTAAAAGCAGGACTTACGCTCCTGGAAAAACCTGGGGAAAAAATGTAAGTTCCATGCGCACGCGTTCCACCTCTGAACCCCTTCCTTTAAGAGAACGGAAGTTCCGGTTTCCCGCGCATGTGCAGTGCATGCACGAAACTGGCACTTCCATTGGGCCTACAGGTGAGTACCCAGCGCGTACTCACCCGTGGAGACCCGAATTTTTGGGCCAAGCTTATGTAGCTTTGGTGAAGCGTAACTTGCTGGAAAATGGGTAACTTGCAGAGGAGTGTAATATTGGAGTTCACCACCGAGGAGAATACCAGTTTGCATGGCTTTTGTTTTCTTGGCGAGTAGGCAGACATTATTGGCCAAAATAACCAGTTTTATATTCAGCATTATTCCCATTTGTTCTGGTCAGATTCAATTTCTGTGACAATATCCAGCCAATTACTGATTATTACTGGTGCCACTTTGATCATCTGTAATTGCAATGGATAGCTATAATCAAACTGTAATCATACTGGCTCTCTGTGTGATAATGGATAACCTGTATAATTACTGCTTGGTTACAGTTAACCAGTATAATTTTATTTGTTCCTGGAATCTGGCCGTCGCTGGCAAGGCCAGCATTTATTGCCCATCCCTAATTGCCCTCTAGAAGGTGGTGGTGAGCCGCCGTCTTGAACCGCTGCAGTCCGTGTGGTGAAGGTACTCCCACAGTGCTGTTTGGGAGGGAGTTCCAGGATTTTGACCCAGCGACGATGAAGGATCGGCGATACATTTCCAAGTCAGGGTGGTGTGTGACTTGGAGGGGAACTTGGAGGTGGTGGTGTTCCCATGCGGCTGCTGCCCTTGTCCTTCTAGGTGGAAGAGGTCGCGGGTTTGGGAGGTGCTGCCGAAGAAGCCTTGGCGAGTTGCTGCAGTGCATCTTGTAGATGGTACACACTGCAGTCACGGTACGCTGGTGGTGGAGGGAGTGAATGTTTAAGGTGGTGGATGGGGTTACAGTTTGATTACTGATGACTAGCATGATTACTGTTTGGTTACTGATAACCAGTGTGATAATGGAAAATTAGTATGATTATGGTTCTGATCACTGATTTTCCAGATAACCAGTATCATTACAGATACAGGGACGGGGGAGGGAGGAGTCTCCAATCCTTCACAAGATGTCTGTTCGATATAGGACAGCGCACGGGCTAAAGTCTGTTAAGATACAGGACAATGCAAGGGCTTTTGGGCTAGAAATTGCATAGCGCCCCAATTGGGGTGATAACTTTTCAGGGAGCGCAAAAGTATCGCCGGGCAAAAAAGATTTGCTGCTGCCGGGAACTTCCGCTTCAGCGCTCCAAGAGGGAAGTGGAGTGCTAAATCAAGCGCTACCGCTTCCCCTAGAGCGCTAACGGGAGCGAGGGGGGCATTATCGGCAGAGCGCTGAGCAATGTTCGGGGCAGCGCTGCCGTCTTTACAGGCTCCTTCCCTCCCTTAAAGGCAAGGGCCAATGCTGCGTTGAATGAATCTTCAGGCTGTGTCTGTTGGGCGATGGCACCTGCGCAACGCACATAGCAGCCCCAAGCACTCTAAGAGAGTGCAGAGCTGAGCCATCGCGAGGGCAAAAGAAAGCAGGAGGCACCAGAACGGGGACATAAATAAAATTTTGCCTCTACCTGACCACCACTGCCTTTAATTAGCGCTCCCCAAGCGGGCAGCCGAGGTGACAACGCCTCCTGCCGCTGCCGTTGTTGACGCCCGGCGATGCTGCAGGGGGCTGGAGCGAATGTCACTTCCAGGACGCTGCGCACCGGATGACGTCACGCTCTTCGGGGCGCAAGAGAGCGAGGCGGTAAGTCTTAGCGCCAGCGCAAATCCGCCAGGGAAATTCGCGAGCGTCGGTGAACTCGCCAGGCCCGGTCGGTAACCCCTTAGCGCCCCCAGCAGGCGCTAACGGGAGGAGCAAACCAGGGGAATTTCTCCCACAAAGTCTGTTAAAATACAGGACAATGGAGGGCTAATGTCTGTTAAGATACAGGACAACACATAGGCTAGAGTTGTAGACACAGTGAATGGAGAGAGAGTGAGTGGGTGAGTGTGGGGGTGGGGGAGAGGCTAGAAAGAAGTCACTTTCAGTTAGCACGTCACTGACAGCATAAGCAGAATGGGGAGGTTATCAAGTCGACAGACAGAAGAAGCCCCATCACTTCACAGCCCAGGGCATATACTCTAAATAATCTCCTCTCTTTATTGAAAGAAAATTTAAACTGATCCACCACTGCTCCTTCCCGCACTGTATAGTCTGCTGGCCTGCCTATTCTTAGGTCCTGTAAGTTATACACCCGTTTTTCGGTAAGTGGCTACGGAGAGCTGTGAACCACCCAAACATTTGTAAACAACTGTGCGGGATCAACAAAAAGAAGCCAACAAGACAGAACACTGGACAAGGTTCCACTAAATGCAGTCTCTGGGGAGAAAAACAATGAAATCCTAGGCCAAAAGCCCAAAGGTCAGCCAAGCCCTGCTCTCCTGATGCGCGCTCTGTTAGAGAGGATGAGTCAAAGTTACGAGGAAGGCTCGCTATGTAAGCCAGTCCACAAATATGTGGCCCAATCTGGAAAGCTGGTTCAAACCTTGCCTTAGCATGGTATCATCATCCTTTACGAGCCATCGCAAGAGCTTTACTATTACACAGCAGGCAAAACTATGTAAAGAAATATACCACAGGAAGGCATCACTTTAGAAGCATAGTCTGGGTTGTTTGACCTTTTTAAGGAGACAGCATCAAAGGCAGATACTTTAGATTAATTGGATTTCCAGTAACTCAGACCCCTGGATTGTCAAGACAGTTTTTATGTCTCCTACTTAACTCTGTTACTACCAACTTCAAGGCTATTTGAAGCAAGCTGCAATACTTCTTGAATCAATCTACACTACTCAATGGAGCTTTCTTCAGGCCTGTAAAGCCTGACTACTACAGACCGCCCCTGTGCACGCCGACGTGAGCATCTGTGTGGGGCTGACCCAAAGCAGCAGGATTTGTCAAACCGCTTGACCGTCACGGGGAAAGGGTCTGTGTTAAAGTTGAGGTGGCTGCAATGCTGAGATCTTACACAAGGTTTTTGCACCAGGAGAAGTGACCCCCACCCCTCCCCTCCCCTGCCCCCGCGGCCTCTGCGATAACCGGCCTTCCAGGGCCTCAGCATCTCTTGGGAGTGGTACTTGGCGGGATACGTGGTGCCACTGTGCCAAGTAACGCTCCCCCCTCTGCAGAAGCCAGCATTCGTGGTCAAGAGGTACAAAACTCATGACCAAGTGACAGCCATCACATAATGAAAGCTCTGCCATTTACTGGTGTTTTTATTGTATCAGCAATGTCCCCCCCATGCATGGGTGCAATCTCATCTTTATGTACATAATGCCTTCACTACTTGGTATATCGTGCAGTAAAACTCTGCTGCCCATATCCTAACTCACACCAAGTCCCGTTCACCCATCTCCCCTGTGCTCGCTGACCTACATTGGCTCCCGGTCCGGCAATGCCTCGAATTTAAAATTCTCATCCTTGTTTTCAAATCCCTCCATGGCCTCGCCCCTGCCTATCTCTGTAACTTCCTCTAGCTCTACAACCCCCCCCACCCCACGAGATCTCTGCGCTCCTCTAATTCTGGCCTCTTGCACATCCCCGATTTTAACCATTGACGGCTGTACTTTCCACTACCAAGGCTCTAGGCTCTGGAATTCCCTTCCTAAACCTCTCCAACTCTCTTGGCCTCACCCCTCCCTATCCCTGTAACCTCCTCCTGCCTTTCAACCACCTACAGCCTCCCTCCCCCCACCCCCGCCTTTCCCCCCCCCCCCCACCACAGTCTATCTGCTCCTCTGACTCTGGCCTTGTGCACCCCCCACTCTGCCCCATCCGCCAACTCTTCGGCCTACAGTTAGCAGCTGAGCCTCAGCCATCTAGGCCCTAGGCTCTAAACCTCTCTGCCTCTCTATCGCCCTCTCCTCCTTGAAGATCTTCCCTAAAACCTACCTCTTCGACCAAGCTTTTGGTCACCGCTTCTATGGCCCAGGGTCCAACTTTAGTTTGATTACACCCCTGGGGGATGTTTTTCTACAACAACAACAACTTGTATTTATGTAGCACCTTTAACATAGCAAAACTGTAAAGGAATGAGCCATACCTATTCAGAAAAATACACCATCCTATGAACAGAATTCTGACTTTATTAAAACATGACAAACTGGGTTTAAAAATCTAAAAGCCTCAACGACACAAAGCTGTAAATACAGGCTTCTGAGATAAGATGAGTTGTTAACACAAAGCTGTAAACACCATACAAGCTTTTGAAATGAATTGGTTGTTGACACTGAAACAATGGCCCTATTGAAGCAAAGGGTTGGAGCTTCCAAGAAGTCTGCAGTTTGGAAAGAACACAAAAGCTATACCCAGTTTAAAGTGATACAAACTAACACTTCGAACAGAAAAACAGAACATTAAAGAACCATATGCCTTTATAAATATGACATCAATAGATGCACCAAGCAATCACATGGTTTTTGTATTGAACTGGGAACACATAGGAGATGCGAAGTCTGCTTACAACCAGCTAAGGTGATTTAAGAATTGAATAGAAAACCTTCGTTAAAATGGCATCAAATAGATACATCTGTTATACACCTACACAGCAGACAGAATTCTGCAAGCTAACAGCCGAAATGACAGTAAGAATAGAAAGAAGTCAACAGAAAGACGACTAGAGATAATTAGCTTACATCAGCAGAAAACTTCAAAGAATATACCACTGAAAAAAGGGTATAAAATATAGAACTTTCAAATAGGAAAACAGAAGTCGCTGAAAGGAGCAAAGTAATTCTCATTCTTCAGAGGCAGGCTCTGTAAGTTTTTAACTCTTTGAGTCTCAGGGATCAAAAAGGTACTTTTATTTGATTTTGGTGGATATCCTGGATTAGAAATAAGTAAGAAATGTAAAAATGTAAGGAAGTTAAGATTTGACAATAAGGATCTCTGAGAATAAGAATTGTAAGCTATTTGTATTTTGAACTGTTAATGTTGCGACTGAATCACCAGCTGTTAACTACATGTCGGTTCTTTAATAAATCTATATATTTTTAGAATTGTCTCACATGGTACTTCTGTATCAAACTCGCGAACTCAATCTCTGTACACTCTTTGGTGAGGAGTTGCAGAATTCTGGGGGAGTTTTCCGGACCCTCATAATATCCGGAAGGTTACAGTCTAGCTAAACCTATTAAAAGTGCTATCTGGAGGATGGTAACATCTTCAAGTCGTTTCTTTAATTTAGGGAGAGATAGTCTGGACCTTTAGACCCAATTAAGCGTCTTATAGAATTCAGGTATCTCTAACTTTAGTTGAACATAAGAAGTAGGAGCAGGAGTAGGCCATACGGCCCCTCGGGCCTGCTCCGCCATTCAATAGGATCATGGCTGATCCGAATCTAGACTCACGTCCACTTCCCTGCCATCTCCCCGTAACCCCTAATTCCCTTATCTGCTCGGAAACTGTCCATCTCCATTTTAAATTTATTTAATGTTGCAGCTTCTGCAGCTCTCTGGGGTAGCAAATTCCATAGATTTACTACCCTCTGAGTGAAGAAGTTTCTCCTCATCTCAGTTTTGAAAGGGCAGCCCCTTATTCTTAGATAATGCCCCCTAGTTCTAGTCTCACCCATCAGTGGAAACATCCTCACCGCATCCACCCGATCAAGCCCCCTCACAATCTTATATGTTTCGATAAGATCGCCTCTCATTCTTCTGAACTCCAATGAGTAGAGTCCCAACCTACTCAACCTTTCCTCATACGTCAACCCCCTCATCTCCGGAATCAACCGAGTGAACCTTCTCTGAACCGCCTCGAGAGCAAGTATATCTTTTCTTAAATATGGAAACCAAAACTGCACGCAGTATTCCAGGTGCGGCCTCACCAATACCCTGTATAACTGCAGCAAGATTCCCTGTTTTTATACTCCATCCCCCTCGCAATAAAAGCCAAGATTCCATTGGCCTTCCTGGTCACCTGCTGCACCTGCATACTAACTTTTTGTGTTTCATGCACCAGGACCCCCAGATCCCTTTGTACTGTAGCACTTTGCAGTTTCTCTCCATTTAGATAATAACTTGCTCTTGGATTTTTTCTGCCAAAGTGCATAACCTCACACTTTCCAACATTATATTGCATCTGCCAAATCTCTGCCCACTCACTTAGCCTGTTTATGTCCTTTTGCAGGTTTTTTATGTTCTCCTCACTCACTGCTTTCCCTCCCATCTTTGTATCGTCGGCAAACTTGGATATGTTGCACTCGGTCCCTTCCTCCAAATCGTTAATATAGATTGTAAAGAGTTGGGGTCCCAGCACTGACCCCTGCGGAACACCACTAGTTACTGATTGCCAGCCTGAGAATGAACCATTTATCCCAACTCTTTGTTTTCTGTTAGATAGCCAATCTTCCACCCATGCCAGTATATTACCCCCAATCCCGTGATTTCTTATCTTGATCAGTAATCTTTTGTGTGGAACCTTGTCAAATGCCTTTTGGAAGTCCAAATACACTACATCCACTGGTTCCCCTTTAGCCACCCTGTATGTTACGTCCTCAAAGAATTCGAGCAAATTTGTCAAACATGACTTCCCCTTCATAAAACCATGCTGACTCTGTCCTATTAAATTATGTTTATCCAAATGCTCTGTTACTGCTTCCTTAATAAAGGACTCCAACATTTTGCCAACCACAGATGTTAGGCTAACTGGTCTATAGTTTCTAGCTTTTTGTCTACTTCCCTTCTTAAACAAGGGTGTTACTTTAGCAGTTTTCCAATCTGCCGGGACCTTTCCTGAGTCCAGGGAGTTCTGGAAAATAATCACCAATGCATCCACAATCCCTACCGCCACTTCTCTCAAGACCCTAGGATGTAGGCCATCAGGTCCGGGGGATTTATCCGCCTTAAGTCCCATTATTTTACTGAGTACCATCTCCTTAGTGATTTTAATCGTGTTTAGCTCCTCCCCCCCCATTGCCCCCTGTTTGTCCAGTGTTGGGATATTTTTATTGTCCTCTGCTGTAAAGACTGATACAAAATATTTGTTCAGCGTCTTTGCCATCTCCATGTTCCCCACCACTAGTTTCCCGGTCCCATCCTCTAAGGGACTAACGTTCACTTTAGCCACCCCTTTTCTTCTTATGTAGCTGTAGAAACTCTTGCTATCTGTTTTTATATTTTTTGCTAGTTTACTTTCATAATCTATCTTCCCTTTCTTAATTAATCTTTTAGTTATTGTTTGCTGGCTTTTAAATGCTTCCCAATCTTCTATCCTCCCACTAGATTTGGCTACATTATATGCCCTTGTTTTCAGTCGGGTACTATCCTTTATTACTTTACTAAGCCACGGATGACTGTCTTTTCTTTTATTCCCCTTTTTCCTCAGTGGAATATATTTATCTTGAAAGATGTGAAATATCTCCTTGAATGTAGACCACTGCTCTTGTACCGTCTTACACTTTAATCTGTTTTCCCAGTCCACTTTATTCAATTCTACTCTCATACCTTCATAGTCTCCTTTATTTAAGCTTAGTACGCTGGTTTGAGATCCAACTCTCTCACCCTCAAACTGAATTTGGAATTCAACCATATTATGGTCACTCATTCCAAGGGGATCCTTTACTAGGACATTTTTTATTAATCCTGTCTCATTACACAGGACCAGATCTAAGATTGCCTGCCCCCTGGTTGGCTCAGTTACATGCTGCTCAAGGAACCCATCCCTAATACACTCAATGAACTCTTCCTCAATGCTGCCATGCCCAATTTGATTAGTCCAGTCAATATGAAAGTTAAAATCCCCCATGATTATAGCTGTTCCCTTATTACAAGCCCCAACTATTTCCTGATTTATACTCCGACCAACAGAGTTGCAACTGTTAGGAGGCCTATAGACTACGCCCACTAGTGACTTTTTCCCCTTATTATTCCTTATCTCCACCCAAACTGTTTCACTATCCTGATCCTTTGACCCAATATAATTTCTGACTATTGCAGTGATTCCATCCTTGATTAACATAGCAACAAAAAGGGCAAAAGCAGGAACTAAGTGTCACAAAACATATTTGAAAGTTCTCTATCTGAATGCACGTAGCATTTGTAACAAAATAGACGAGTTAATGGCACAAATAACTACATATGGGTATGATCTTGTGGCCATTACAGAAACATGGCTGCAGGGTGACAATGCCTGGGAATTAAACATACCAGGTTATTTAACGATCAGGAAGGACAGGCAGGAAGGAAGGGGAGGTGGGGTGGCTATGTTAATAAAGGAAGGAATCACTGTAATACAGAGAAATGATATTGGGTCAAAAGATCAGGATAATGAAACAGTTTGGGTGGAGGTAAGGAATAATAAGGGGAAAAAAACACTAGTGGGCGTAGTCTATAGGCCTCCGAACAGTTGCAACTCTGTTGGACGGAGTATCAGTCAGGAAATAGTTGAGGCTTGTAATAAGGGAACATCTATAATTATGGGGGATTTTAACTATCATATTAATTGGACCAATCAAATTGGGCAGGGCTGCCTTGAGGATGAGTTCATTGAGTGTATTAGGGATGGGTTTCTTGAGCAGTATGTAACTGAACCGACCAGGGGGCAAGCAACCTTAGATCTGGTCCTGTGTAACGAGACAGGATTAATTAAAAATGTCCTAGTTAAGAATCCCCTTGGAATGAGTGACCATAACATGGTTGAATTCCATATTCAATTAGAGGGTGAGAAGGTTGGATCTCAAACAAGCGTGCTAAGCTTGAATAAAGGAGACTATGAAGGTATGAGTGCGGAATTGAGTAGAGTGAATTGGGAAAATAGATTAAAGGGTAAGACGATACATGATCAGTGGTGTACATTTAAGGAGTTATTTTACAACTTCCAAAAAATATATATTCCACTGAGAAGAAAAGGGTGTAAAAGAAAAGACAGCCATCCGTGGCTAAGTAAAGAAATTAAGGATAGTATTCGACTAAAAACAAGGGCATATAAGGTAGCCAAATCTAGTGGGAGGATAGAGGATTGGGAAAACTTTAAAAGACAGCAAAAAATAACAAAAAGATTGATTAAGAAAGGGAAGATAGATTATGAAAGTAAATTAGCAAAAAATATAAAAACAGATAGTAAGAGTTTTTATAGTTATATAAAAAGAAAAAGGGTGGCTAAAGTAAATGTTGGTCCCTTAGAGGATGAGACCGGGAAATTAATGGTGGGAAATATGGAGATGGCAAAAACACTGAATGAATATTTTGTATCAGTCTTTACAGTAGAGGACACTAAGAATATCCCAACACTGGACAAACAGGGGGCTATAGGGGGGGAGGAGCTAAACACGATCAAAATCACTAAGGAAGTGGTACTCGGTAAAATAATGGGACTCAAGGCGGATAAATCACCTGGGCCTGATGGCTTACATCCTAGGGTCTTGAGGGAAGTGGCGGTAGGGATTGTGGATGCATTGGTAATAATTTTCCAAAACTCCCTGGACTCAGCAAAGGTCCCGGCAGACTGGAAAGCTGCTAATGTAACGCCCTTATTTAAAAAGGGCAGTAGACAGAAGGCTGGAAACTATAGACCGGTTAGCCTAACATCTGTGGTAGGTAAAATATTGGAGTCCATTATTAAGGAGACAGTAACAGGACATTTGGATAATCATAATTTAATAGGACAAAGTCAGCATGGTTTTATGAAGGGGAAGTCATGTTTGACAAATTTGCTGGAGTTCTTTGAGGAAGTAACATATAGGGTGGATAAAGGGGAACCAGTGGACGTAGTGTATTTAGACTTCCAAAAGGCATTTGACAAGGTGCCACACAAAAGATTATTGCTTAAGATAAAAAATCACGGGATTGGGGGTAATATTCTGGCATGGATAGAGGATTGGCTATCTAACAGAAGGCAGAGAGTTGGGATAAATGGTTCATTCTCAGACTGGCAATCAGTAACTAGTGGTGTTCCGCAGGGGTCAGTGCTGGGTCCCCAACTCTTTACAATCTATATTAACGATTTGGAGGAGGGGACCGAGTGTAACATATCAAAGTTTGCAGATGATACTAAGATGGGAGGGAAAGTAGTGAGTGAGGAGGACATAAAAAACCTGCAAGGGGACATAGACAGGCTAAGTAAGTGGGCAGAGATTTGGCAGATGGAATACAATACTGGAAAGTGTGAGGTTATGCACTTTGGCAGGAAAAATCGTAGAGCAAGTTATTATCTTAATGGCAAGAAACTGGAAAGTACTGAAGTACAAAGGGATCTGGGGGTCCTGGTGCACGAAACTCAAAAGGTTAGTATGCAGGTGCAGCAAGTGATTAAGAAGGCCAATGGAATGTTGGCTTTCATTGCTAGGGGGATAGAATATAAAAATAGGGAGGTGTTGCTTCAGTTGTACAAGGTATTGGTGAGACCACACCTGGAATACTGCATACAGTTTTGGTGTCCATACTTAAGAAAAGACATACTTGCTCTCGAGTCAGTACAAAGAAGTTTCACTCAGTTAATCCCGGGGATGAGGGGATGGACATATGAGGAGAGGTTGAGTAGATTGGGACTCTACTCATTGGAGTTCAGAAGAATGAGAGGCGATCTTATTGAAACATGTAAGATTGTGAAGGGGTGGGATCGGGTGGATGCGGGGAGGATGTTCCCGATCATAGAGTCATAGAGTCATAGAGTTTTACAGCACAGAAAGAGGCCCTTCGGCCCATCGTGTCTGTACCGCCCATCCATCCCTGTCCAGTCTAATCCCATTTTCCAGCATTTGGTCCATAGCCTTGTATGCAATGGCATTTCAAGTGCTCATCCAAATGCTTCTTGAATGTTGTGAGGGTTCCTGCCTCTACCACCCTTTTAGGCATTGAGTTCCACATTCCAACCACCCTCTGGGTGAAAAAGTTCCTCCTCAAATCCCCTCTAAATCTCCTGCCCCTTACCCTGCATCTATGCCCCCTTGTTATTGACCCCCCTACTAAGGGGAAAAGTTCCTCTTTGTCTACCCTATCTATGCCCCTCATCATTTTGTACACCTCAATCAGGTCCCCCCTCAGCCTTCTTTGCTCCAAGGAAAACAACCCCAGCCTGTTTAGTCTTTCTTCATAGCTGAGGCGCTCCATCCCAGGTAACATCCTGGTGAATCTTCTCTGCACCCTCTCCAAGGCAATCACATCCTTCCTATAGTGAGGCGACCAGAACTGCACACAGTATTCCAGCTGTGGCCTAGCTAGCATTTTGTGCAGCTCCATCATAACCTCCCTGCTCTTATATTCTATGCCTCGGCTGATGAAGGCAAGTATCCCATATGCCTTATTAACCACCTTATCTACCTGTTCCGCTGGGGGAACATCATGGGGCTGGGCTCTCCTGGCATGCCTTACCCTTTAATTAATTTAAATTAATTTACTATCACCAATTTAAGATATCTCTAAGGCGCTTGTGTAGTCTACCACAGTCCCTGCTACACCAGAAAAGACCCTAGTAACTATAAACTACAGAGTTAAAGTTTAAAAAAGAGAAATACTCACCAACCAATCACTTACCTGCTCCCTGGTGACGTCACAAACTGATTACTTTTTACCTCTCTCCCCCGAACTGGTCGGGCCTTGTAGCTGCCGCCAGTTTTCAAGCCGGGCTCCTCCTCCGCTGCTGCTCTCCCCCGAACTGGTCGGGCCTTGTAGCTGCCGCCGGTTTTCAAGCCGGGCTCCTCCTCCGCTGCTGCTCTCCCCCGAACTGGTCGGGCCTTGTAGCTGCCACCGGTTTTCGAGCCGGGCTCCTCCTCCGCTGCTGCTCTCCCCCGAACTGGTCGGGCCTTGTAGCTGCCGCCGGTTTTCAAGCCGGGCTCCTCCTCCGCTGCTGCTCTCCCCCGAACTGGTCGGGCCTTGTAGCTGCCGCCGGTTTTCAAGCCGGGCTCCTCCTCCGCTGCTGCTCTCCCCCGAACTGGTCGGGCCTTGTAGCTGCCGCCGGTTTTCAAGCCAGGCTCCTCCTCCGCTGCTGCTCTCCCCCGAACTGGTCGGGCCTTGTAGCTGCCGCCGGTTTTCAAGCCGGGCTCCTCCTCCGCTGCTGCTCTCCCCCGAACTGGTCGGGCCTTGTAGCTGCCGCCGGTTTTCAAGCCGGGCTCCTCCTCCGCTGCTGCTCTCCCCCGAACTGGTCGGGCCTTGTAGCTGCTGCCGGTTTTCAAGCCGGGCTCCTCCTCCGCTGCTGCTCTCCCCCGATGATGGGTGAAACTAGAACTAGGGGGCATAGTCTTAGAATAAGGGGCTGCTCTTTCAAAACTGAGATGAGGAGGAACTACTTCACTCAGAGGGTGGTAGGTCCATGGAATATGCTGCCCCAAAAAGCTGTAGAAGCTACATCATTACATAAATTTAAAACAGAAATAGACAGTTTCCTAGAAGTAAAGGGAATAAAGGGTTATGGGGAGCGGGCAGGAATTTGGACATGAGTCTAGGTTCGGATCAGTCATGGCCCTATGGGTAGCGGAACGGGCCCAGGGGCCGTGTAGCCTGATCCTGCTCCTATTTCGTGTGTCTAATTCTGTTAGATTCAGGAGATGGTTCTGTGATAGTAGATTGGCGGTTAGGATCAGATCAGCCATGATCTTATTGAATGGCGGAGCAGGCTCGAGGGGCCGACTGGCCTACTCCTGCTCCTATTTCTTATGTTCTTATAACCCCACCTCCCTTTCCTTCCTATCTGTCCTTCCTAATTGTCAAATACCCTTGTATGTTTAGTTCCCAGTCATGATTATCTTGCAGCCATGTTTCCGTAATGGCCACCAGATCATACCCATGTGTAGTTATTTGTACCGTCAACTCGTCAATGTTGTTACGAATGCTGCGTGCATTCAAATAAAGAACTTTCAAATATGTTTTCTGACAATTTATTCCTGCTTTTACCCCTTTTACTACTTTACCTTTATCATTATATACATTCTGTCCCTTCCTGACACGCTCTGGTTTTTAATTCCCCCACTGCTACCTTGCTCTATTGCCTTCTCCGCTGTCATTTTTATTTTTCGCTCTCTTAAAACCTCCCCCCCACTAATTAGTTTAAAGCCCTCTCTACAGCCCTAGTTATTCGATTCGCCAGGACTCTAGTCCCAGCACTGGCCAAGTGAAGTCCGTCCCAACAGAACAGCTCTCTCCTGTCCCAGTACTGATGCCAGTGTCCCAGGAAGCAAAACCCATTTCTCCCACACCAGTCTTTGAGCCACGCATTTAACTCTAATTTTATTTACCCTAGCCAAATTTGCACGTGGCTCAGCTAGTAATCCAGAGATTATTACCCTTGTGGTTCTGCTTTTTAATTTGGCCCCTAGCTGCTCAAACTCCCTCAGCAGAACCTCCTTCCTTGTCCTATCTATGTCATTGGTACCAACATGGACCACGACAACTGGATCCTCCCCTTCCCACTCCAAGTTTCTCTCCAGCCCAGAGGAGATGTCCTTAACCCTGGCACCGGGCAGGCAACACAGCCTTCGGGACTCTCGCTCTCGGCTGCAAAGAACTCTATCTATCCCCCTAACGATCCTATCCCCTACCACTACAACATTTCTTTTATCTCCCCCGACTTGAATGGCCCCCCGCTCCACGGTGCTGTGGCCGGGTTGCTCATCCTCCCCGCAGTCCCCGTTCCCATCCTCACAGGGAGTAAGAGCCTCAAACCTGTTGGACAAGAGCAAGGGCTGCGGCTCCTCCAACACTACCTCCTGGATCCCCGTACCTGCCTCACTTCTAGTCACACCATCCTGACCCTGGCCACGGACTACATCTGAATTAATTAATCTAACTGGTGTGACTACCTCCTGATACACAGAGTCCAGGTAACTGTCCCCCTCCCTGATGTGTCTCAGTGTTTGAAGCTCGGACTCCAGCTCTTCAACACGGAGCCGGAATTCCTCGAGCAGCCAACACTTACTGCAAATGTGATCACCGTGAGCATCAATGGTGTCCACCAGCTCCCACATATTGCAGCAGCAGCACATCACCTGATCTCCCATTCTATGTAATTAATTAAATTAATTAATATTATTCTTAAATACCCTCTGCCCCGATTCTAGATGATGAATATCGCACCTTAGAAACTATAAACCACAGAGTTTAAGCTTAAAAAGAGAGAAATACTCACCAACCAATCACTTACCCGCTTTCTGGTGACGTCACACTTGGATTACTTTTTACCTCTCTCCTTCCCTCTGAGTTCCAAGACTGGAGATTGGTAAACCTTACCTGGGTCTTTGGAGCCTTTATACAGCTGCTCAGCCCGCGATTCCCGCCGATTCTCGCACTGAGGCCTTACCTGGGTCTTTGGAGCCTTTATACAGCCACTCAGCCCGCAATTCCCGCCGATTCTCGCACTGAGGCCTTACCTGGGTCTCGGGAGCCTTTATACAGCCACTCAGCCCGCAATTCCCGCCGATTCTCGCACTGAGGCCTTACCTGGGTCTCTGGAGCCTTTATACAGCTGCTCAGCCCGCGATTCCCGCCGATTCTCGCACTGAGGCCTTACCTGGGTCTTTGGAGCCTTTATACAGCTGCTCAGCCCGCGATTCCCTCCGATTCTCGCACTGAGGCCTTACCTGGGTCTCAGGAGCCTTTATACAGCTGCTCAGCCCGCGATTCCCTCCGATTCTCGCACTGAGGCCTTACCTGGGTCTTTGGAGCCTTTATACAGCTGCTCAGCCCGCGATTCCCGCCGATTCTCGCACTGAGGCCTTACCTGGGTCTTTGGAGCCTTTATACAGCTGCTCAGCCCGCGATTCCCGCCGATTCTCGCACTGAGGCCTTACCTGGGTCTCGGGAGCCTTTATACAGCCACTCAGCCTGCGATTCCCTCCGATTCTCGCACTGAGGCCTTACCTGGGTCTCGGGAGCCTTTATACAGCTGCTCAGCCCGCGATTCCCGCCGATTCTCGAAGGTGAACGTCTGGAGAATACGCCTGATCTGGGGTAGCCCTAAAAAGGGCTAGGACTAGTAATTATCCCTTCAAAACATCCCAAGGCGATGCACAGAAGTAGTTTAAGACAACAAATTTGACAC
Organism: Somniosus microcephalus; assembly: GCF_052327205.1. Classification (NCBI taxonomy): domain Eukaryota; kingdom Metazoa; phylum Chordata; class Chondrichthyes; order Squaliformes; family Somniosidae; genus Somniosus; species Somniosus microcephalus. The sequence goes on from NC_140989.1 coordinate 30,488,859, forward strand.
CGATCAACATAAGGATAAATTAGGGCAGGTGACCAAAAGCTTGGTCAAAGAGGTAGGTTTTAAGGAGCGTCTTAAAGAAGGAAAGAGAGGTAGTGAGGCGGAGAGGCTTAAGGAGGGAATTCCAGAGCTTAGGGCCGAGGCAACAGAAGGCACGGCCACCAAAGGTTGAGCAATTATAATCAGGGATACTCAAGAGGGCAGAATTTGAGAAGCGCAGATATCGCAGGGGGGTTGTGGGGCTGGAGGAGATTACAGAGATAGGGAGGGGGCAAGGGCCATGGAGGGATTTGAAAACAAGGATGAGAATTTTGAAATCGAGGCGCTGCTTAACCGGGAGCCAATGTAGGTCAACGAGCACAGGTGTGATGGGCGAATGGGATTGGTGCGAGTTAGGACACGGGCAGCCGGGTTCTTGGTTAAAAGCGCTACATGTGTGCAAGTTGTTGTTGTGGTGGAGGCCTGATACAAATTCAAATAGTTGTTGTACTGGGAGCCACGGTGGGAGGGAGGAGGGACAATCCGATATCCGTGCGCAGCATTTTGAGAAAAAGGGTAACCAATATATATATTTTTTAGATTAGCAGATTCCTGGTAGACCAGCAATTGAGGAATGAAATTTACACTTTGAATTCATACTAATGAACACTGCTCAAACAAACAACAAAACACTCAGTGCAGCTGCCCAGGGAGTCAGTCCGCTTCATGAGTTAATACGTTTTAAAACCTTTGGGAAGCTTTCTTGGGGGCAAGACACTTTGCTGATGATTACAATCATTACCGCAATGAGGAATTAAAGGAGCAAATAGGACAAAACAGTATATAATGTTTTATAATTGTCGAGCTGTCATTAAAAGGCTGGCCCGTGTTGTACTAACATCTTAACTTGTCAGATTTGCAAAGCACAATAAATCAGGGAAATCAGTACAATGCAATTAGGCGAATTATTTCTTCAAATGTACTTATTCAAGCAAACGTATCACATTACTAATTATTTGGCTGCAAGTCAACCAAGCGCAGCGGAGAGGATTATACCTGCAAGTCTATCAGCTCCCAGTCTTCGGAAACTCCTGCCGACTCCCTATCAGCTCCGTGCGCTTGGGCTTCCGACCAAACTCTCCCAACGCAATGCGGCGCGACAGTCACTGTGACACACTGCTACTCGCTCCTGCTGAACATGTCACTGCGCGGATCTAGAGCAATGCTCTATTATCAAGTCCCACAGCGCCTCCCAAACCCGCGAGCTCTGCCACCTAGAAGGACAAGGGCAGCAGGCGCATGGGAACACCACCACCTCCAACTTCCCCTCCAAGTTACACACCATCCTGACTTGGGAATATTTCGCCGATCCTTCATCATCGCTGGGTCAAAATCCTGGAACTCCCTCCCAAACAGCACTGTGGGAGTACCCTCACCACACGGACTGCAGCGGTTCAAGAAGGCGGCTCACCACCACCTTCTCGAGGGCAACTAGGGATGGGCAATAAATGCCGGCCTTGCCAGCGACGCCCACATCCCATGAACGAATAAAAAAAAATCAGACCCTTTCTGTCGTTTGAACAAAAATATTTTCTTGACAATAAAAAGCTCCCAGTGAAAAGGGTCCACTGGCCAAGTAGAGGTGATGACCCTCACCAGAAGTCCGAGTCTAATTAGGGAGACATTGGGAGGTAATTTTAACCTAATTTGTCGGTCGGAAAACCCAGAGGATTGGGTGGAATGCCAGTTTTACACTCCGTCCAATGTTGCTCGCTGTCGACTTCAACGGAGAATAAAATCGGGCGGGCTGTGAAACCGGCGCCGCAACCGATCCCGCCAGTTTCTCGACGGGAGGGTTGGGTTAAAATTGCCCCCACGGTGTGTTTTCATCTACAGTTGGCTCCCAGTGAAGGGTGGCCAGGAGCCTAGACTAAAGAACAGAACACATCCGGCTAGAAATTCGTCTCGGGCGGATGCGCAAAACAGGCGGTACCGATTGGCCGCCCGTTATACGCAGCGTCTGCTACTCAGGTCCAACGCAGTCAGGCCATTGAAAGCCAACCCACAGGCACATAAAATGATCGGAAAGCAAATGGGATGCTGGGCTTCATCACAAGAGGTATAGGGGGAGAAATTGGGTCGTGCCCCTTTGGGACGCTAACTTCGCCGGGGTGCTACTTTTAGTGCCCCAAAAAAGTTAGCGCCCCCGCGCCATAAATTCAGTGGTAGTGCCCCAAGCAGGAGGCGGGGCGTCACTGGAAGCGCTCCCCCTTCCTCTTGGGGTGCTACAAATGAATATTGCGGCGTTACGTGCAGCAGCGCCACGTGCGTCGGTACGTAGCGCCGCATCATTGCAGCCCTCCCTCCCCTGGTTAAAGGGGAGGGGCCTTGTGCTGCGTGCGCCGGGGCCCTGCTGGACCACCGGGGAGCGGGCTGCCAGGAAAACAGCCCGGCACCCCGAAGAAAAAAGAGGAAGGGGGCAGGTGCTGGCAGTTGGCCAAAAGAAAATGGCCGCCCGACACCTGCCCTTTAACTTGTGCTGTCGCGGCCGCAAAAACGCCCCCCTGACCCTGTCGGGTATATCATCCAGCGATAGGTCAGGGGGCACGACCGAAGTTTGTGGCTGGGGCGCTGCGCACGGTGATGACGTCATCGCCGGCGGCGCAGCACCGCGGATCACTACCAGCTTCCGCCGCCGCTAATCTCCCGCTGAATTTCACGGGAGGCGTTGGCGGCATCGCGCCCGGCCGCTATGGGCTTTGCGTCCCTGGGGAGGCACAAAGCGATCCAATTTTTCCCCCATAGAATATAAAAGCAAAGGGATTTAGGTGTCCATGTACAAAATCACTAACAACTAATGCACAGGTGTAAGTGTTGATCAAAAAGGCTAATGGAACTTTGGCTTTACCTCAAGGGGAGTAGGAATACAAAAGTGAGGAAGTTATGCTTCAGTTGTACAGAGCCTTGGTCAGACCCCATCTGGACACTGCGTTCAGTTCTAGGCACCGCACCACAGGAAGGATTTATTGGTCTTGGGGGGGGGTACAGCGCGGATTCACCAGAATGGTACTGGGGCTAAAAGGGTTAAATTATGAGGTATAGATGTAACGGCAATTGATGTGTTTAGAAGGAAGATACATACTGTACTTACTTGGGAAGTAAGGGTATTAAAGATACGAAGAAAAGGCAAGGACTCGGGATTAAAAAGTTGAGCTCCCACAGGTAGCAAAAATGTCAGCTCAAACTCCTGCTCTTACTGAGATCAGTACAGGCCAGGGATCAAACCCCTATGATTCAGTACCACACTGCAAAACACATTTATTCAAGGGAAGCACCTTTTATGGGGAAGAGAAACAAGACTGAAGTATTTTAAATTGTATTTGAAGATGAAACTTCAGTTACGTTAACACGTGACACACAGTTTGACTGAATAAAGCAGCACGGTTACTTATTAAGGCACTTTATCATTTTGGATTATATTGCCAAGCTTTGCACTTTACTGGTCCCCACCAACTCTACATAAACATAGGCCTAGAAATTGGGTATAGCCCCGCTTGGGGTGTTAGAATTGGCGCAGCGCAAAGTTTATAGCCAGATGCAACTTATCGCCACCTGGCGCGATATTGGGTTGCATCGCCCCTAAAGGTGATTGCGGCACGAATTCAGGCGTTACATGGGACTCCTAAGGCGCTAAACTTCCGGCGCAACCCAATATCGGAGCGGGCGGGCGCAGCGCAGGTGCTCTCAATTACCGATGACCACAAGACTTCCAGGCGCCGGCCAGCTCTTAAAGGGGTGGGTCAGTCAGCTTCAGCTTCCACACTCAGCGCCTTGTAGGCCTTCTCTGCTAAAAACTTGGACCAGATGGAGAAGGTGAGACAGAGAGCAGAGCGCTTCACCAATGAGGCTCTGGAGCAATTGGTGGCAGCAGTGGAGCGCCGGCGAGATGTTCTCTACCCAGACAATGGCAGGAGGCCGAATCATAAGGACTACCGACGAGCTTGGAGGGATGTATGCCAGAGGGTCAACTCCAGCAGCATGGTGACCAGGAGCCCTGTCCAAAGCAGAAAGAAATTCAACGACCTCACTCGGGTCGTGAGGGTGAGTGTTGTTTCTGCAAACTTCTGCATCCCTTCATTTGCACCTGACTTTATGGCTACAGGGTGGGCTGTGCCCCATTGGCCATCTGCCAGCAAGCACCCATGGCCCTTTCTGGGCACACACATGCACATTTGACTCAAGGCGTCATGTAAGGGCTCTTGCACCATGGGGGGCATGAGATGATCACTCAGGGCATCATGTAAGGGCTCTTCCACCATGGGGGGCATGAGATGATCACTCAGGGCATCATGTAAGGGCTCTTCCACCATGGGGGGCATGAGATGATCACTCAGGGCATCATGTAAGGGCTCTTCCACCATGGGGGGCATGAGATGATCACTCAGGGCATCATGTAACATAACTTCCCTTCCTTTCCCCTGCAGTCCAAGCTGGCGAGGATTCGCAAAGACCAGCTTCGCACCAGTGGCGGACCTCCACAAGTGGTCACTATCACGGATCTCGAGGAGAGAGTCCACCAGATTCTTGGAGGACGTCTGAGTGGTCCTGTACCCACTGCAGCTGCCGACCCTATTGTCGACAGCGATGGTAAGGTTCTGACCTTTTACAACTGTCTCCTTCCACTTGCTCCCCCCGCCAGCATGCTTTCTCACTGTGGACCCATGTCATAGCCTTGCCGCAATCTGGCATCCCTTGCTGCCAAGCTGTCCTTTTGCTAAAGCCACTCTTCCACCTCCCTGCTTTCAGATGCTGCATCACCAGCTCGGGAGCCGGGCCCTCAAGCTGCCAGTGCCAGTGCCTCCGAAGGCTCAATGAGAAAATTACTGTCCAACAGAAGGTCAGCAACTCTCTCCAGCAACGATCAGAATGGCCAGCCCAAATGGCTGCAGCTTTTATACTAGTGCTGTCCCCTTTAAACAGCACCCCCCGAGTCCAAGAAGGGCCTGGGAACGCTCCATCCAACTGTCACTAAGAGCGCCAGGCGGAAAGGTTGCGGGCGCCACCGAATATCCGGTCCGGGGCACCAAAAAGGCATTGCACACTGAAATGGCGTCATGATCTGCCTGCGCCCGTGGGCGCGCGCAAAGTGTTAGTGCCGGCGCTAAAAGGATACTCAATATGGGAGGTGGCGCTATATTCACTGCGCCTGCCCGAAAATTGGGTAACGCCCCAATTCTCTGGCTCTTTAGGCGCTAATCGCTGGCGCTACCAACCGAATTTCTAGGCCATTATCTTTGTTCCTAAGCCTTTTGTTACCAATAATGCAGATAAAGCAATAATTCAGTACAATTACCAGCCACAATCCTTGATAAGCAATCGCTGAATACTGCACCTTGTTAATGGAAGGAATGGTAGCTTGGGCAGAAGTATGCTTTTCTTGGCCAACTTTCCCCACATTGGGTTCGGTTTCGACTGCCTGCTCCTGGGGCTAACGGGGCGGTATCTGCCTCAAAGTAGGCTCGGCAGCCTTAACGCCCCGTTAATACCGGCAATGCGACTGGCTCCATTTTTGAAAGGGGTCGGGCGCGGGGTGTCCAAAGTGACAATGTTCGCTGTAAGCTGCGTGGCCGCCCAGCGCTCCAGGGAACCCGCGCGGCCGGCTTTTCAATAGAAAAACCACCCATGCTCGGGATTTTGAAAGGGGCCGGGCGGCCCGAGAAAAAGTACAGGGCGCGTTGCACAGTGCCTGCCTGTTTCAGGCGACAGGCCCCTTTTAATATGGAAATCGGGGTCCTATGACGGGCAGATTATAAACGCTCCTCCTCTTGTCAGCACGGCCGAGATTGGGAACTCGTGCTTGCTGCTACTCCCGAGCACAACACGTTACTGCATTAAAGCGCTACATTCACAGGCCACTTATTTAAATTAAACAATTCACATCTCAGCCTGAATCCCATAGTTCTGGATGTGTCTGTCCCAAAAAGATCTATTTCTTTCAATACTATTGCAAAACCAAAGTAAAGGGCCAAGCGCCAAAGTGCAGGACAACAACAACTTATATTTATATAGCACCTTAAACGTAATAAAACGTCCCACGGTCGAAAAAGGGTAAAAGAGAAGGCAAAGTAGAACAGCATGGTGATACAAGCATGGCTTTTAAAAAAACCTCAGTGATGTAGGAGGAAAGAAAGAAAGATGTGAGGTAAAGGAGCTCCACATTTCTTTTAGATGCGGGGAAGGAAAGAGTTGGAGTAGGAGACCGCACTGAGTCACGATTTCAGCACAGCAAGGCTGCAGGGAGGTAAAGAATAGACATCAACATCTCCACAGGAACAGATGCACTAACTGTGCACGCCTGCAATTTCCTAGGATGCACTGTGAGCACCGTTGCCAGGCTATGGGTGCAATCGGCGATCCGGGCGCAAATTGGCACCTCAAAATTGCGTTAGTATTCAGAAGTGTTTTTTTTTTGGCTCAAGTTTCCTCTCAAACTCATTTTCATTTCGCCGAACGTAAAATATGCCATGAACCAGCGTAATTGGGCAGCGTTTTAGAATCCGCTGCTGAAACCCTCATCCATGCCTTTGTTAGCTCTAGACTTGACTATTCCAACACACTCCTGACTGGCCTCCCACATTCTACCCTACGTAAACTTGAGGTCATCCAAAACTCGGCTGCCCGTGTCCTGACTCGCACCAAGTCCCGTTCGTCCATCACTCCTGTGCTCGCTGACCCGGTTAAGCAACGCCTTGATTTCAAAATTCTCATCCTTGTTTTCAAATCCCTTCATGGCCTCGCCCCTCCCTATCTCTGTAATCTCCTCCAGCCGCACAACCCCCAAGATATCTGCGCTCCTCTAATTCTGCCCTCTTGAGTATCCCTGATTATAAATCGCTCAACCTTTGGTGGTCGTGCCTTCTGTTGCCATGGCCTTAAGCTCTGGAATTCCCTGCCTAAACCTCTCCGCCTCACTATCTCTCTTTCCTCCTTTAAGATGCTCCTTAAAACCTATTCTGTGATCGATTTAAGAGTGATAACTTAGTGCAGTTTTATTAATACAGCTGAAAATGGATTTAACACCAAAAGATAAGCATTTTTAAGCAGTGTCTAGTCCACCACCTGTGAGTAACCTGATTTTAAATAACTGAAAATGACTTTAAAAAACTATAATGAACCATTTACTAGTTACATTGGTGTACACGAGTCAGTTCCTTAGTAAATTAAAAAACATCAAAATCTTTTAAAAGGTGCCTATTTGTGCCCTCGTGCTTAAAAAAAAGCAGCTTCATTTTTAGAGCCTCCTCGAAGGCCCGCAAACGGGCGCGGTTAGCGGAAACGCGGCGTGGTGATTAATTCGATCGGGGGGGGCGTGGCCAGTTTTGGGGGCGGGGCCGGCTTCCAGCGCGATGTTTTTTTAAACCAGCGCAAAAGATCGCGGAAACTCGAGTAACTTGCGTTTGAAATTCCCCGATCTTTTTCGCCGGTTCGACCGAATTGCGTTGGAAATAAACACCAGGCCCAGATCACCGAATCGCCTCCAATATCTCCTCCTATAATAATACGACGTTTCAGAGCCTAAAACATTTGATATTTCAGATATGTTTGTGTGTGTGCGCGCGGTGGAGCGGGGGGGGGTGGGGTGGGGGGAAGGGGAGCTGAAGAAGGGGAAATGAAATTTTGAATGTTAAGTGTCGCCAGGGGAAAAAAAATTACATTTTTTTATGTAATCTCAGGGGTTTGAGGTTAACTCGTTGCACAGCACACGCAGGGCTTAATGAACACGTCAATGTCAAAAGTCAACTTATTAGAAGGAATGCCACCAACCAGTGAATTCCTTGGGTGGCAACGAGTGAGGCCTTTTGATATTTTAAAATATTTTTGCTTCATTTCCCTCTGACGTACCTCACTGAGGGCTGCTAACGGCCGGAAGCAAGTCGACAGAGAAAGCTGCCAACCGCAACGTGCTAAGTTCAACTGGTCAAAGAGATGGCAGTAGCATCAGTTCCGTCTCTGCTTAACCAGTCATTAAAGCTAAGCTGAGGCCTTGTACATTAAAAAGAAAACAAAAAGGAAGACTTGCATTTATATAGCGCCAGTCACGACCTCACGCCATCTTCAATCTGTCATTGGCCCAGGCAGTAGTCCCTACATGCTTCAAGACCACTACCATTATTCCTGTGCCAAAGCAAACGGCTGTGACGTGCCTGAACGACTATCGACCTGTCGCACTCACACCCATCATAATGAAGTGTTTCGAGAGACTGGTCCTGGCTCACATCAAAGCCAGTGTTCCCGCCTCTCTTGACCAACACCAGTTTGCCTATCGTGCAAACAGATCAACGGAGGATGCAATCACAACTGCTCTACACTGAATCACTTAGATGGTAAAGAGACCTACATCAGAATGCTGTTCATAGACTACAGCTCAGCATTCAACACTATCGTCCCCAACAAGCTGGCCACCAAACTCCTGGCCTGAACACTTCCCTCTGCAACTGGACCCTGGACTTCCTAACAAACAGACCCCAGTCTGTCAAATTAGGTAACCACACCTCCCCCCGCCGACCCTGAACACGGGGGCCCCACAAGGATGTGTGCTGAGCCCCCCTCCTCTACTCCCTCTTCACCCACGACTGTGTGGCTGTTCATGGTTCCAACACCATCATCAAGTTTGTGGATGATACCACGGTAGTAGGCCAGATCACCAACAACGATGAGTCAGCCTACAGGGAGGAGGTCCAGCATCTCGTGAAGTGGTGCGCCGATAACAACCTGGCCCTTAACATCAAGAAAACCAAAGAAATCATTGTGGACTTCAGGAAGTCTAAAGGCGGAAGTCACACCCCCATCCACATCCATGGGGCTGTGGTGGAAAGGGTGGACAGCTTTAAGTTCCTCGGAGTCCACATCACGGAAGACCTCTCCTGGTCCCTCAATACCTCCTCTCTGGTGAAGAAGGCCCAGCAGCGCCTATATTTCCTAAGGAGGCTGAAGGATGTAACCTGTCACCCCTGATCCTCTCTAACTTTTACCGCTGCACAATAGAGAGCATCCTGACGAACTGTATCACAGTATGGTATGGCAGCTGTAGCTACTATGACCAGAAAGCCCTGCAGCGGGTAGTCAAAACTGCCCAACGCATTACCGGCACCCGGCTACCGACCATAGAGCACATATACCAGAAACACTGTTTACGGAGGTCACGGTACATCATCAAAGACCCTACCCACCCCAGCCACAGTCTGTTCGCCCTCCTGCCATCTGGGAGACGCTACAGATGCATTCGCACCCGTACGACCAGATTTAGGAACAGCTTCTTTCCCAGGGCTGTCATCCTACTGAACTCCACAAATAAACTCTAAAGCCTGCACATCTGCCAATGCACTTTGTTATGGTTATGTTTATGTTAATGTATTACAAGCCAAATGTATGCTGAATGTTTAAATGTCTTAATCTAAATGTACACTCTCGGGAGCCGCAAGCCTACATTTCGTTGTACTGCACTTGTGCACTAACAATGACAATAAAAGTTGATTTGATTTTGATTTGATTTGAACTCGTTGCACAGCACACGCAGGGCTTAATGAACACGTCAATGTCAAAAGTCAACTTATTAGAAGGAATGCCACCAACCAGTGAATTCCTTAGGTGGCAACGAGTGAGGCCTTTGATATTTTAAAATATTTTTGCTTCATTTCCCTCTGACGTACCTCACTGAGGGCTGCTAACGGCCGGAAGCAAGTCGACAGAGAAAGCTGCCAACCGCAACGTGCTAAGTTCAACCGGTCAAGGAGATGGCAGTAGCATCAGTTCCGTCTCTGCTTAACCAGTCATTAAAGCTAAGCTGAGGCCTTGTACATTAAAAAGAAAACAAAAAGACTTGCATTTATATAGCGCCAGTCACGACCTCAGGATGTCACAAAGCGCTTTACAGCCAATGAAGTGCGGTTGAAGTGCAGTCACTGTTGTAATGTAGGAATCGCGCACAGCAAGCTCCCACAAACAGCAATTGTGATAACGACCAGATAATCTGTTTCAGTGATGTTGATTGAGGGATAAATATTGGACACCAGGAAGTACTCCACTGCTCTTCTTCAAAATAGTAGCATGGGATCTTTAACATCCACCTGAGCGAGCAGACGGTTTAACGTCTCATCCAACAGTGCAGCACTCCCTCAGCACTGCACTGGAGTGTCAGCCTGGATTATGTGCTCAAGTCCCTGGAGTGGGACTCAAACCCACAACCTTCTGACTCAGAGGCGAGTGTGCAACCCACTGAGCCACAGCTGACACGACATTCATGGAACAGCATAAAGGGGATGGCTGGGAGAAGTTGGAAGCAGACTAAACTATTCATCTTTTCTTTAACCCATAAGGTTTTTCAAATTGATGTTCCCAGAGGCTTTGCAACTGGATCCCAGGGGGTCCCGATGCCATCACTATTTGTTGGTTTACTAGCCCGCTATTTCTGTTGCTGTATACAGGAAACTTTGTGATATCCGGCACTGACGGGACTGGCGTGTTGCCGATCTATCAAAACTGCCAGACATACAAAGTTAATGTGGAAGCATAATGAGGTTTTCATCTCCGTATCTGACAACAAACACTGTTGCTTAGCAACAGCTTCTAAAGAGTCGGCTGCAGCTGCAAGCGTCTGTAGCTGAAGCTGTTGCTATAGCTACAGACCTTGCAGTGGCTGACTGGGAAAAAAAAAGAACGAGATCTAAAAAAAACTTACAGAAAACGGCTCCAGATTTTTGCTGTTAGATCGAGTATTCCGGACATACAACCTCCGGATAAACCAAAGTTTCCTGTACTAAGAACTATTTTCTAATATTATAGTGCTGGTTTCCTTTGGATTGCTGACGCTATGGGGGTCATTTTAACCTAACTCCGCCCCCCCCACCCGCTGGGAGACTGATGCGAGCGCATCGGCCGCCCGCTTTTCTTTCCATTGTATGTCAACCTATCTTTTGGAAATGAGGACAGATGCGCTCCCAGTATTTGCAGGAGGCCCCCTATACAGAAAATCCTGAAACCCACTGCATTAACTGTATTTCACTGACGCTCACAAGAAAAATGCAAAGGAATGATTCATTTTAACTTGGCGTTTGTGTGTCATTGCGATAGCAGCTAAGGAGATACAGATGTGAGAGAAATGTCATCTTCCAGTCAAAGATAAATTCATGTCCATATGAGATCAGGGGTTTAAAATAAAAGACCACTGGCGGCCGTGCCTTCAGCTGCCTAGACACTAAGCTCTGGAACTCGCTACCTCTCTCCTCCTTTAAGACGCTCCTTAAAACCTACCTCTTCGACCAAGCTTTTGGTCATCTGTCTTAATATCTCATGTGGCTCGGTGTCAAATTTGCTGACTCGACATTGCTCCCCCTCCTGGCGCATATTCATCCAGTCCGTGTACACAAGCCACTTTTGCCACATCTGGTGCAAGCAGAAAAACTGAAGCCGTTTATGGAGTGTCAGTGCACTGTGCACATTGTGGCGGCTCGTATTGTATATGAGGAGGCCCGCTGAGGGTGTGCGTGTCAGCCCTTTATTGCTTGTTACTTTGCTGTAAGAAGACATGAAACAGAATTGGTCTCTTGTGCTCCTAACGCTCTGTGCTAATGAAATGGTTGGGTGTACACTCATTACAACAACAACTACTTACAATTATATAGCGCCTTTAACCTAATAAAACCTCCCATGGCGCTTCACAGGAGCGTTATCAGACAACAACTGACACTGGGACCAAAGAAAGAGACAGGTGACCAAAAGTCTTTTTTTATTCATTCACGGGACGTGGATGTCACCAGCACCCCTAATTGCCCTTGAGAAGTTGGTGGTGAGCCACCTTCTTGAACCGCTGCAGTCCTTCTTCGCAGCAGTTTTTTACAACTGAGTGGCTGGCTAGGCCATTTCAGAGGGCAGTTAAGAGTCAACCACATTGCTGTGGGTCTGGAGTCACATATAGGCCAGACCGGGTAAGGGCGGTAGATTTCCTTCCCTGAAGGACGTTAGTGGGTCTTTATGACAATCTGATAGTTTCGTGGTCACCATTACTGATACTACCTTTTTCAGATTAATTTTAACTGAATTTAAATTCCCCAGCTGCTGTGATGTGATTTGAATTCATGTCCAGCAACATAACCACGATGCTACCGTACCCCTTGATCGAAGAAGTAGGTTTCAAGGAGTGTCTTATAGAAGGAGGAAGAGGTGGCGAGACAGAGGGGTTTAGGGAGGATATTTCAGAGCTTAGATCTTTCCATAAGTCACATTTACCTTCTTGTGTATTATAAAAAGTATTACTGTAATGAATTTCTCACATTGTCAATGATGAAACCTCTACCCATATCAGTCACACTGTCCAGTATTCCGGACACATGTCTTAGCATCCTGACTATTTATAGTATTCCAGTTTTGCACTGGACAATCACGAGCCTACATCATCTTCCCTGATGTAGTATCCCAGCCACATATTGTGTATCTACACAAGTTTTAGAATCTGTAGCACAGTTCCCCCCATCCCAGCACTATTCCCATAGGAAGGAGAGAGTAAGATTTCCAAACCTAGCCCAGGTTATCATAGAATCCTGGAGACTTACAGCACAGAAGGAGGCCATTCGGCCCAGCTGTGCCTGTGCCGGCTCTTTGAAGGAGCAGTCGTGCTTTGTCCCACACCCCCGCCTTTTGTCCGTAACCCTGTAAGTTCTGATCTTCAAGGATCCGTCCAACTCCCTTTTAAAATTATTGATGGAATCAGCTTCCACCACCTTTTCAGGTCGAGCGTTCCAGATCCCCGCAACTCTCTGAGTGAAAACATTTCTCCTCCTCTCCCCTCTCGATCTTTATCCAATGATTCTGCATCTACGACCTCAGGTTATTGATCCACTCGCCAGAGGGAACAGCCTTTCTCTATAAAAAACCCTCATCATCTTGAAAACCTCTATTAAGTCACCTCTTGAGCTTCTCTACTCCAAGGAAGTACAGTAATTCACTTGTCAGTAAACTGGGATGTGTGTGTCACTGGGACAGTACGTCACCTGCCAGTCCTAACATTTCCAACCTCTCCTCATAACTGAAGTCCCTCATAGAGTCATAGAGTTACACAGCACAGAAAGAGGCCCTTCGGCCCATCGTGTCGGCGCCGGCCATCAAGCCTTGTCTATTCTAATCCCATTTTCCAGTACTTGGTCCGTAGCCTTGTATGCTATGGCGTCCCTGGTAACATCCTGGTAAACCTCCTCTATACCCTTTCCAAGGCCTATGGTTGGCAACCTTTGTCAGCTTCAAAACTGAATAGGGCACAGGTTGGACGGGGCTTTGGGTGGAGTCAGGGTTTAAATTCTGAGACTTGCTTTGCTGCTGATGATGAAAATTAATTGAAAAGGAAATTTTTCCACAAAAAAAAGACATTTTTGAAATTCCCAGGTGAGGCTTGTTCCTAAACTGGACTGTCTGCTCAAATGGACAGGTATCGTAGACAGAGAGAGCCCAGTTGACTCAGGCCTCTTTCTTGCACACCTGCTGGGTTACAGAGAGCAACTGGCAAAGATTGAGGCATGGAGGTGTTGTCGCCTCTGCTTTGTGTTTGGCTGAGGAACGTTGTGTAGTAACAGCCTGTAGGGCAGAGAGAGAGAAACTATTTCCTCTGGTTGGGGGAGGGGAGGGGTGGCAGTGGGAGGTCCAGAACAACAAGGGGGCATAGCCTGAAAATTAGAGCTAGGCTGTTCAGGGGTGATGTCGGGAAACATTTCTTCACACAAAGGGTGGTGGAAATATGGAACTCTCTCCCCCAAAAAGTTGTTGAGGCTGGAGGGTCGATTGAAAAGTTCAAAACTGAGATTGATAGATTTTTGTTAGGTAAGGGTATTAAGGGATATGGAACCAAGGCGGGTAGGTGGAGTTAATATACAGATTAGCCATAATCTAATATAATGGCAGAGCAGGCTCGAATGGCCAACTCCTGTTCCTTTGTAAAATAACTTTAAAAAGGTATGGTGGCACAATTGTTATTGTGGGTGAAATGCAAACAGAGCCTCTGAAGAGTTAACTTGAATTAAAAGACTTCAGAGAAGCTGCTTAACACAGACTTTTCATCTTGTGATTAAGTTAAAGATGTTATTTCCTGATATGATCTTTTGGTCACCCTTCTGCTATTCAACAGCAATAACCATGGAGAGCAGAACTGGAAGATGTGTATCAGGAGACGGCCATCAATATCAGGCAACTGTTAAGGCAGCTTTATGACCAAAAAGAGCGAGGCAAGATTGTAAAACCAATAAAATACATGAGGCTGCATTTTTATTATGAGTGAGCTACATTAAAATAGATTTAATTTTGAAATGATAATGGGTGAGTCCCAGACTTGACAGGACTTGATCAGCCATGATCTCATTGAATGGCGGAGCAGGCTCGAGGGGCCGAATGGCCTACTCCTGCTCCTATCTTCTATGTTTCTATGACTGGAAACAGTTACACACACACATGCTCACACACACACTTTCACACACAGACTCTCACACATTCTTGGACAATCACACACACTCTCAGACACACACACTCTCAGACACACACACTCTCAGACAAACACGCACACACACTCAGACACACATACTCAGACATACACTCTCAAACACACACACGAACACACTTTCAGACAAACACACACACTCTCAGACACGCACACACTCAGACACACTCTCAGACACGCACACACTCAGACACACTCTCAGACAAACACGCACACACACTCAGACACACTCTCAAACACACACGCACACACACTCAGACACACATACTCAGACATACACTCTCAAACACACACACGAACACACTTTCAGACAAACACACACACTCTCAGACACGCACACACTCAGACACACTCTCAGACACGCACACACTCAGACACACTCTCAGACAAACACGCACACACACTCAGACACACTCTCAAACACACACGCACACACACTCAGACACTCACTCTCAGACAAACACGCACACACACACTCAGACACACACACTCAGACACACCCTCAGACACACACTCAGACACACATGCACACACACTCAGACACACTCTCAGACACACACACTCAGACACACACACACTCAGACACACACAGTCAGACACACACGCACACACTCAGACACAAACTCATACAATCACACACGCACACTCTCAGACACAAACTCATACAATCACACACGCACTCTCTCAGACACACACTCATACAATCACACACGCACACTCTCAGACAAACACACACAATCTCAGACGAACACACAAAGACAGAGATGACACCCTGGCCATCGGAGTTTTGCCACTTACCGATAGGGATGCAGAGTCCTCAGGCCATAATGCAAGGCGTCCTCCCAGCGGGCGAGGTGAATGCAGGCATCCATTGCGGCGTCGAGCATCTTCAGCAGATAGAGGTTAGCGTCTGGGAGGACATCTCGATTCTTATCTATGAAAGCCTGGCACATGTCCATAATTTGTTCCCAGTCTGTTATTAACTTCAGTTAAGGAGTCAGGCAGAAAAATAAAAATAAACCCAAAAGATATTATTTTACAAAAGACAGCTGTTTTATGCTAAATAAGGGCATCTGCTCTGTTCTGGAGGGCCTCGTGCTCCTGGCTACTTTGTTCCTAAACATACATTAGACACATAATATATCTCCAATTTAATTAGTTTTTTTAATATATCAGAACAGTGTGCTAGACAGTTCAAAGCAGGAGTAGTGGAGACTTGTTTTGTGTTGTGTGTGACCACATCCCCACTGCTATTACATTCTTTACACATGAGGATATCTTGTTCCTCTGAAACTCCAAATACAATGTCCTACACACCCAACCCAAGACTCTGCGCACAGGTTTCTACTCTAACTCCTTTTCCCAGGGCCTCTAGACACCGGTACTCCTTAGCTGTGGCTCAGTGGGTAGCACACTTGCCTCTGAGTCAGAAGGTTGTGGGTTCAAGTCGGACTTCTTGAGCACAAAAATCTAGGCTGACGCTCCAGTGCAGTGCTGAGGGAGTGCTGCACTGTCGGAAGTACCGTTTTTTGGATGAGACGTTAAACCGAGTCCCTGTCTGCTCTCTCAGGTGGACGTAAAAGATCCGATGGCACGATTTCAAAGAAGAGCAGGGGAGATATCCCCGGTGTCTTGGCCAATATTTATCCCTCAATCAACATAACAAAAACAGATTATCTGATCATTATCACATTGCTGTTTGTGGGAGCTTGCTGTGCGAAAATTGGCTGCCGCGTTTCCCACATTACAACAGTGACTCCACTTCAAAAAGTACTTTATTGGCTGTAAAGCGCTTTGGGACGTCTGGTGGTCGTGAAAGGCGCTATAGAAATGCAAGTCTTTCTTTCTTATCTTCCTCAGTCTTTCCTTACTTCCCACAATCTTGAGGTCTCTAAAAACCAAGCTTGGCATCGCCTAAGAACTGCTGTGCTAACCAGGCTAACTCTGTCTACGCCAAACGAACTCATCCCTAAAATTTGTCTCTGCTCCAGGTCCTTAGCGCAACACAGTGCTCCACTTTATCTAAATTTCTTTTCGGGATATGGATGACACTAGCAAGGCAGATTTATTGCCCATTCTTAGTTACCCTGAGGGCATTAAGGGTCAACCCTGTATTGTGGGACTGGAGTCACGTGCGGGTATCTCTTACCAGAAGGACAAGGGATTGGGATTAAACAGAGATTGCTCCTCCTGGAGTGTTTTATCATCACCCGCTCCTGTCTTGTGTTTCAGCACATCCATCTCCTTCAAGGCAGATCAGAGTGGCGAGAACGTGGAAATCGCGATCACATGGAGCAGTTGGGGTGAATAGTATAGATGCATTTAATAGGAAGCTAGATAAGCACATGAGGGAGAAATGAATAGAGGGTTAGATGAAGTAAGGTGGGAGGAGGTTTGTGTGGAGCATAAACGCCGGCATAGACCAGTTGGGCCGAATGGCCTGTTTCTGTGCTGTAAATTCTGTGTACTTCCCAATTGACCTCGCTTTCTCCCTCCTATTCTTTTTGCCCTTGGTGGCGTCCTTCACTCCAGCTTTGAGCCCGATACCTCAGGTTCTCCACTTAAACAAAGATAGGAAAACCAACAGTCAGGCACGGCCTCACGGTTGAATCTTGGGGTTCGTCGTGTAGGCAGCCTGCAGCACAAGAACTTGACGTCCTGGGACTGCGAAGGGAAAGGCTCCTCTCTTCCCGTCACGTTATGTGACGCTGCATGGGAAAGGCAGCGGCTTTTATACCGGCTGTTCAAACAGGAAGGGCTACTTCTCTCTGTCACAAAAGGAAATGATCAAATAAAAGAAATGGCTAGGAGTGCATCACAGTCTGCCGCTCAGTCTCGGAGGTTTGATGGTCATATAATGATGATCTGAGAGCCCCATCTGCCCCCTCAGGTGGAGGTAAAAGATCCCATGTCAACATTTCGAAGAAGAGCAGGGGAGGCATCATTGGTTGCCTGGCCAATATTTATCCCTTAACTAACATTACAGATTATCTGGTCATTATCACATTGCTGTTTGTGGGAGCTTGCTGTGTGCAATTTGGCTGCTGCGTTTCCTACATTACAACAGTGACTACACTTCAAAAGTACTTCATTGGCTGTAAAGTGCTTTGGGGCTGAGGTTGTGAGAGGCGCTATATAAATGCAGGCTCTTTCTTTCTTAACGAAGTCTTGCTTTGCTCCTTTGGTTTTCAATGCCATTAGAGCGTGCTGATTAAAATTAAAGCCAAGGACTTCCTGATATACCTATCAATTCGTCCAATAAAAGGCGACGAGTTAGGAACGTAACTAAAGGTTTTTATTGACTAAATAACAGAGCCCACCCTCGTGGGTGATCGGGTCCAACAAGGAGGAATACCAGCCAGTCGACTACCTTTATACCTGGGCAGGTAGGTGGAGCCATGGGCGGAGTCGGAGGTGGTCAGCCCAGGTATAACAGCGCGACAAGAGGCGACCTCGTATCGTGATACAACGGTGATAACAATACAACAGTGATAACTATAGTGTAACGATAAAGTGGTTTACCACATTCACCCCTTGTTTAGATTTGAGTCCGGCGGGGTGAAGTGTACTACCAGTTCTGGTATGTCAGTCTGTCCGGAGGCCTCGTAAGCCTCTCCGATCGTCGCAGCGGCGGTGCTGCATTATCCGGTGTTAGTGCTGGTGTCTGCGTGGTCGGCGAAGGCTCGTGGGGTTCCGGCATGCCGTCTACCTGGGCTGGAATTGGGGGGGTGGTGGGGGGGGGGTAAAGGTGGTGTCTCCGGAGTGCCCGAGGGTGCGAGGTCTCGTAAGGAGACAGTGTCCTCCCGCCCGTCTGGGTAAGCCACGTAGGCGTACTGGGGGTTGGCGTGCAGGAGGTTCACCCTTTCGACCAGGGGGTCTGTTTTATGGGCCCTCACGTGCTTTCGCAGCAAGACGGGCCCCGGAGAGGTCAGCCAGGTTGGTAGAGTGGTTCCCGTAGTCGACTTCCTGGGGAAAACAAACATTCGTTCATGGGGGGTGGCGTTAACGGCAGTGCAAAGTAGTGACCGGATGGAGTGCAGCGCTGTCGGGAGGACTTCCTGCCAGCGGGAGGTTGGGAGGCCCTTAGACTTTAAGGCTAAGAGGACGGCCTTCCATACCGTCGCGTTCTCTCTTTCCACCTGGCCGTTCCCTTGGGGGTTGTAGCTGGTGGTCCTACTTGCTGCAATACCTCTCGCTAGTAGGAACTGACGGAGTTCCTCGCTCATGAAAGAGGAGCCCCGGTCACTATGTATATAGTTTGGGAACCCGAACAAGGCGAAGAGGTCGTTCAGGCATTTAATGACCGTGGTACTGGTCATGTCTGGGCAGGGGAAGGCAAAGGGGAAACGGGAGTACTCATCAACAATGTTGAGGAAGTACACATTACGGTCAGAGGACGGGAGGGGCCCCTTAAAGTCGATGCTCAGGCGCTCGAAGGGGCGGGTGGCCTTGATCAGGCTTGCTCTGTCCGGCCTAAAGAAGTGCGGTTTGCACTCGGCGCAGGTCTGGCAGTTCCTGGTTATGGTCCTGACCTCCTCGATGGAGTAGGGCAGGTTGCGGGCCTTAATGAAGTGGTAAAGTCTGGTGACCCCGGGGTGGCAGAGGTCGTTGTGGAGGGTCTGAAGTCTATCACTTTGCGCGCTGGCGCATGTAATTCGTGACAGAGCATCGGGGGGTTCGTTCAGCTTACCTGGCCGGTACAAGATATCATAATCGTAGGTGGAGAGCTCGATTCTCCACCTCAAGATCTTGTCATTCTTGATTTTGCCCCTCAGCTTGTTATTAAACATAAAAGCGACCGAACGTTGGTCGGTAAGGAGGGTAAATCGTTTGCCTGCCAGGTAGTGCCTCCAGCGTCGTACCGCCTCCACAATCGCCTGGGCCTCCTTCTCGACCGACGAGTGTCGGATCTCAGGGCCCTGTAGGGTCCTTGAGAAGAAGGCCACCGGTCTCCCCTCCTGGTTAAGGGTGGCGGCTAGGGCGAAGTCGGATGCATCGCTCTCGACTTGGAAGGGGATGGACTCATCCACTGCGTGCATAGTGGCCTTGGCAATGTCTCCCTTAATGAGGGAGAAGGCTGCGCACGCTTCCTCCGTAAGGGGGAAGGATGTGGACTTCATGAGGGGTCTGGCTTTGTCCGCATAATTGGGCACCCATTGGGCATAGTAGGCGAAGAGCCCCAGGGTTCTCTTAAGTGCCTTAGGGCAGTGGGGGAGGGGTAGCTCCATGAGGGGGCGCATTCTTTCGGGGTCGGGGCCGATGAGTCCGTTCTCTACTACACAGCCAAGGATGGCAAGGCGCGAGGTGTTAAACACACATTTCTCCTTATTGTAGGTGAGGTTCAGCCGTTGGGCTGTACGGAGGAATTTCTCCAGATTCACGTCGTGGTCCTGCCGGTCGCGGCCGCAGATGGTGACGTTATCTAGGTAGGGGAATGTGGCCTGCAGTCCGTTCTGGTCAACCATCCGGTCCATCTCCCTTTGGAAGACCGAGACCCCGTTGGTGACACCGAAGGGGACCCTAAGGAAGTGGTATAGGCGCCCATTCGCCTCGAAGGCGGTGTACTGGCGGTCCTCGGGGTGGATAGGGAGTTGGTGGTAGGCCGACTTAAGGTCGATGGTCGAGAATATGCGGTATTGTGCAATCTGATTGACCATGTCAGATATGCGGGGAAGGGGGTATGCGTCCAGCTGGGTGTATCTGTTTATGGTCTGGCTGTAGTCGATGACCAGGCGATTTTTATCGCCGGTCTTAACGACCACGACCTGGGCACGCCAGGGGCTGTTGCTCCCCTCGATGATGCCCTCCTTCAGGAGACACTGCACCTCAGAGCAAATGAAAGCTCTGTCCCCAGCGCTGTACCGCCTGCTCTTGGTAGCGACGGGTTTGCAGTCGGGGGTGAGGTTAGCGAACAGGGAAGGTGGCGGCACCTTGAGGGTGGATAGGCTGCAGGTGTTACGCGGTGGGCGGTTTAACCTTCGCTGGTTGTCGACTGTGAGTGGGGGGAGGGGTCCACCGTATGCTAGGGTTACACTTTGGAGGTGGGATTGGAAGTCCAGCCCTAGTAGGACGGCAGCGCAGAGCTGGGGGAGGACGAGGAGTTTAAAGTTTTTATACTCTGTACCCTTAACCGACAAGGTCACAGCACAGTAGCCGCTAATGTCCGTGGCGTGGGACCTCGATGCCATCGAGATTCGGTTGCGCGTTGGCAGGACAGGGAGGGAGTAGTGGCTCACCGTGTCTGGGTGGATGAAGCTCTCCGTGCTTCCGCTGTCGAACAGGCAGGTCGTGGCGTGGCCGTTTACTTTGATGTCCATCATCGACTTGGACAGGTGGTGTGGGCGGGCTTGATCCAGAGTGACGGAGGCTAGCGTGTAGGTAAGCGAGTCGTTGTCGTCTGCGGGCGAGGCGGTCGTCGGGTCCGGGGGCCCGGTGGCAGTCGGGCGTGGTGGGTAAAATGGCGTCTCCCACGAGGTAGGACAAAATGGCGGAGAAGATGGCTGCCCCCATAACTCACATGAGGCACTATTGGGGTCGGTTGCCTTGATCAAAGATGGCCGCCCCCATGACTCACGTGTGGGGATACTGGCCTCAGTTGCCGTGAAAGAAGATGGCCGCCCCCACAGTTCGCATGAGGCACTGCTGGCCTCTGAAGATCCGCTCCTGCAGGCCTTAGAGAAATGGCCTTTCTTCCTGCAGGTTGTGCAGGTAGAGTTCCTGGCTGGGCAGCGCGACCTCGGGTGCTTCTCCTGGCCGCAAAAGAAGCAGCCGGCGGCCCGATCGCGGGTGCCCGATGTCGGAGCCGGTACCGGGGGTGGCGGGCCCGGTCGGGTCCGGGACGCCGACGCTGAGGTAGGTCCCGGGGGCGGCGCTGCGAAGGGTATTGCGGTAGGGGTTGGGCCCGAGTCCCAGGGTCGTGAGCAGTACCTGGAAAACGCCTCCTGGTCCTGATGGGCCACCTCCAGGGAGAGAGCGAGGGCTTCAGCTTTGTCCAGGTCGAGGTCTTTAGCTTCAAGCAGTCTTTGCCGTGAGTAGTCGGACCGTAGGCCTTTCACAAAGGCATCGCGGATATTATCTTCCGTATTTTCAACAGCCGTCACCGCTTTAAAGTCACAGTTCCTGCCGAGTGCTCTTAGCGCCCGTAAAAATTCAGCTACAGACTCTCCTGGCTGTTGCGGGCGGGATCTTAGGAGGTGCCTGGTGTACATGTAATTTACCGGGCTGCGGTACTGCTGTTTCAGTAGGTTGATAGCGGCCTCGTACGTAGTCGTGTCCTGTATGAGTGCGTATACTCTCGGGCTCGCTTGGGCGTTCAGAAGTCTTAGTTTGGATCTCTGCGGGGCGCCGGATTCTTCCAGGTAGGATTCGAAGCAGTCCAGCCAGTGTTTGAAGTTGAGGGCTGCGTTTGCTGCCTGTGGGTTTAGATCCAGGTACGGTGGTTTGAGGGCTTGCAGCCAAGCCGGCTGGTGTGGCTGTGCTTCTGGGAGGGCTTCTGGCTGGCCAGTAGTAGACATCTTTAAAATTTAGTCAATAAAATTGATATACCTATCAATTCGTCCAATAAAAGGCGACGAGTTAGGAACGTAACTAAAGGTTTTTATTGACTAAATAACAGAGCCCACCCTCGTGGGTGATCGGGTCCAACAAGGAGGAATACCAGCCAGTCGACTACCTTTATACCTGGGCAGGTAGGTGGAGCCATGGGCGGAGTCGGAGGTGGTCAGCCCAGGTATAACAGCGCGACAAGAGGCGACCTCGTATCGTGATACAACGGTGATAACAATACAACAGTGATAACTATAGTGTAACGATAAAGTGGTTTACCACACTTCCACTTGCCTTTCATCCCCTGAATCTCACCGGCTGACCCGGCTGGGGAACCCGCAAGCTACTTTCTCCCTTCATGGTCGATCAGGGTCCGAGTCCCAGATGAGATAAAGCCCATACATGGGGGATGCGATGATCAAACATCTATTTCAGTGTGAAATCAACCAGCTTTGAAGAACAGGAAAAGAATATTCTTCGTTACTTATGCCTGTTTTTTTGTGTGGTAAAGTAACTTAATCTGAGGAGGTACCTGGATGAATGAATCCAGACATGTTCTTAGCACAGCTTAGGAGGCAAATGCCCTCGCTTCTTTTGTGAACAAGCCATTTCCATGTAATGTCACACTCCAGGGGCCAGCTCAGCTCTTGGGTTCTTGTGGGTTCTTCCCTTTTTAAAAAATATAAAAAAACACCCGTTTCATCTGCACTAATTTTGGGGCTCTTTTCTCTAGAACTGAGGGTGAAGGGTGACCTGATAGAGGTCTTTAATATTATGGAAGGTATTTGATATGGTAGACGTAGAAAAAATGTTTCCACTTGTGAGGGAGACCAGAACTAGGGGCCATTAATATAAGATTAGTCACTAATAAACCCAAAAAGCAATTCAAGAGAAACTTTTTTACCCAGAGAGTGGTGAGAATGTGGAACTCGTTAGCACATGGAGTAGTTGAGGCAAATAGCCTAGATGCATTTAAGGGGAGGCTAGATAAACATATGAGGGAGAAAGCAATAGAGGGTTATGCTGATAGAGTTAGATTAAATGTGGTGGGAGGAGGCTCGTGTGGAGCATAAACACCAGCATAGACCAGCTGGGCCGAATGGCCTGTTTCTGTGCTGTAAATACGATGCAATTCTATGTAACATCAAAAAATTTAAGGTTGAGACCCCTCCACCCCCATACATCTTAAAGGGGAAGGGTAGTCTAGACGGACTACTTTTTGTTCAAAGTGCTCTGCATTTTTAATAAAGTAAAAATAATAGACAAACCAAAAAAATTTTGTCGACATGTTTGGGTCAGTTCTCTAACCCTGCAAGACCACTGCAGTGATAACACTGACAGGAACGTCCCAATATGACCAGAAGAGGCTTCACAGCAAACAGGGTACTTTCTAAATGGCGAAAAGCCATAAACAGTGGAGGTCCAAAGAGACTTGGGGTACATAGATCATTAAAATGTCATGAACAGGTACAGAAAATAATCAAAAAGGCTAATGGAATGCTGGCCTTTATAAAGGACTAGAACACAAGGGGGTAGAAGTTATGCTACAGCTGTACAAAGCCATAGTTAGGCCACACCTGGAGTACTGTGAGCAGTTCTGGGCACCAAACCTTAGGAAGGATATATTGGCCTTGGAGGGAGTGCAGCGTAGATTCACTAGAATGATACCTGGACTCTAAGAGTTAAATTATGAGGAGAGATTACACAAATTAGGGTTGTATTCCCTAGAATTTAGAAAGTTAAGAGGTGATTTGATCGACATTTTTAAGATATTAAGGGGAACAGATAGGGTAGAGAGAGAGAAACTATTTTCGCTGGTTGGGGAGTCTAGGACTAGGGGGCATAGTCTAAAAATTAGAGCCAGACCTTTCAGGAGTGAAATTAGGAAACACTTCTACACACACAGGGTGGTAGAAGTCTGGAACTCTCTTCTGCAAACGGCAATTGATGCTAGATCAATTGTTAATTTTAAATCGGAGATTGGTAGCTTTTTGTTAACCAAAGGTATTAAGGGATATGGGGCAAAGGCGGGTACATGGAGTTAGGTCGCAGATCAGCCACGATCTCATTGAATGGCGGAACAGGATCGTGGAGCTCAATGGCCTCCTCCGGTTACTATGTTCCGAAATGGCAGGGGCGGAGGGAGCGCAAACTTCAAAAACCAGCCAGGGAGCTAATCTGCAGTCATGTGACCCCACGACACCAGGCCCCAGGAAAGAGTTTCCGGGTCAGGCTCTCAGGCCAGCTGGAAGGTGCGACCCTGCTGTTTGCTGTGGAACCAAATCCAGGACATATGAGGAACAGGCCCCATCAGCGATGTCATTGGAGCGGCCTACCAACGTCAGAAGCCCAACTCCAGGAACTCCATGCTAATAACATTTTATGTCTGAGAATTTACTGCTCTGTGTATTATTTTACTGCATGAAATGGAAGAGAGCTGTCAACAAATGCATTACTTCCTCACCATACAAAAGCTGCACTTTGAAAGTCTACACCTGGTCTACATTCTCTGCTTCAAATCTTTGAGTTTCTTTTGATCTCACAGAATCATAGAATAGTACAGCACAGAAGGAGGCCATTCGGCCCATCGAGTCTGCGCCGGCTCTTCCGAAGAGCAATCCAGTCAGTCCCACTCCCCCTGCTCTTTCTCCATATCCCTGCAATTTTTTCTCCTTCAAGTATTCCACCACCCTATCAGGCAGTGCATTCAATACATCATTTTTAGCCTCCATTTCAGTTAAAATGTTGAGTTTTGAACTCATTAGCTGAGGGATGGGAAGTGGAATATTCTCCCACTTTTGTGTGCTCAGTGTCACCATTAAGTATTCCCTCTTGCCACCCTGCTCCAATAATACACCTCAACCCTAACGTCGGAAGAACATCTACCATCAATGTGGGTTTTTCATCTACCTCACCAGCCATCCGAAAGGTCTCCGTAAGTGACACTGCCAGCCCATCGCCAGTTCAGTCTGTGTGCCAAGTTCCTGGCAGAGTTTTATGCTACGGGTCCATGCCCACTACAGACGGGGTTGAAACCGCCCAAAGCAATTTCATCTGGGACCCTGCCCGCCAGCAGATACAGGGGACTTGGGTCCCCAAGGGTGAAAGGACAACCCACGTGCGAACCCGCAGCGCACCAGCCAGCTGCCACTTCATCGCTTGATTTCAATCTCTTGAAACTTGTGCAAACAATTGTTTTATCTTTAGCGCTCGCTCAGTGCTCTGACAAACAGCCTTACTCTTCATGACAGTGGAAGGACATCATCAGGTCCTCAACAGGGTTGATGAAACATGGGTGCTTTGTGCGATTTAACACTTGGCAATTGAGCAGTGCTGTTGCTGCGCTGCTCTGTACCATATAGATCAATGGCCAATGAATGACTCAACCAACCCAGGCTGGGCACTTCGCCATATAAGACAAGTCTGGTCGATAACAGTTACCATGCAATTAACCTTTCAAGCTGCCATCAATCTACTTAACAGCTTTGCAAATTCAAGAGCAAATACGTTTTGTAAGCCAAAAAAATGGTTGGGTTGGAATAGAAAGAAAGAAAGAAAAGAAAGGCTTGCATTCAATGCTCCCTCTATTTTTTTTTTCGTGCGCTGTCCCTTTAACTGGCTGCGCGGGCCATTCAAATTTTCGCGCATGCGCCGTTTCATCCTTGTAAAAGCTGGTGAGCGGCCTGTGCGGGACCTCCAGACCGCTGTGCAGCCGCGCAGCTTAGCGGGAACGTTGCTTGCATTTATATAACATCTATCACGACCTCAGGAAGTCCCAAAGCGCTTTCCAGCCAATGAAGTACTTTTGAAGTGGAGTCACTGTTGTAATGTAGGAAACGCGGCAGCCAATTTGCGCACAGCAAGCTCCCACGAACAGCAATGTGATAATGACCAGATAATCTGGTTTTTTTTTTTAAGTGATGTTGATTGAGGGTTAAATATTGGCCAGGACACCGGGGAAAACTCCCCTGCTCTTCTTCGAAATAGCGCCATGGGGTCTTTTACGTCCACCTGAGAGGGCTGTCGGGGACTTGGTTTAACGTCTCATCTGAAAGATGGCACCTCCGACAGCGCAGCATTCCCTCAGGACTGCACTGGAGTGTCAGCCTAGATTTTTGTGCTCAAGTCTCTGGAGTGGGACTTGAACCCACGACCTTCTGACCCAGAGGCGAGAGTGTGACCACTGAGCCACAGCTAACTTGGAGACAGTGAACTAGTATGCTTCTCTTCAGCTGGCTGCTTGAAGGCCCAATATCCCCTTCCCTGTAGTGGTGATCAGAGAATCTTGTGGCCTGGACTCTGCGAGGTTCTTTGCCCTCTCGTCTCTTCCCAATAAAGCAAGCGAGATATGGGAATTTGATGGAAGAGGAATCACGGCTCAGTGTCACATTTCGTTGGTGCATGATATCACACCAGCGATGTATTATCACTGCACCAAATGATACCATTGTGGCGGAGACCACATAGGGACAATAACACAATGTATAACCGACGCTGTTATATGTACCTAAACAAAATTCACTTTGTATAGCAATGTTGTGATATGTACATGCTGGGTTGGGTTATTGGTGCAGGGTCCCTTTAAGAGCGTCGGTAGCATGATGACGTCATGACGTCGGTTGCGTGATGACGTCATAGCCCCTGCATGGGGCTGAGCCCTTCAGACCTCGTGGAGAGAGATTAAAGTAAGACACGTTTTGTTTTGGCTTAAACAAAAGTCTCTGCCTGTTGTTTTCTGCCGATCCCAACATTGGTGACCCCGCTGCTCTTTTGGACGATTCCAAAGACCGCATCTGAAATGGCGACGAACACCGTTTCCATCAAATTACCCGAGTTTTGGGAACAACAGGCTGCCGCTTGGTTCGCCCAGGCCGAGGCTCAATTTGCAATCCGGGACATCACCGCGGACGACACGAGGTACTACGACGTCGTCTCTGCTCTCGGCAGCTCCACCGCGGCCAGAGTCGTGAACCTGCTCGAAAACCCCCCGGAGCTCAACAAATACAATACACTGAAGGCGCACCTCCTACAAACTTTCGGATTCACCGAAGCCGAACGCGCATGCCGGCTTCTCTCTCTACCCGAGCTTGGCGACTCCAAGCCCTCGGAGCTGATGGACCACATGCTGGCCCTCCTGGGCACACACAGGCCGTGCTTCCTCTTCAAGGAACTGTTCCTTCAACAGCTGCCAGGTCAGGTACGGTCGGCTTTAGCCAACTCTTCCACTGCCGATTTCCGCGACCTGGTCAAGGAGGCCGACAAATTTTTCTCCGCCGGGCAACAGTACTGCGCGGCCACGCGGAGCCCTGCCCCCACTGTTACAGCCCAACGGCGGCAACCCTCAAGCCTCTGCTTCTACCATGCGCAGTTCGGCCCCAAAGCCAGGAAGTGTCGGCCCCCGTGCAATTTTCCCCCGTCGAAACAAACTAAAGACCACTCGTCGGCTGCTATGGCTGTCGGCCGTTCAGGCAGTTTGTTGTTTATTACAGACACCGACTCTGGGCGTCATTTCGTTTGCGACAGGGGCGCCCAGGTGAGCGTCCTGCCCGTGTCAGCCATAGACATTCAAGGGGGGAACCACGGCCCCGTCCTCGAAGCCGCCAACGGCAGTTCCATCCGCACCTTCGGGAAACGGAACGTGGCGCTTTGTTTTGGCGGGCAGCGGTTCACCTGGGACTTTGTCACAGCAGAAGTGTCCACCCCCCTTCTCGGCGCTGACTTCCTCTACGCCAATGGCCTTTTGGTGGGCATCAAGAACCGACGTCTCATCAACGCGGAAACCTTCAGCTCGCTCCCATGTTCCCTCAGCGGGTCCAGCACGACGCAGTTGTCCAGCGCACTCTCGGCCTCCGATGAGTTTTCCCGCCTCCTCGCCCAGTTCCCGGACCTCACGAAGCCCACGTTCTCGTCCACCGCCACCAAACACGGGGTAGAACACCACATCTCGACCACCGGTCCGCCCGTCTACGCCCGCGCTCAGCGCCTCGACCCGGGGAAGCTCACCATCGCCAAAGCCGAGTTCGACACCATGGAGCGCCTCGGCATCATCCGCCAGTTGAACAGTCCGTGGGCTTCGCCCCTCCATATCACCCCGAAACCAGGCGGCGGGTGGTGCCCGTGCGGAGATTACCGGCGCCTCAACGACGCGACGACCCCCGACCGCTATCCGATTCCACACATCCAGGATTTTTCCGCCCACCTGGCCGGGAAAGTGGTATTCTCGAAAGTGGACCTCGTCCGGGATTATCACCAGGTCCCTGTCCGGCCGCAGGACGTCCCGAAAACCGCGGTGATCACCCCGTTCGAGCTATTCGAATTTCTCCGCATGCCATTCGGCCTCAAAAACGCCGCACAGGCTTTTCAACACCTAATGGACACCGTGTTACGGGACCTGACATTCCTGTTCGTATACCTGGACGACATCCTCATCGCCAGCGCCTCCAGGACGGAGCATGTGTCCCACCTCCGGACTCTCTTCAAACGACTCAGCCAACACGGCCTAATCGTCAACCCGGCCAAGTGCCAGTTCGGGCTGTCCTCAATCAACTTTCTCGGGCACCGCATCACGAAGGACGGGGCGGTACCACTGCCATCGAAAGTGGAGGCCATGATGGACTTCCCGCGACCCCTCACCGTGAAGGCCCTGCAGGAGTTTTTGGGCATGGTGAACTTTTACCATTGTTTCGTCCCCCGAGCAGCCCAGCTTATGCGGCCCCTTTACGAGGCCCTCAAAGGCAAGCCCGACAAACTCGCCGTCGACTGGTCCGATGAGATGGCCAGTTCTTTCATGGACACGAGAAGGGCCCTGGCTAACACGACCATGCTGGCGCATCCGTTACCTGATGCGCCGATCGCTCTCACCACCGACGCCTTGGACTATGCGGTCGGCGCAGTCCACGAACAGTGGGTCAACGGCACCTGGCAGCCGCTCGCCTTCTTCAGCCGGCAGCTCCGCCCCAACGAGCGGAAGTACAGCACCTTTGATCGCGAGCTTCTCGGCCTCTACCTCGCCGTCCGACACTTCCGTTTCCTGCTGGAGGCCCGCCCGTTCACGGCGTTCGTGGACCACAAGCCGTTGACCTTCGCCATGGCCAAAACCTCCGAGCTGTGGTCGACCCGTCAGCAACGCCAGTTGGCCTTCATCTCGGAATTTACAATGGACATCCAGCATGTGGCTGGGAAAGACAACCCCGTCGCCGACTGCCTCTCCCGAGCCGTCGCCAGCGCCGTACACCTCGGCATCGACTACACCCGCATGGTGGCTGACCAGGCCTCCGACCCGGACGTCCAGGCCTACAGGACGGCTGTCATGGGCCTTCAGTTAGCGGACGTCGTGTTTGACGCTGCCGGCACCACACTCCTGTGCGACGTCTCCGTTGGGCAGCCACGTCCCGTCGTGCCCGAAGGGTGGAGACGGCAAGTTTTCGACGCCGTCCATAATCTTTCCCACCCAGGCAGGAAACTGTCACAGAAGCTGGTGGCGGCTAAGTTTGTCTGGCACGGGCTCAGGAAAGACATTCGCAACTGGGCCAGCACCTGCGTGGTATGCCAACGCTCGAAAGTACATCGCCATACCGTTGGCGCCTTTCACGGTGCCCGAGAGGCGGTTCGACCATGTTAACGTGGACCTGGTGGGGCCCCTGTCGCCCTCCCGCGGGTTCACCCACCTCCTCACAATGGTCGACAGAACCACCCGATGGCCGGAAGCCGTCCCGCTGTCTTCAACGACGGCCGCCGATGTGGCTCAGGCGTTCATCAGCACTTGGGTCACCCGGTTCGGCGCCCCATCTGACATTTCCTCCGACCGGGGGCCCCAGTTCACGTCAGAGCTCTGGAATGCTGTCACCCGAGGCCTCGGGTTGAGACTCCACCGCACCACCACATATCACCCTCAGGCTAATGGGCTGTGCAAACGGTTTCATTGCTCCATGAAGGCCGCGCTCCGGGCCAGCCTCCGGGACGACAGCTGGATCGACAGACTCCCGTGGGTCATGCTGGGACTCAGGACCGCTCCCAAGGAGGACCTCCAGTCCTCGTCCGCCGAGCTCGTCTACGGACAGCCGCTACGGGTTCCCGGGGATTTCGTCCCCAACGCAACGGAACCTTGGTCCGCAGCCCGTCAGCGGTCCGACCTTCTGGACAACGCCAAGGTTTTCGCGCCGGTGACCACGTCGCAGCATGGCCTCCCGCAGTCCCACGTTCCGCTCTACCTTCGTGCGGCGGAGTACGTTTTCGTCCGCCACGACGCCCACCGGGGACCTCTTCAGCCACCCTACGAGGGACCATTCCGCGTCCTGGAAACCGATGACAAGACCTTCGTAGTGGATGTCAGCGGTAAGCCGGACTACAATTCTTAAGCCGGCCCACCTGGACCTGGACCGACCCGTTGAGTTGGCACAGCCCCCGAGGCAGGGCCGACCTCCAGTTTCCGCACCCTCAGTCCACCACCGAGCGCCCGAGGTCCCTCCGACGAACCCCCCGGTGCCCGCCCCGGAACTGAGGAGCCGTTCTGGCCGTGTGATCCGGCCCCCCCAACGACTGACATTGCCAGTGCTAGTGAATTCTGGGGGGACGTGTGCGGCGGAGACCACATAGGGACAATAACACAATGTATAACCAATGCTGTTATATGTACCTAAATACAATTCACTTTGTATAGCAATGTTGTGATATGTACATGCTGGGTTGGGTTATTGGTGCAGGGTTCCTTTAAGAGCGTCGGTAGCGTGATGACGTCATGACGTCGGTTGCGTGATGATGTCATAGTCCCTGCACGGGGCTGAGCCCTTCAGACCTCGTGGAGAGAGATTAAAGTAAGACACGTTTTGTTTTGGCTTCAACAAAAGTCTCTGCCTGTTGTTTTCTACCGATCCCAACACCATCCTGTTACCGCATCGTGTGACCACAGTTATGGTGTCACTGCATCAAGCGACACTTGGCGCTTTGTTACTGCCGCAAGATGTGTTACCACAGCAAATGGCATTAACCGGCTGTTATTGGAACAACTGATCCGAGCGCTGCTCGCACTGCACCAAGTGACACCGGCACTTGGGGTAGATGTCAAAGCAGAAGGCAGGCGCCGGAGGAGGGGTAGGAAGAAAGAAAGGAAGGAATATTTCTGGGTGAGTGACCCTTGAATACGCTTGTGCAATTCCCCACCCCCTCGTTGTTTCCTTTCAGTGCCCTCTGAAGAGATCACTTTGCCCTGTTTCTCAGTCAGAAGGAGTTGGGGGTACTGAGCCTATCGAAGGGGGAAGTTCAAAGGAATCAAAACTGGGAAAAGAGAAGTTGTGTGCATGAAGTAAAAGGTATAGGGATAGCGTCCACCTCTGTGTTAGAATTGTTCTTGTGTAAACTTCATCTCTCCTCACCCAAATAGATGAAATTGGAGTCAACGGAGCCGGAGGCCTCGAATCAGAAGGATACTTTGCGTAGATTGTAATTCCTCCACTTTTGGAATCGATTCCTTGACTTCCTTCCAGGAATGCTCCTCGCCCGCCAGCATGTCAGCATCCTGCACAGAACAAGAAGTTAAGTTTACTCCTTTGCCCATCTGCCTCCATGTATTTCTCTGCCATCGCCCCCCACCCCGCCCCACCCCCCACTCTCGTTACCTGGAATCAGTAAGAGTTATTGATTGCTCTCCAATTTTTCCAATTCCCCGTCCCCCTTCCTGCTCAGCCTCACGTCAACAAGAAAAAACAGGGTTTATTTCTGACAGCAACAGACTATCGAATCACCTCAGGAGCCTCGGCACTGCTGCATAAACAGGTGTTGGTGGAGCAAATTGTTCTGTAAGCCTACCTACATCTGGCATTGGTGCTGAGGAAGCGTTTTTCTTAAGATTACTTTTTTAAATTATTTCTTAAGATTATTAAACATGTCATGCTCTTGACTGCGATACTTTCTACCTATT
The DNA here is from genome assembly GCF_052327205.1 of Somniosus microcephalus. Taxonomy (NCBI): domain Eukaryota; kingdom Metazoa; phylum Chordata; class Chondrichthyes; order Squaliformes; family Somniosidae; genus Somniosus; species Somniosus microcephalus. Next base: position 30,520,832 of record NC_140989.1, read on the forward strand.
GGCTACACCTGTCGTCTGATTGTTTTAACAGCCACAGCCTTTCTTATGTTACAACAGTACTTCAAAAGTACTTAATTGTCTGTAAAGTGCTTTGGGACATCCTGAAAGGCACTATATAAACAATCTATCCATCAAACAATCTATCTATCTGCCAGTAGCTGAGGGATAAATGTTAGCCAGGACACTGGGGATAATGCCTCTGTTCCCTTTGAAATAGTGCTGTGGGATCTTTTACATCCACCTGAGAGGGGCAGAGAGGACCTCGGTTTAACGTCTCATCCGAAAAACGGCACCCCCAACAGTGCAGCGCTCCCTCAGCACTGCGCTGGGAGAGTTAACCTAGATTTTTGTGCTCAAGTCCCTGGAGTGGGACTTAAACTCACAACCTCCATGACCCAGAGGCGAGCATGCTGTCCACTGAGCCACGGCTGTAGTTGCCTCCTGAGCTGTGCTCTGTGCCTGGAAGGTGTCTATGGTGCTAAAAGGTTGAGTGCGGTAGCAACCTTCCCTGCTACTGGTCATGGGACAAGTAAAATCAGGTAGGCTTGCCCCCCCCCTCACTGATCACCAGCCAATGATACCAGGTGTAGAGCGCCAGTGTGGAAGTGGACAGGATGCACTCCATGGTTGAGCAGCCTGCAGACAATCACAGTCTAAGCTCACAGGAAGAGTGGCCACATTGGCAAGGTACTGGGCATCTGCCAACACCCGCGGAGCCATACCCCACACACGTGATGGTACCTTCGGGAGGAAGAGGGCGAAATCTGAGGAAGGAGATGGAAAGGGAGGAGGAAGAAAGAGAGAGACACACACAGTCACATATTAAGTCACAGGGTCATTGGGCGAAAAATTGATCACGCCCCCTTTGGGGCGCTAACTTCACCGGGGCGCTACAATTAGCACCCCCACGACCGAAATTGAGCGGTTGCACCCCAAGAGGGAAGCGGGGTGCTACTAGAAGCGCCCCGCCTCCCTCCTGGGGCGCTCAGAGGGAATATTGCGGCGCTACGTGCAGGCCTGTCTCCCCTTCTTAAAGGGGAGGGGCCTTGCGCAGCGCAACCCGGGGCCCAGCTGGGCCCCCGGGGATCGGGAGTGCCAGCAAAAGAGCCCGAGACTCAAGAGAAGTGGCGGGCTCCTGGAGCACAGCCGGCACTCCGCGAGGGGGCGGGTAAGGAGGCCGGGGACGGGAGCGGAGGCAGGTGCTGGCAGGCGGCC
>NC_140989.1:30527046-30713611 GCF_052327205.1 Somniosus microcephalus
GAGGCCAAAGAGTTTAAAGGAGACGTTGAATTGGCTTTCAGAACAAGGAAGCATTCTCAAGGCTATGAAGTTATCTCTGAATATTACTGCACTCTCTTAATCTCGATGTTGAATTTTACTAGAAATGGCAGGCAGTTGCAATTTTTTTTCTCCATTATGTCCCCCTGTGCTCCTCTTCTGAAGGTCTATCTCTGATATCTCACTGAGTGGCCAGTTATCATATATTGGCCTGGACAACAAGTGCCAACAGGATATTCAATCTCATGGAGCACCTTCCGAGCCTGACCCTGTCCTCACCCAACCTCCACACAAATACACACTCCAAACAAGGATCAATAGATGGTAGAATATTAGGATTTTACAGCACAGAAGGAAGCTATTCGCCCCATTGTGTCTGTACCTGTTCTTTGAAAGAGCTATCCACTTAGTATCATTTCTCTGCCCTTTCCACATATACTTTCAAATTTTTTCTTCTGTGCTCGCTGACCAACAGTGGCTCCCAGTGAAGCAGCGCCTTGATTTTAAAATTCTCATCCTTATTTTCAAATCCCTCCATGGCCTCGCCCCTTCCCTATCTCTGTAATCTCCTCCAACCCTACAACCCTCCAAGATATCTGTGCTCCTCTATTTCTGCCCTCTTGTGCATCCCTGATTTTAATCGCTCCACCATTGGCGGCCGCGCCTTCAGCTGCCTGGGCCCTAAGCTCTGGAATTCCCTCCCTAAACCTCTCCGCCTCTCTCTTCTCCTTTAAGGCGCTCTTTTAAAACCCACCTCTTTGACCAAGCTTTTGGTCACCTGTCCTAATATCTCCTTATGTGGCTCGGTGTCAAATTTTGTTTGATAATCGCTCCTGTGCAGCCCCTTGGGACGTTTTACTACGTTAAAGGTGCTATATAAACATAAGTTGTTGTTTTTCTTCTTCTTCAGCTTCCAATAGTTATTCACTTACCTCAGCTATTAGGGATTCTGCTTTTCTCCACTACTTCTGGTAAGATACTTCATATGGCCCAACAGCTCTCATGCTTTTGGTGATCTTAAATTTATGCCCTCTAGGTACAGACTCACCAACCAGTCAAAACTCCTCATAATTTTCAATGCCTCTATCAAATCTCTCTGTTTTAGTGAACCTGTTCCTCTAGACTCTCCTTATGGCTGAAGCCGTTCTTCCCTGTTGTCATCTTAGCAAAGTTCTTTTGCACCCTCTCCATGGCCTTGACATTCTTCCCAAAGTAGGGCACACAAAACTGGACACAATATTCTAACTATAGCCTAACTAATGATTTGTGTGTATATATATATATAGCATTACCTCATGGCATTTGTACTCCCTGCTCCTATTTACAAACCATGTATTTCATTATATATATTACCATTTAGTGTATATTTCCTCCCCTTATTCCTCCTCCCAAAATGTATCGCCTTTCATTTCTGCACCCTAAATTTTATCTGACATCTATCTGCCTGTCAAGCAAGTTGGTTTTTTTGACCATTTTTTTCACAGAAATATTTGTAATAAGAGTTACTTTAAATGTTGTGTTTCAAAAGCATTGCTACAAGTAAAAAATGTGGGTCTAAGATGGTAGGTACAGCAGTTAAGTATGCCAATGAGCGAGCCTTGTTGTTTCCTCACAGACTGTAAATAATCAGTAATTCAGTGGCTTGTCTCCGTAATGATTAAAAACCTCAAACTCATCGACCGGAAGCTCGGGGGCACGCTTACGGACTGAACGGAGCTTCCGGTCGCCTGTCACTTTAATTCTCCGCTCCACTCCCACTCTGATCTCCGTCCTCGGCCTCCTCCACTGTTCCAGCGAAGTTCAACGTAAGCTCGAGGAACAGCACCTCATCTTTCGATTAGGCACTTTACAGCCTTCTGGACTCAACATCGAGTTTAACAATTTCAGACCAGAACCTCTGCCCCTATTTTTTCCACATGGCAGCTGTTGATGATTCTGCCATTGCCATTTACATCTCTTCTAGTCCCATCTTTTGTTTCTTTACTTGTCCCATTACCATCTCCTTTTGTCTTTTAATTTCTCCTGCCTTCCACCCTATCGCAGACCTTCCCTTTTGTTCTTTCCTCCCACCTTTCCCTGCCCCTGCACTTGTTTAAAATCTGTTACATCTCTAACTTTTTCCAGTTCTGACAAAAGGCCATCGACCTGAAACCTTAACTCTGTTTTTTTTCTCTCCACAGATGCTGCCTGACCTGCTGAGTGTTTCCAGCATTTTCTGTTTTTATTTCAGATTTCCAGCATCCGCAGTATTTTGTTTTTGTAAGGTAGCCCACCGATGTGGAGTAGCATAGCTTGTTCATTATCTTCATGTTATTCTGCAGAGATATAGGGGGAAAAATTCAGTTGGTTGCGCCTCTTGTTAGCGCCTTAAGAGGGCGTTAATGAGATGCAAAGCAACTAGCGCCCGGGCGCGGCACTGCCCACGCCTCCCGCAAAATTCAGCGGGAGGTTAGTGGTGGCGCTAACCGGTAGCGCCCTGCGGCGCTGCGCCGCTGGCGATGACGTCATTGGAGTGCGCAGTGCCCCGCTCACGCCCCGGCCACGATCTTCGGGGACACTATGTCCGACGGGGTCAGGGGGGCGTACCTGCGGCCAGGGAGGCGCAATTTAAAGGCGAAGTGCAGGGCGGCCATTTTTGTTGCTGGCCGCCTGCCAGCACCTGCCTCCGCTCCCGTCCCAGACCTCCTGAAACGCCCCCCCCCCCCCCCCCACGTAGTGCTGGCTGCGCTCCAAGAGCCCGGCACTTCTCTTGAGTGCCGGGCTCTTTTGCCTGCACTCCCGATCCCCGGGGGCCCAGCTGGGCCCCAGGTCGCGCTGCACAAGGCCCCTCCCCTTTAAGAAGGGGAGGAAGGCCTGCAATACTGCGGCGCGACGTGCCGCAGCGTGTGGCGCTGTGGCACATAACGCCGCAATACTGACTCGCAGCGCCCCAAGAGGGGCGCTACTCAATTTTTAGCCCATATTGTATCGACTGAACTAAGTTAACCTGATTATAACTATGGCTCTGTATATTTACCTTACTGTGGACCCGACGCGGAAGGTCCTGGCTTCAATCTTCCGCGGAGCTTATGGGCAACCCAAAACCACATCCACACAAACCACGGCACAAATGGAGAATTTAAAAACTCTCCGGTGTGCGATTGTGGTGAACCAGAACAGACCATGGAACATAGAATGACTCAATGCCCCATTCACAAATACAAAAGAGGCATCACAGCGCTACACTCCGCTACTCCTGACGCAATTATCTGGCTTAACCACCTGAATGTAAAATGATAGTTGTTGCCCTGCATCTATATCAGCCATACGAAGCAGTAGTAGTACTGTGGAATAAAGCAGCTTAATGATTTGAGCCAAGCCCCATCTAGTGTCAACTCAAGTCTGCCTCAGAAGGGAGTGGAGACGTGCACATGTAAACAGCACGGGTTTCCAGTTCAGGTCGCAAGGTGGTTCCACTGATATACTCCCGAGTCCCGCAATCGTGCAGGCAGATATAGGGCAGTGTGAACCAACTATTATAGAAGTACGGAAGCGACTGACACTACTGAACCTACCTACACCTGAATTTGTAACACTGCCCAACCGTCTACCTTTTTATCAGTAATTTATTTGGGTCGGTTCTGTTGTGTCCGTCGGTAGTAAGACACAGACTGCAGGAGAACGGTACAACAGGTGTTTACTCAACGTGGCTCACTCTGGAACTGCCTGTACAGATTACTACTCAGTGCTATATACAGGTGTGGTCACTGCCGGTACTACAGTATACATGAGCTGTAAAAAGTAGTTCCCCCCCTTAAAGGTATATACATTACAGGTTCTCTTTTTAAACTCATTGAAATCTGCTTTTTTTCCCCCAGTCAACTATATTGGATCTTTTTATTTTTTCCTCCCCTTTCAATTTTTATCTGGAATCTGCCCGTGTTACGGTTGCTGTTTCCTAAGCACATTGCAGAAACTCCTCCCCTAATTGTACAGTACTACTTTTACCCCAGCTTAAATCTTTGGGTAATTAAAGACAATCTTTATTATGATCCTGTGACGGGGACGGGGAAACAAAGGCAAGGTTCTGCAATCAGGGAGGGACAGGCCAGGGTGAGGGAACTGCGTAGAGTATCCGCAGAGGCCAGGAGAGTGGTGGTTGAAGGATGGCTGAGGGAGCGAGGGTGGGGGGTAGAGAAACTTGGTGTTAGAGTGCCGAGTGCCCTTAGGGACGTAAGGCGGGAGCAGATTAGTACGTCAGAGTGCGGCAACATCATGGAAATATTTTGTTAAAAAGGGAGAGAATTTTGAAATCAACAGTTGATTCACAGAATCACAGAATCACAGAAACCCCACAGTGCAGATAGAGGCCATTTCAGCCCATCGAGCCTGCACCGACACATATCCCACCCGATCCCCGTAACCCCTACACCAACACATATCCCACCCTATCCCCGTAACCCCACGTATTTAATCCCGCTAACACTAAGGGTCAATTTATCATAGCCAATCAACCTAACCCGCACATCTTTGGACTGTGGGAGGAAACCGGAGCACCCGGAGGAAACCCACGCAAACACGGGGAGAATGTGCAAACTCCACACAGACAGTCACCCGAGGCCGGATTCGAACCCGGGTCCCTGGCGCTGTGAGGCAACAGTGCTAACCACTATGCCACCGTGCTGCCCACTATGCCACAGTGCTAACCACTATGCCATTGTTAGCGCACAGGGGACCAGTGGAACTTGGGAGAGGACGCGGGTGTTGGGAATTAAGAAATTAGTGCTGATGCGCACATGGGCCTAAGTGTTTTGGATGAGTTGAAGCTTGTGAAGGGTTGAGATGGGGAAACCAGTTAAAAGGGTATTGGAGTAGTCAAGGCTTGAGATGAAGAAGAAATAGATTAGGGTTTCAGGAAGTGAAAGGGGAGAGGCAGGGGTGGAAGAGGTCAATGTCATAAAGGTTTTACTGAAGTATCGGACTGGGCGGGGAAGAAGCCGAACTCCTAAGCGGGATGTCACAGTTCCGCACCTGTTGACGAGGCTCGATTTGGCAGCACGGGAGGGTGACTAGATGAGGCCAGGCCCTAGAGGTGCTTACAGAAGTCCAAAAGGGTGGTCTCATTTTTTATCCACATTCAACTGGCTCTTCCAAGTCTTGGTGTCAGACAGACTATTTAAGAGTGAGGAACAAACCTTTGGGTGAGTGAGGTAGATCGATACCATCTCATTGCTAGAGTTGCAAACCTTTAAGAGCACAAGAAAATGTAGGCCCTTTATTACTTCAACTGCCGGCCCAGGATCCAATCACACCTTGAGCATCACTAAACGCCGTTGGTTCCACAGCTTTACCTGGTAGACTATTCCAGATGTTTATCACCCTTTGAGTAACTTCCATTACACATCACTGTACACCAAAGGCCATTGGGCCACGAGGTTATCAAAAAACCACAAAGCTTTACTTGTTAATGAAATATAATAGAAGGCTAATGATGGACTTAGTTATACAGTAGCTGTGACTGAAGAGAGGCAGGCCAACTTAAATAGTGAATCAGTTGTCAGCTCTTTCAGTCAAAATACAAGAAGACATGAATAAATTCGCAGAATGGGGGTATAATTGACAAATGAATTCCAATATAGGTAAGTGTGAGGTGGTGCATTTTGGTAGGAAGAATAAGGAGGCCATATACTGCTTGGATAATAAGGGGGAAAAATTCGTTTGCTTTGTGCCTCCCGTTAGCGCCCTAAGGGGGCGCTAACACAAAGCAACTAGCGCCCGGGCGTGGCGCCACTAACGTCTCGAGCGAGATTCAGCGGGAGGTTAGCGGCGGTGGTAGCCGGTAGCGCCCCACAGCGCTGCGCCTCCAGAGATGACGTCATCGCTGTGCACAGCGCCCTGGCCGCAAACTTCGGTCGTGCCCCCTGATGTACCGCCGGACGCTACGTGTGGTCGGGAAGGCGATATTTAAAGGGGAGGTGCCGGGCGGCCATTTCTTTTGCTGGCCGCCTTCCAGCACCTGCCCCCTCTGCCTTCCCCCCGCGGGGTGCCGGCCGCGATCGGGCAGCCCGGCATTCCTCGAGTGCCGGGCTCTTTTGCCGACACCCCTATCCCTGGTGGCCCAGCTGAGCCCTGGGTCGCGCTGCGCAATGCCCCTCCCCTTTAATAAGGGGAGGAAGGCCTGCAGTACCACATTGCTACATGTCGGTGCGCATGGCACTGTGGCACGTAGCACCGCGATATAGGGCTGCAGCCCCCAAAGAGGGAGGGGGAGCGCTTCCAGTGGTGCCCCGCCTCCTGCTTGGGGTGCTACCATCGAATTTCGGCCACGGGGGCGTTAACTTTTTCGGGGCGCTAAAAGTAGACCTAATTTTTGCCCCTAAGAGTCTTAATGGGGTAGAGGAGCAAAGGACTCTAGGGGTACAGATACACAAATCACTAAAAGTAGTGATGCAGGTTAATAAGGCCATAAAAAAAACAAGCACTGGGGTTCATTTCTAGAGGGGTAGAATTGGAAGGCAGGGAAGTTATGTTAAACTTATGTCCTTTAGGGAAGGAAATCTGCTGTCCTTACCCGGTCTGGCCTATATGTGACTCCAGACCCACAGCAATGTGGTTGACTCTTAACTGCCCTCTGAAATGGCCTAGCAAGCTCCTCAGTTGTACACAACCGCTACGAAAAACAATAAGAATAAAACCGGAAAGACCACCTGGCATCGACCTCGGCACCGGCTTCGGACACGACAATGGCACACCCAGCCCAGTCGACCCTGCAATGTCCTCCTCACTAGCATCTGGGGACTTGTGCCAAAATTGGGAGAGCTGTCCCACAGACTAGTCAAGCAACAGCCTGACATAGTCATACTGACAGAATCATACCTTACTGCCAATGTCCCAAACTCCTCCATCACCATCCCTGGGTATATCCTGTCCCACCGGCAGGACAGACCCACCATAGGTGGCGGCAGAGTGGTATACAGTTGGGAGGGAGGAGCCCTGGGAGTCCTCAACATTGACTCCGGACCCCATGAAGTCTCATGGCTTCAGGTCAAGCATGGGCATGGGCAAGGAAACCTCCTGCTGATTACAACCTACCGCCCTCCCTCAGCTGATGAATCAGTACTCCTCCATGTTGAACACCACTTGGAAGAAGCACTGTGGTAGCAAGGACACAGAATGTACTCTGGGTGGGGGACTTCAATGTCCATCACCAAGAGTGGCTCAGTAGCACCACTACTGACCGAGCTGGCCGAGTCCTGAAGGACATAGCTGCCAGTCTGGGCCTGCGACAGGTGGTGAGAGAACCAACACGAGGGAAAAACCTACTTGACCTCGTCCTCACCAACCTACCTGTCGCAGGTGCATCTGTCCATGACAGCATTGGTAGCAGTGACCACTGCACAGTCCTTGTGGAGACGAGATCCAGTCTTCACGCTGAGGACACCCTCCATCGTGTTGTGCGGCACTACCACCGTGCTAAATGGGATAGATTCAGAACAGATCTAGCAGCTCAAAACTGGGCATCCATGAGGCGCTGTGGGCCATCAGCAGCAGCAGAATTGTATTCCACCACAATCTGTAACCTCATGGCCCGGCATATCCTTCATTCTACCATTACCATCAAGCCAGGGGACCAACCTTGGTTCAATGAGGAGTGCAGGAGCAGCACCAGGCGTACCTAAAAATGAGGGGCCAACCTGGGGAAGCTGCAACTCAGCTAAGACAGAACTAAGCGATCCCACAATCAACGGATCAGATCAAAGCTCTGTAGTCCTGCCACATCCAGTCGTGAATGGCGGTGTACCATTAAACAACTAATGGGAGGAGGTGGCTCCATGAATATCCCCATCTTCAACGATGGTGGAGCCCAGCACGAGTACAAAAGACAAGGCTGAAGCATTTGCAAGCGTCTTCAGCCAGAAGTGCTGAGTGGATGATCCATATCGGCCTCCTCCTGAGGTCCACACCATCACAGAAGCCAGTCTTCAGCCAATTCGATTCACTCCACGTGATATGAAGAAATGTCTGAGCGCATTGGATACAGCAAAGGCTATGGGCCCCGACAACATCCCAGCTATCATGCTGAACACTTGTGCTCCAGAACTAGCCGCGCCTCTAGCCAAGCTGTTCCAGTACAGCTACAACACTGGCATCTATCCGACAATGTGGAAAACTGCCCAGATATGTCCTGTCCACAAAAAGCAGGACAAATCCAATCCGGCCAATTACCGCCCCATCAGTCTACTCACAATCATCAGCAAAGTGATGGAAGGTGTCATCGACAGTGCTATCAAGTGGCACTTACTCACCAATAACCTGCTCGCTGATGCCCAGTTTGGGTTCCGCCAGGACCACTTGGCTCCAGAGCTGGTTACAGCCTTGGTCTAAGCATGGACAAAAGAGCAGAATTCCAAGGGTCAGGTGAGAGTGACTGCCCTTGACATCAAGGCAGCATTTGACCAAGTGTGGCATCAAGGAGCCCTAGTAAAACTGAAGTCAGTTGGAATCAGGGGGAAACGCTCCACTGGCTGGAGTCATACCTAGCACAAAGGAAGATGGTTGTAGTTGTTGGAGGCCAATCATCTCAGCCCCAGGACATCGCTGCATGAGTTCCTCAGGGCAGTGTCCTAGTCCCAGTCATCTTCAGCTGTTTCATCAATGACCTTCCCTCCATCATAAGGTCAGAAGTGGGGATGTTCGCTGATGATTGCACAGTGTTCAGTTCCATTCACAACTCCTCAGATAATGAAGCAGTCCATGCCCGAATACAGCAAGACCTGGATGACATTCAGGCTTGGGCTGATAAGTGGTAAGTAACATTCGCGCCACACAAGTGCCAGGCAATGACTATCTCCAACAAGCAAGAGTCTAACCACTGCCCCATGACATTTAGCGGCATTACCATCGCCGAATCCCCCACCATCAACATCACCATTGACCAGAAATTTAACTGGACCAGCCACATAAATACTGTGGCTACAAGAGCAGGTCAGAGGCTGGGTATTCTGCGGCGAGTGTCTCACCTCCTGACTCCGCAAAGCCTTTCCACCATCTACAAGGCACAAGTAAGGAGTGTGATGGAATACTCTCCACTTGCCTGGATGAGTGCAGCTCCAACACTCAAGAAACTCGACACCATCCAGGGCAAAGAAGCTTGCTTGATTGGCACCCCATCCACCACCTTAAACATTCACTCCCTCCACCGCCAGCTGCAGTGTGTACCATCTACAAGATGCACTGCAGCAACTCGCCAAAGCTTCTTCGGCAGCACCTCCCAAACCTGCGACCTCTACCACCTAGAAGGACACAGGCAGCAGGCGCATGGGAACACCATCACCTCCAAGTTCCCCTCCAAGTTACACACCATCCTGACTTGGAAATATATCGCCGTTCCTTCATCGCCGCTTGGTCAAAATCCTGGAACTCCCTCCCTAACAGCACTGTGGGAGTATCTTCACCACACGGACTGCAGCGGTTCACGAGGCAGCTCAACACACCTTCTCAAGGGCAATAAATGCTGGCTTTACCAGCGACGCCCACAGTCCAGGACCGAATTTAAAAAAAATCTTGGTTAGACTACACTTAAGAGTACTGTGCACAGTTCTAGTCTCAATATTATAAAAAGGATATAGACGCATTTGTGAAGGTGCAAACGAGATTCACAAGAATGATACCAGAACTGAGAGGTTATAACTATCAGGAAAGACAGAACAAGTGGGGGCTCTTTTCTCTAGAAAAGAGAAGGCTGATGGGTGACCTGATATAAGATAATGAATGCGTTTGATAGGATAGACGTGGAGAAAAGGTTTCCACTTGTGGGGGAGACCAAAGCTACAGGCCATCAATATAAGATAGTCACTAATAAATCCAATAGGGAATTCAGGAGAAACTTCTTTACCCACAGAGCGGTGAGAGTGTGGAACTCACTACCACAAGGAGTGGTTGAGGCGAACAGCATAGATGCATTTAAGGGAAAGGTAGATAAGCACATGAGGGAGAAAGAAATGGAAGGAGATGTTGACGGGGTGAGATGAAGAGAGGTGGGAGGAGGCTCGTGTGGAGCATAAACACTGGCATAGACCAGTTAGGCCGAATGGTCTGTTTCCGCGATGTAGACTCAATGTAACTCGACGTAAGCTGCCCATCAGTTCTGTATAATGGGTTAGTACACTATATGCTCACATCTGAGATCCAGAGGGTAGACCAGCCCAGACTCATGGGATGAGAGTCGCCCTTCCCTGCTCCTCGTAAGATTCCTCCCGCAAATGAGATTGTTCAGCTTCCATCCAGTTCCCAACAGGCAAGGCCCCACAGCACAAAAGTGTCCACAATTTGGCACTGATTGGAAATCCAGCTCAGGCTGGCCAGCGTGACCAATGGAAAAGTCTTGGTGGTGCAGTTGGAGCAGACCTTCCAAAGTGGGAAAATTTCACTTGGCATTTAAAATGTTGGCCGTTGTCCTGGGCCAATATTTATCCATCAACCAACAGCACTTAAAAAAAAAAACATTAATCACAAGCGGCAATCCAACCCATCTGTGTTTTAACACATCTTCCTGACGTAAACCATCCTCTAACATGGCTAAATATGGCACGGCACTTCATAATCGTTAATGGATGGTTTTTGTTCAGCTGTGTAACAAGAGGGCTGGTTCAATGCAATTGATGTTTCCCTGAGCAAAGATAATGGGGTGGCGGGCAGGGAAGGGCCACATTTCACTCTGTCTTTCTTTAAAGGTTGCATTGTTCATTAGGGAACTTTGGTAAAAGAACATGTGCTGCCTGACGTAATAAAACTCACTACGCACTTGGTTTGAGTATATAGCAAGGCTTTAATCAACTTGTTTCAAAACATGGAGGTCCAGTTGTACTTCACTAGTTCCTGTCTTACAAAATGCCCCTGGTCAAGCTGGGCCCACGCCCGAGTATTTATACTCATTGGACGGCGCCACCAGCTGGCCGTCCAGCGTTATTTCATGAGTTGTTTCTTCATGATGATGAGATTTATAACATGGCCATTTTGCCAAGAGCTTTTGTTCAACAACATGTAAAAGCCCCTCGCTTCTGAGTCAGAAGGTCGTGGGTTCAAGTCCCACTCCAGAGACTTGAGCACAAAAATCTAGGCTGACTCTCCAGTGTGGTGCTGAGGGAGTGCTGCACTGTCGGAGGTGCTGTCTTTTGGATGAGACGTTAAACCGAGGCCCCAACCTGCCGTCGCAAGAGGACGCAGAAGATCCCAGGCCACTATTTCGAAGAAGAGCAGGGGAGTTATCCCCGGTGTCCTGGGCCAATAGTTATCCCTCAATCAACATCACAGAAAAACAGGTTATCTAAGAACATAAGAACATAAGAAATAGGAGCAGGAGTAGGCCAATCGGCCCCTCGAGCCTGCTCCGCCATTCAATAAGATCATGGCTGATCTGATCCTAACCGCCAATCCACTATCTGGTCATTATCACATCGCTGTTTGTGGGAGCTTGCTGTGCGCAAATTGGCTGCTGCGTTTTTTGCACTACAGCAGTGACTACACCAGAGAAGTAGTTTATTGGCTGTAAAGCGCTTTGGGACGCTCTGAGATCGTGAAAGACGCCGTATAAGTGCAAGTTCTTTCCATTCTTTGAAAACAGGTTGCACTCGACGCCGGCCCCAGGGCGCGTCAAGCAGCAAGGAATTGCATTGTCTCGCACAGGCATCGCACCCTCACCCTAAAGAACTGAACAATTCAACTGAAGGAAGAAAAAAGAGACAATTTTGCTTCCTGAAAGAGGAGCAAAGGCCAGCTCCAAGGGTTATGTACTGTAATTAAGAAATCAAAACAACCGAGAGCTTTAACAACAATAAAATAAATATGTATTCAGATAAAAGGTGAATAAATGCAGAGGGCAGACAGGACAAGTGGTGTACACGGAGCTATAATTTAGTCCAGAATCAAATACGTCGGCTCTTCACAGCAGCGCCTGACACATGTCTTGTGGTTTCTGGTAGGATTCCTAATTTTCGTGTAAATAATTATAACTCGGGAGTGAAACACTGCGAGCAGCAGCTGAACAAGGAGTTGTTCTTTCCCCAGTTGATAGATTTTGGGCACGTCAAGTGAAGTGGGAGGGAAGATGGCGAGGTTCAAAGGAGGTCCTCCCGTCTTTCCACTCCAAACGCACACTCGGGCCTCCTCCTGCTGCACAGAACCCCAGCGTTAAAGGGGAAGGTGAGTGGAAGGTACACCGCAGCACTCGGGGGGGCGGGGGGGGTCAGGGAATGTTGGCCACACTCCTACCAACGTCCAGGACGCACAAGGATGTTCCTCTCCCCCCACTTGCTCTGGAATGTATCCAGCGCTGAGCAGATGGCTGCATCTCGACCTGGTGCCAAATCCCCTCAGGGTGAAGTGCACGGCTGTAAATTACTTTTATTTTACAAACTAAATATGTGAGACGTAAAAAGTAGAAGTTGTCTGGATCTGCTGTAGACTAATTGATCGAGATTGATTGCTATGATTAGTCAAGAACTCCATTATCGTTGTATCGTGCGACTGCCAGGATGGTAGAAGGCCTTGGTCTGGTTTTTTTGGCCTCGCAATTCCTATCCTCCTAAATTGTTAATAACTAAAGCATTCCCTGGGAGAGTGACCTACATGAATGGGACAGGCCTGTTAAGCCTAATGGCCTTTTCCTGTTCCTCAAAATTGTTATGTGCTCAATTCTGATCTTCTAGGCCATTCAGTCTGTTTCAATTGCCTGTGGGGGCCGGAGAGGAATTTCCCAGATTATTTTTTCCCCTTATTGGCCCCTTTTGTCCCCCCCCGACTCTCCCAGGAGATGATATGGCTGCGGGGGTTGGGGGAGGTGAAGTGTATGGACAAAATGCTTTCGCCATCATGGCGTGTGGAGCAGGCTTGATGGAACAACTGGTCTTTTCCCACTCCCCTCAATTTTGTACGTCCTGCAGATAAGGTAGTTGGTAAAATGAGCTGAAGAGCATTGAGAATCTTACACTGAACTGCCTCGCCTGCGATGCAACACCGACCAGCTCAATTGACGTACAAACCTCGTTTCCTCACAGACTGAGTGATAAACACGAAAATGCTGGCAACACACGGCAGGCTCGTCAACCTCCAAAAGACAACAGGCTGGTTCAGATTTTAAGTGGAGACCCGAGGCCAGATGATTTCCCAACCTCCCCATTCCCCCCCACCCCGCCCTGCCCCCAGATTTATAGATTTTCAGGTTTTTTTTAAAAATCGCTAGTCGGGGGGGGGGGGGGGGGGGGGTGGTGGGGGGTGGATGGGAGGTGGGGGGGGGTGGCGGGGGAGCGGTGGGAGGGATGAAGTGTTTAGCCATGATGGTCTGGCCATCATGATGTGGGGCAGGCTGGATGGACCAGCTGGTCTTTTCCTGCCTGTCAATGTTATATGTTCGTATTGGCTGTAAAGGGCTTTGGGACGTCCCGAGCTTGTAAAAGGCGCTATATCAATGCGAGTTCTTTCTTTTTCTTTGATTTTTCTCATACAGATTTCACACTTTTCCTTTCCAATTGGAGCATGTCTGCTGACTGAGAACGGGTGACTAACCACTCTCGGCCAACCGTTAACAATTACTTGTCGTCAAACGTGGATTCCGTAGTGAGTGTGCCTGACTGTAGTGAGGGAGAATCTTGGTGTTCACGTGCTGTTGTCAGGGTGCTGAAGCGATGACGTGCGACCTCCGAACTCTGCTCTCCCTGTTTTGCAAAGTGGTGCCAGCTCTATTGGCCCTTTGGAGGGCGGTAGGGAAGGAGGGTCGGTGTCGTACACTGCCCTCGCAGGATCTACAAAGGTTCAATGATCCCAGACGACGCAAAAGGAGTCTGCCTCCGTTATTTTGATAACATGCCGGTCAGTATTGTGAACCCGCTTGTCAAAAGCACATCATCAATGTGGTAACAGCTATATCCCCACAGGGTGTCTATTGACACCACCACTGTGATTGGAGGCGGGGCGGGACTTACGGCAGGACTCACAGCAAACAGTCTATGTTACAGCAAACAAAGTCTATTTACTCAGCAAACTGAGTCTATCTGAAGAGCGCACAATAGCAAACAGTCCACAGAGTCTATTTAAAAAGAGTCTCCAAGAACTACAACAAACAGAACTCAACGAAGGTGCACGAGATTGATTCCTGCGATGGTGGGACTGTCGTACGAGAAGAGATTGAGTAAACTAGGCCTGTATTCTCTTGAATTCAAAAGAATGAGAGGGGATCTCATTGAAGCATACAAAATTATTACAGGGCTTGATAGGATGGGTGCTGGGAGAATGTTTCCCTTGGCTGGGGAGTCTAGAACCAGGGGCCACAGCCTCAGCATAAAGGGTAGACCATTCAGGACTGAGATGAGAAGAAATTTCTTCACACAGAGGGCGGTGAATCTTTGGAATTCTCTACTCCAGAGGGCTGTGGAGGCTCAGTCATTGGGTATATTCAAAACGTAAGTCGATAGATTTCTGACTAGTAAGGGCATCAAGGGATATGGCGGGTGAATGGAATTGAGGCAGAAGATCAGCCATGATCTCATTGAATGGCGGAGCAGGCTCGAAGGGCCAAACGGCCTACTCCTGCTCCTATTTCTTATGTTCTTATGTTCATGACCGAAACTACAGCAAAGTCTCCCAATAAAAGAAGGATTATTTCTCCAGCAAAATGCAGTGAGTGGAGGATAGTTATACAACACAAATTACGTGCATAAAATCAATCTGAGTCACTCACGGCAGTGATTGACGGCGGAATTACCCAATCATCTCCATTCTGGCCGGGAATAGTGGTGTCACTAAAGCAGCCATATCCCAGTTATACTGCCTGACTGGGAAGCAGGAGTAGCGAGACACTTCTGTTATGGCTGCTTCTTAGGAAGGCCACCTACAACTCCACAACACTGGCTTCACCTTATGCGGACTGCATTGCATATCCCAGCTGGTATCTCCAAACGTACGACTGTTTTACCAGAATAAAGTGATCTGCCACTATAGACTCATGCCACCTTACTGGCAGAGAGAAATGCAAGTGCTGAATCATGCCATTTCAAGCAGCCAAGGTCTCTCCTAATGAGTGAGAGCAATTCAAACAAAATTCAAATAAGAGTAAATTAGAGTTTATGTTCAACAAAAGAGCTAACCTTCCCACACCTAAGCCATTTTCAGGTACAACTCGTTAACCCATACTGGAGGTACAGTGTGTGAAGGTACGGTGAGGAGAAGATTGGCCGGAGCTGCGATATTCCCTGCGGTCGAACAGTCGAATGGCGACTTCGGTGATGGATCGTTAGGCCACTGGTGTGATCACGTCCCAGCAAAGAGTGAACGGACATCTTCAGGAGCCGAGGGGAAGGGGGAGTGGAAGGGGAAGAAAACTGGTGGAAGCATGACCAAAGTGACGCGTGAGTTCTTTTTGCCACAGCACTGTTCCCACACTGTGGTGAGCAACCGGTATAACCGGCCCGATCTATGATGATCCGCTTCTGTGGAATCTGAGCTGCTATAAAACCAGCTGAGTCACCCATCACCCCTGTGCTCGTTGACCTACCTTGGCTCGCGATCTGACAACTCAATTTTAAAATTCTCATCGCTGTTTTCAAATCCCTCCCGTGACTTCACCCCTCCCTAACTCTGCAACCTCTTCTCTTCTTAACAAAATAATATACTGGTCTTTCGTAGCATTGTGTTTAAACATATATATTGTTCCTCCTTCTCTCTTGGCCTCCACATACTACAGGCCACCCCTAGCCAAGGATCTCCTCACAGGCTTCTGATGATGTCAATCTATGGTTGCCCGCAGGAGGTATCCAGGCGTGCCCTCTGGTGACTCGCCAGCCTAGTTTCCCTTCCCCAGGTGAGGCTTCAAGAAGCCAGCTTCTGCGCTTCCCCATCCTGACCCCAGGGTGAATCAGGTATCAGAATGGAATCACTGGTATGCGACCTTGTATCCTAGCACTACACAGCACAGCATATTGCTGCAACAATGGGTCCACCTCCTTCTCCTAGTCTTTTGACATCTGGCCAGTTAAGATGATGTTATGCTGAAACCCAAGAGTCGTTTGGTCAGACCAAACCTTATGTACCGTGTCCAAGACACAAGGGAAACATTCAAGCCCTGAAGGCAGATGACTGAATGCTCGTCCTTGTTTCTATTTATCTTGTGAGATTCCAGCATGCAGCCTCACCAGGTGCAGGGGCACGGTGGAAGGCAGCCAGGCCAGGTCAGGTATCCCAAGTTAAGAGGGTTGCAACCTGAGCAGAGATATGAAAATACGAAAATGACAGGCAGGAAAAGACCAGCTGGTCCATCGAGCCTACCGCATGCTCATGATGGCTAGCGCATCATGATTAGACACCTCCCGCACTTCATTCCCAAAACCCCTCCCCCCACAGCCATGTAATCTCCAGGGGGAGGCAAGAAAACAGAGAAAAAATTCGGCGCCAATAAGGGAAAAATTACTCTGGGTAATTCCTCTCCAATCAGACAATCAAAACCAGGCCAGGTCAATGTTTCCGATTTCCAGCATCCGCAGTATTTTGCTATCATACTAGTGTTTGGTTCACTGCCACACCTCTTCTAGGAATGCCTATCTTGAAGAAGTTCTGCTCTTCTCTTCGACGGGATCTCCGTTCCCCATTTCCCAGCCCCCAAACTGGCCTTTTAATCTGTTTCATTTCCTGTGTTTTTTCAGTCCTGACGAAGGGTTTCGACCTGAAACGTTGACTCTATTTCTCTCTCCACGGATATTGCCTGGCCTGCTGAGTTTTTCCAGCATTTTCTGTTGTTATTCCAAGTCAATGTTCCCTTTCCACATTACAACAGGGACTACACTTCAAACAGTATTTCATTGTCTGTAAAGCGCTTTGAGATGTCCGGTGGTCATGAAAGGCACTATGGAAATGCAAGTCTTTCTTTCTTTTAAATTTTTTTGGGTGCGTGGTCCCTTTAAAGAGCTGTGCGACCCATTCAAAGTACCGCGCATGCGCAATTTTCCCCCATTTATGAGTCGGTGAGCCGGATTAAAGGGAACACTGGTCCAGGGCATCACATGGACCATGTGTTCATTAGCTGCCAATCCACTTACCTTCTGTGTGATGGGATCTCTTCCCCAGTGATGAACTGGTCCAGCTCCCTCTTGAAGGCATATCAAGTATGAGATAGTTGCATTTGTATGTGAGGGGCAGTGGAGGTTAGTGGCAATATTGGAAGAGGGAAGCAGGCATTACACAGGTGGGCCTGAGCAAGTGGCCTCAGAGGAGGAAACAGTGACACGAGAACATCACCAATCGTTACAGTTTGGACTTCCCCCACCCCCAACAATACCTTGTAAATGTGAATCTCCTCCAATTTTCTGTCCTACTCTCCGGAACCACTGACGCTGGCTGGGATTTACTCCCACAGCGGCTAGGCACCCTTCAACTGCCTCAACAAAGTGGCCATTCTTATCGGGCGCGGCTCGGTGGGCAGCACTCTCGGCTTTGGCTCAGAAAGTTGTGAGTTCACGTCCCACTCCAGAGACTTAAGCACATAAATCTAGGCCGATAGTCCACTACAGTGCTGAGGGAGTGCCGCACTGTCGGAGGTGCCGTCTTTTTGATGAGACGTTAAACCGAGGCCCCGTTCTGCTCTCTCAGGTGGATGTAAAAGATCCCATGGCACTATTCCGAAGGAGACCAAAGGAGTTCTCCCCGGTGTCCTGGCCAATATTTATTCCTCAATCGACATACCAAAAACAGATTATCTGGTCATTATCACATTGCTGTTTGTGGGAGCTTGCTGTGCACAAATTGGCTGCCGCGTTTTCTGCATTACAACAGTGACCACACTTCAAAAAGTACTTCATTGGTTGTAAAATGCTTTGGCACATCCTGAGGTCGTGAAAGGTGCTATATAAATGCAAGTCTTTGTTTTCTTTTTATCTTTCCGGAGTCCTGGCCATTATTTGTCCCTCAACCAACATCACTAAAAACAGATTATCTGGTCATTATCACATTGCTGATTGTGGGACCTTGCTGTGCGCAAATTGGCTGCCGTGTTTCCTACATTACAACAGTGACCACGCTTCATTGGCTGTAAAGCGCTTTGAGACGTCCTGAGATCGTGAAGGGTACTATATAAATGCAAGTCTTTGTTTTCCTTGCATGGGACCCTAGACAGCGAGGCTTGGTTGACCTGTAAGTTCTTATGAACTGAAACCTGTGCCTTGTACTCTCAGCTGCACCAGGTTATCATAGCCTGGGTTGAACAAATAATCCTCAGTGATGGCAAATTGCTTACTAGAGAGCACGTGGGAGGCCCACCATAACTCCCAGATATCCAAAAGGCAGACACTGGGCCATAGTTTGCGACCCCTACGGGTGCGTGCGAGGTGCGCACGTGCCCGTAGGGGTCGCGCAGGTTCTGGGTTTAGGCATACAAAGCGCATGCGCTATAACCCGGAACGTGTGATCTGTCAACTTCTTGACAGATCCTCCGCATCCCCGGGAGATGGGCCTCTGCGGGTGGAGAGTTGCGCTATTTGCCCAACTTCCACCCGCTGAATGCCCGTGAAATTCTTATGCCTGGTAAAAGTAGCGCCCCGAAAAAATTAACACCCCCATGGCCAAAATTCACCGATAGCGCCCCAAGAGGGAGGCGGGGTGCTACTGGAAGCGCCCCGCCTCCCTCTTGGGGCGCTGCGAGTGAACATCGCGGTGCTACGTGCCGCGGTACTGCAGGCCTTCCACCCCTTATTAAAGGGGAGGGGCCTTGCGCAGCGCGACCCGGGGCCCAGCTGGGCCACCAGGGATCAGAGTGCCGGCAAAAGAGCCCGGCACTCAAGAGAAGTGCCAGGCTCACGGAGCGCAGCCAGCACTCCACGGGGGGTGCTGCTCAGGAGGCCGGGGACGGCAACGGGGGCAGGTGCTGGCAGGAGGCCAGCAACAAAAATGGCCGCCCAGCACCTCGCCTTTAATTTATGCCGTCCCGGCCGCAGGTAGGCCCCCCTGACCCCGTCGGTCATAGCATCTGGCAGTAATTCAGGGGGTGCTACCGAAGATCAAGGCCGGGGTGTTGCGCACGGCGATGACATCATCGCCAGCGGCGCAGCGCCACAGGGTGCTAACGGTTACCCATCGCTAACCTCCCGCTTAATTTTGCGGGAGGCGTTGGTGGCGCCGCGCCCAAGCGCTAGTTGCTTTGCTCCCCGTTAGTGCCCTCTTAGGACGCTAATGGGAGGCGCAAAGCAACCGAATTTTTAGGCCATAAATTTTTTTTGAAATTTTTTTATTTTTGTTTAAAATATTTAATTAAATGGCATTTTAATTCATTTTAAATACGTAATTTAGAAAAAATTATTTCATGTGTTCGTCTATTTTTTAAGTGATCCCCATTCATACTTACGGAACTCCCATAATGTGTGAATGGGGATTCCCTCCTTTTATTGGTTGGGCCGGTCCACGTGATCTCAGGGGCGCTTGCGAACCACATGCGTCCCTGGGATACGGGGGGGCCTCTGCCCGCGCGGACCCGGAGAGGCCCAGGATCGCAAGCCTCTGTACCTCCCGGGCCACCAGGTGAATGCGTAGATATTTTACAGATCGGAGGCATCTGCCTGCGGGAAGCCTCCGATCGCAAAAATGTTGGGCCAATATCAACGCTAAATCACTTTGAACAGGCTAAACTAGCAAATCAAATCTGTTTACAATTTCAAATACCCGATTCACAGGAACAGAAATACAGGAAAACTACTAAATGGTACAAAACTTGAAAAAGAAAACTCACAGGGTGGTAACCTGCTCTTTTTAAGGCTTTTTATGAACAGTACAGGTTTCCTTACAACTTCTCGGAATCGATAGATCTCCATGTTGAAAAACAGTTGATTAAATTGACGTAAGAAAACTACTGGGCACTTGGTCTGAGTATTAAACAAGGCTTTAATCAACTGTTTTTCAACATGGAGATCTAGTTGTGTCCTTCACTAGTTCCTGTTAAAGAATGTCCTGAGCAAGCTGGGCCCATGCCCGAGTATTTATACTCTCCCTGGACAGCGCCACCAGCAGGCCGCCCAGTATTATTACATAAGTCATTTCCACGTGAATGACAAGATTCATGTCACCCTCCCTCTGAAGCTTCCATGTCAAAAGTAGCACTTCCTCCTCTTATTGCAAATTACTGTATTACTTTTCAATCCACCAATAGCACCTACCCAGGTTTAAGTATTGATATAATATAATGTGAAATGATGGCTGAGGCCCAAACCGCCCTTGGAGTTTGAAAAGAGTCCACAGCTGGGTTCAGTTATGGCCTCCTGCTTCTGTGGTCCATATAAAGCCCGAGTGTCCCAAGCCTTGTAAATCCAGAGCTGGCTGGAGATGAAGAACCCTCTAAAAATGTGAGCCTGCCACCAGAATGGAAATTTTAGTCAACGAGCGATGCCTCATTTTCTCCCTCCCCAACAATAATGACGAGCGTGTACGAGATCGAGATTGCTTGACTTTAAGCAGCAGCAAATGCAGACAAATTTCAGCTTTTAACAGCGACAACTTACATTAATATAAAGCGCCTTTAATGCAGTAAAATGTCCCAAGGCACTTCGCAGGAGCGTTACCAAACAAAATTTGACACCAAGCCACATAAGGAGATATTAGGGCTGATGACCAGAAGCTCAGACAAAGAGGTAGGTTTCAAGGAGTGACTTAAAGGAGGAGAGAGAGAGGTAGAGAGGCGGATAGATTTAGGGAGGAATTCCAGAACTTCGGGCCCTGGCAGCTGAAGGTACGGCCGCCAATGGTGCAAGGGGGATGGAGTATAAAAGTAGGGAAGTCTTGCTACAACTGTGCAGGGCGTTGGTGAGACCACACCTGGAGTACTGTGTGCAGTTTTGGTCTCCTTATTTAAGGAAGGATATACTTGCATTGGAGGCAGTTCAGAGAAGGTTCAATAGGTTAATTCCTGAAATGAAGGGGTTGTCTTATGAAGAAAGGTTGGGCCTATACTCACTGGAGTTTAGAAGAACGAGAGGTGATCTTATTGAAACATATAAGATTCTGAGGGGGCTCGACAAGGGAGATGCAGGGAGGATGTTTCCTCTCGTGGGGGAATCTAGAACTAGGGGGTATAGTTTCAGGATAAGGGGTCACCCATTTAAAACGGAGATGAGGAGGAATTTCTTCTCTCAGAGGGTCGTGAACCTTTGGAATTCTCTACCCCAGAGAGCTGTGGAAGCGGAGTCATTGAATATATTCAAGGCGGAGATAGACAGATATTTTAAAAACTGGGGAGCCAAGGGTTATGGGGGGCGGGCAGGGAAGTGGAGTTGAGGCCAAGATCAGATCAGCCATGATC
Organism: Somniosus microcephalus; assembly: GCF_052327205.1. Classification (NCBI taxonomy): domain Eukaryota; kingdom Metazoa; phylum Chordata; class Chondrichthyes; order Squaliformes; family Somniosidae; genus Somniosus; species Somniosus microcephalus. Next base: position 30,548,369 of record NC_140989.1, read on the forward strand.
TCATTGAATGGCGGAGCAGGCTTGAGGGTCCGAATGGCCAACTCCTGCTCCTATTTCTTATGGTGAAGTGATTAAAATTGGGGATGCGCAAGAGGCCAGAATTGGGGGAGCGCAGAGATCTCGGAGGGTTGCAGGGCTAGAGTAGGTTACAGAGATAGGGTGGGGCAAGAGGCCATGGAGGAATTGAAACACAGGATGAGAATTTTTAAATTGAGGCGTTGCCGGACCGGTAGCCAGTGTAGGTCAGTGAGCACAGGGGTGTTGGGTTGATTATAAGACCAGTCCTACATTTACAGTTTAAAAAAAAATATTTTTACTGTTATATTTAAGGTTGATTAATATGACCATTCCTATGTTTATTGAAACATAGTCAACAGATGTAGTGGCTGGGGCTTTCAAAAAATTCAAGGAACGGCTTTGTAACAAAACTAAGTCCCCAAGAAACCCTTCAATCTCTTAATAAACACAAGAGTGCAACTGCAGTGATAGATATCTGGGGTGTAAGAAGCTGGAAATCAAATGCTTGCCATTTCTTGATTGTGGAGGGAGTCTGAATGCAGCTGCACCGGTAATTACTATGTAGGTAACTCTGCCTTTTTAACCACGGATGTAATATTCTCCATCCAACTGGTAACAGCCCAGCTGATCTTTGGCATCAAATGCTTAACAACACAGGCCATTTAGCACCTTAGCTAAAAATAGCCCATCCTACGACTCCCAGAAGGCTCTGTGCTTTGTGCCCAAGGTGAGTACTAGTCTTAGATCTAGGCTAAGATCTAGTCTTAGATTTAGCCCCAAGCCCCTGGAATTCCCTCCCTAAACCTTTCCGCCTCTCTCTCCTCCTTTAAGACGCTCCTTGAGGAAGGATGTTCTTGCCATGGAAGGAGTTTAGCGAAGATTCACCAGGCTGATACCTGGGATGGCAGGAATGACGTATGAGGAGAGATTGGGTCGATCGGGCTTATACTCGCTGGAGTTTAGAAGAATGAGAGGGGATCTCATTGAAACTTATAAAATTCTGACAGGACTGAACAGACTAGATGCAGGAAGGATGTTCCCGATGGTCGGGGAGTCTAGAACCAGGGGTCACAGTCTAAGGATAAGGGGTAAGCCATTTAGGACAGAGGTGAGGAGGAATTTCTTCACCCAGAGAGTGGTGAACCTGTGGAATTCTCTACCACAGAAGGCAGTGGAGGCCAATTCATTAAATATATTCAAGAAGGAGTTGGATATTTTTCTTAAGGCTAAAGGGAACAAGGGGTATGCGGAGAAAGCAGGGACCGGGTACTGAATTTGAATGATCAGCCATGATCGCATTGAATGGCAGAGCAGGCTCGAGGGGCCGAATGGCGTACTCCTGCTCCTATCTTCTATGTTTCTATGTTGAAACCTACCTCTTTGATCAAGCTTTTGGCCAACTGTCCTAATATCTCATGTGGCTCGGTCAATCAGTGTCAGAATACGCTCCTGTGAAGTGCCTTTGTAAACGTCAAGTCTGCATTGACAATGGTATCGTGGGACTCCCTGAACTGCACCAGATTGAAGGATTCCTCTAAGGAGTGCTTGCCTGCTTGGAAAAGACCCAGTTTACTGGTGGGTTAACAGATCAGGAAAAGAGCATCAACAGGCATCAACTTCTTCTCCAGTTCATTTCTGCACTTCAAGGACTGAATGCAAACATGCTGCACACTGTGAACTGCCCTCCCTCATGTTCTTGGCCTGCTCTGTTGACCTACTACCACTGCCGAGCATCAGCATATTTTGCCTGCTTGTACTGTTTACAAGTGCGACGTTAGAAGAGGTGTCAGAATACACACATCGGTGATTTCGCCTGGTCAGGCACCAAGTCAGGCATGTCCTTCACAGCTCCTCTGTCACATTACATCCCCTGTTGAAGGATAAACAAAGGCCGGCCTTTGACAGTTAATAAACACACACCAGTGTTTTCTTTTACCATTCCGCAGGGAACTTGCTTGGGTAACATAAAATTCCAGAAGATTTAACCCCTTGTGACAGAATAAGCTGTGGGGTGCAAAGCGCAGATGTGGATGGTTCACTTGGAGTCAGGAACAGACTCTTTACAAAGCCTGCCCCGTGAATGCACTGAATGGGACGTTTAGACGTTGCATCAATTCTTTGACTTTCCTGTCTTCAGATTATATGCCCCCCGCCCCCCAAACACATCATTTCACTGCTGCAAACCCTTATGATCTCACCATTCGTCAATCGTCTGTCTCCGGCAGAGTTCCAGCATTGCTGGCTTCCCACATCCTGGATTACTAACGACCGAGCTTTCTCTGAACACACAGTCATTCCTTCCGTCTTTAAGCCAAAGAGGCAGGGCTCACAGGGGGCAGACGTTTAAAAATTAATCCGCAATCTACATTACTGACACTAAACTTTATACATCCTGTCAAGGAGCAGACCCATCAATAAAAATGATTACATTTACAGGTTTAAAATTCCAAATATGTACTTTCAAGTTGATGCTGGTCCCCTTTGCCCAGGACACCCTTTGCTGTTACAATTCACATGAATGAATGATTGGGAGCAACAAATCTTTTCGCACCAAGAGGTGGCTTTCGGATTTTTTTCTCCTCCAATTTTCTCTCCTCCTCTGTGGAAGACACTGCCGTTCGCTGGGCTTTGGTTCCACAGGCCCCCAGGTGCCCCCTTTGCCTCACCCAAGTGGCCCACTCTTCCCATGAGGGCCTAGGCGGCAGGCTACTTGATCAGAGAAGGCATCATCACAGCCCAGGCCGATCCTGTTCGCACCCGACATCCACGCACACGAGGGTTGGAGATTGGTTATGGCCTGTTTTTGGGGTCCACAGTCGACAGAGTGCTGGCCCCTTACCAGGAAGCCCGAAGCCAGCCCAAGATTGCGCCTCAGGCCCCATTACAATTACCTAGGCCGCGATTTTACCGGCACTGAGAGGGCGGGTTTGGAGGCGGGTCAAGGGTCAAAATCGTTTTGATGGACGGCGGGTTGCGATCCCGCCGTCAACCCGCCTCCAAACAATCTTCCCAAGTGTCGGGTCCCTGATTTGCGCATGGACCCGACACCTAGCGGTGGGAAGAGGATTAAAGCCACTTACCTGCCTGTTAAACAGGTACTTGCCAGTAGTTAACAGGTTCTTTTTCAATTTTGCCGCTTCTGCCTTGGGGTTCCTGACGTCCGGACACCATGCGAGGTAAGTGTGGCGTGTTGTGGGTCTGCTGTAATGTGTCTGCGTTGATGACAGCTGCAGAAGTGGGGTGAAGCATCCAATGGTGCACTGGTGAGTTTCAGAGGTTAGAAAATGTTGGGAAAATCATTTTGAATGTATTTACACTTTTCTGTAGGTTACAAATTTTGAAATCGATGTCTAGTCCCACCTCATTGGGAGAATCTCTCTCACCAGTGACAGATCGCTCTGTAACCTCACCTGCAGCTGCCATCTGTTCTAGCCTATGGAGGGAGTCACTGGAGAGCCTGGGTGCAAGAGCTCACCTTTGCATAGTGATTGTCAGTGTTTGCAGCACCTCAATGCTGTCAAACACTGAGAAATCAGCTGTCAAAGAAAAATTGTGCGTGGTCCCTTTAAGAAAACCGGCAGATGACGCGTCATCAAATGATGTCATCTGACCGGCTTCCTCTTAATTGGCCGGCAAGCCCACAGGGCGGGCTTAACAAGGTCAATCAGCGTTAAATCATGTCCATGGGCCGGATGTAGTTGGGGGCGGGACTGGAAGCCAGAAACCACCTGACCTGCTCGCAACCCGCACCTATTTACAAAATCGAGGCCATAGATTTTACAGCTCAGCAACGGGCCATTCGGCCCATCTGGCCTATGCCGGCGTTTATGCTCCACACGAGTTTCCTCCCGCCCTACTTCATTTAACCCTATCAGCATATCCTTCTATTCCTTTCTCCCTTTATGTTTATCGAGCTTCCCCTTAAATGCGTCTATGCTAGTCACCTCAACCACTCCCTGTGGTAGCGAGTTCCACATTCTTACCACTCTCTGGGTAAAGAAGTTTCTCCTGAATTCCTTACTGAATTTATTGGTGACTATCTTATATTGATGGCCTCTAGTTTACAAGGATGATACCAGAAATGTGAGGGTATACATATCAGGAAAGGATGAACAGGCTGGGTCTATTTCCTCTTGAAAAAAGAAGGCTGAGGGGTGACCTAATAGAGGTCTTTAAAATAATGAAAAATTTTGATAGAGTGGATACAGAGAGAATGTTTCCACTTGTGGGGAAGAGCATAACTAGAGGCCATCAATATAAGATAGTCACCAAGAAATCCAATAGGGAATTCAGAAGAAACTTCTTTACCCAAAGAGTGGTGAGAATGTGGAACTCGCTACCACAGGGAGCGGTTGAAGCATAAAAACATAAGAAATAGGAGCAGGAGTAGGCCATTCGGCCCTTCGAGCCTGCTCCGCCATTCAATGAGATCATGGCTGATCTTCTGCCTCAATTCCATTCACCCGCCATATCGCCATATCCCTTGATGCCCTTACCAGTCAGAAATCTATCGACTTCTGTTTTGAATATACCCAATGACTGAGCCTCCACAGCCCTCTGGGGCAGAGAATTCCAAAGATTCACCACCCTCTGTGTGAAGAGATTTCTTCTCATCTCAGTCCTGAATGACCTACCCTTTATCCTGAGGCTGTGGCCCCTGGTTCTAGACTCCCCAGCCAAGGGAAACATTCTCCCAGCATCCACCCTATCAAGCCCTAAGAACATAAGAACATAAGAAATAGGAGCAGGAGTAGGCCAATCGGCCCCTCGAGCCTGCTCCGCCATTCAATAAGATCATGGCTGACCTGATCCTAACCGCCAATCCACTATCACAGAACCATCTCCTGAATCTAACAGAATTAGACACACGAAATAGGAGCAGGATCAGGCTACACGGTCCCTGGGCCCACTCCGCTACCCACAGGGCCATAACCGATCCGAACCTAGACTCATGTCCAAATTCCTGCCCGCTCCCCGTAACCCTTAATTCCCTTTACTTTTAGGAAACTGTCTATTTCTGTTTTAAATTTATGTAATGATGTAGCTTCTACAGCTTTTTGGGGCAGCATATTCCATGGACCTACCACCCTCTGAGTGAAGTAGTTCCTCCTCATCTCAGTTTTGAAAGAGCAGCCCCTTATTCTAAGACTATGCCCCCTAGTTCTAGTTTCACCCATCATCGGGAACATCCTCCCCGCATCCACCCGATCCAACCCCTTCACAATCTTATATGTTTCAATAAGATCACCTCTCATTCTTCTGAACTCCAATGAGTAGAGTCCCAATCTACTCAACCTCTCCTCATATGTCCATCCCCTCATCCCCGGGATTAACCGAGTGAACCTTCTTTGTACTGACTCGAGAGCAAGTATGTCCTTTCTTAAGTATGGACACCAAAACTGTACGCAGTATTCCAGGTGCGGTCTCACCAATACCTTGTACAACTGAAGCAATACCTCCCTATTTTTATATTCTATCCCCCTAGCAATGAAAGCCAACATTCCATTGGCCTTCTTAATCACTTGCTGCACCTGCATACTAACCTTTTGAGTTTCGTGCACCAGGACCCCCAGATCCCTTTGTACTACAGTGCTTTCCAGTTTCTTGCCATTAAGATAATAACTTGCTCTACGATTTTTCCTGCCAAAGTGCATAACCTCACACTTTCCAGTATTGTATTCCATCTGCCAAATCTCTGCCCACTTACTTAGCCTGTCTATGTCCCCTTGCAGGTTTTTTATGTCCTCCTCACTCACTACTTTCCCTCCCATCTTAGTATCATCTGCAAACTTTGATATGTTACACTCGTTCCCCTCCTCCAAATCGTTAATATAGATTGTAAAGAGTTGGGGACCCAGCACTGACCCCTGCGGAACACCACTAGTTACTGATTGCCAGTCTGAGAATGAACCATTTATCCCAACTCTCTGCCTTCTGTTAGATAGCCCTGTAATAATTTTGTATGCTTCAATGAGATCCCCTCTCATTCTTCTGAATTCAAGAGAATACAGGCTTAGTTTACTCAATCTCTTCTCATACGACAGTCCCGCCATCCCAGGAATCAATCGCGTGAACCTTTGTTGCACTCCCTCTATGGCAAGTATATCCTTCCTTAGGTATGGAGACCAAAATTGTACACAGTACTCCAGTTGTGGCCTCACCAAGGCCCTATATAATTGGAGTAAGACTTCTTTACTCCTGTACTCAAATCCTCTTGTAATGAAGGCCAGCATACCATTTGCCTTCCTAATGGCTTGCTGCACCTGCACATTCACTTTCAGTGACTCATGTACAAGGACACCCAGGTCGCTTTGAGCATCTGCATTCTCCAATCTTTCACCATTTAGGAAATACTCTGCCTTTCTGTTTTTTCTACCAAAGTGGATAACTTCACATTTATCCACATTATAATCCATCAGCCATGTTCTTGCCCACTCACTGAGCCTGTCGAGATCCCCTTGAAGCCTCTTCCAATCCTCTTCGCAACTGCCACTGCCACCTAGCTTTGTGTCATCAGCAAATTTGGAAATGTTACATTTAGTCCCCTCATCCAAATCATTGATATAGATTGTGAATAGCTGGGGCCCAAGCACCGATCCTTGCGGTACCCCACTAATCACAGCCTGCCATCCTGAAAAAGACCCGTTTATCCCTACTCTTTGTTTTCTGTCTGTTAAGTATAGATGCATTAAAGGGGAGGCTAGATAAGCATATGAGGGAGAAGGGAATAGAGGGTTACGCTGATAGATTTAGATGAGGAAAGACGGGAGGAGGCTCGTGTGGAGCATAAACGCCGGCATGGACTGGTTGGGCCGAATGGCCTGTTTCTGTGCCGTATATCCGATGTAATTCGATGTAGTTTTGTATTCCCCCCACAAGTGGAAAGATCTTCTCTACGTCTATCCTATGAAACCCTTTCATAATCTTAAAGGCCTCCAGCAGGTCACCCCTCAGCCTTCTCTTTTCTAGAGAAAAGAGCCTCAGTCTGTTCAGTCTTTCCTGATAGTTATAACCTCACAGTTCTGGTATCATCCTTGGAAATCTCGTTTGCACCTCCTCCGGTGCCTCTATATCCTTTATTTAGATGAGCTGCGGGCATCCATCACGCCTCCAGAGGTATCTCGATGATCTGAAGCAGGTGAAGCTGCCCTCATATAGGTCCCGAAAGTGGGGGGGTGAAAGAGGACAAGGGGAGGGGGGGCTGATCGTGGTTCGGCAGTGCCCCTCGGGAATGCTGTGGAGCCGGGAGAGGCACTCCTGCTCCTCCTGGCTCCACATCAACCTTAAAAAAAAATAAAGGGCTTAACATGACACCAGATGGTGCCTTTACTAACTTAGCTGGCTTTCCTTTAAATGCATCCCCTTCAGGGGTGTTATGTTACTAACTTTTAACACAGGGTTTTAATAATGCAGCGTTGTCCAATACATTAGCCAACAGGCACATATGGCTAGTTGGGAATCCAAATGTGGCTAAATGCATTAGTTGATAAAATATGTGTAATAGTAACCGTTGTTGAGCATGTGATCTCAGTGCTCATATTTGCATGGGGTATGCAGTTGTACTTTGTGCGTTTCTAAGTAAAACACCACAGAAAAAGCAGGGTGTGCGAGTGTTTTTTGACCATTGTGTGTGCTTTACTTCCTTATCATCGGTGCATGTGGTTAAAACAGTGGCTAGTCAGCAATATCTATTGGACAACACTGGAATAATGGGCTCAAGGTAACTGAAATGTCCTTTTAGGTTAAGGAGTAATTCTACTGTTCCCTTCTCTCTCATCCCTGCTCTAAATTTTTTCCCCGTTTTTGTCTCCTCACTGAGGTGACTCGTACCTGGGTTAGAGTTTAACAGTGTACAGGCAACACTCCGGTAACTCCTCCATCTGACCACGCTTGGCTCCGCACAAAGACCTTTGCGATGCATTCTCCTGCTGGTGTCTCGTGCTCATCAGGGTAAGGAACATTAGTGCTGAAGAATGAAATCATTTTCCATCTTTGGACGTAAGTGACAGGATCCCACAACACGGCCCCAGAAATGTGCGTTAACCCCAACTTAAGAATAGCACAGTGTGAATCTTCCCATTTCCCACACGCGCTATTCTCGCGGTCTCTCTCTGAATTGTGGACAGTCTTGTGCTGTGAGCTCATTCCCCCGTAGGAGCCTGCCTCAAACTTACTTCACTCCGAACACTTATAGTCGGGTATTTTCATTCGTTTAGCGGCTACAGGACAGAATCCTCACCCACCTCCCCCACCTAGTCCATCGGTTTGTAAGCGGTCTCCCTAGAGACAGTAAAGTGTTTCTTAATTGGTTCCTAGAATATAAAACCTATTCCGCTAAACAAATCTCCGCATGTAACTTGGGGAAAGCAGCCCTTGACTTTTCTCTCTTCTCTCTTAGGCAGTCCCTCGGAACCGAGGATGACTTGCTTCCACATTAAAAATGAGTTTGCAGGTGACTGATGAGTTCCAGGTCCCGAACTTCATTTTAAAGGGTGAAAGATGCCTGTGCGTGAATTCTTTTAACGTGGGGTGGCCGTTGCACACCAGCCACCACACGGGCTTGAAAGAGCAAGGTCTTGGTCCAATGGCAAGGGGATCCAAGACGATTGGAGACCAGGCTCTGCTACAACAGCCTACCACACACACACAAACATACTCCTACTGTTCTCCTCCCTCCTTCCCGCAGGTCCTCTCTGCCTGGGTTTTGGTACTCCCGACCTCGCTGTTGGCCCGTGCCGCACCTTCCCTGGGCCCCGACCCGGCTGCTGGTCCACGCTGCGCCACTCCTGGGCCTTGACCTCGCTGCTGGGCTCGTCCTCGCTCCTGGGTCCCGGCCCTTCAGCACATATCTGGAGAGCTGACAGGAGAGAGGCATCGCAGCTGAGCGCAATCCTGCCCTCGTCACTTCGCAGCAGCAGTCAGTGGTTCATGATGAGGAATGAAAATGATGGGTCATGTTGCTTTTGCCTGGCACAGAGACACTGAAGCTAACCATACCGTACCCTCAACTGTTCTAGCTGAGACCTACCTCAGCGCAGACCAGCAACTTTTACTGTCCAGCTCTATGGGACGCGGCTTTTAACAGCAAAGGCAGAAAAATGTAAAGTAGAATCCGGATATAGTGATCAATTTGAGAAACGCCACAAAGGATCACTGTATCTGACTGAGCACAGGGTAACAAAGGTCAGCATTCTGCAATCTGCCAGGTCACCATTCATACAACTGACATCGAGCTGTTGAGGGGCAAGTCATCTTTACATCCACTAGCCCCAGAATTCCTTGGTGGTTCCGCTGGCCTCCCACTGTAACTCCAGCAGGAGACTGGCGGGATCCCCTGCGAAATGGCGGACACCCAGCTGTGCCAGGTCCCTGCCCTTTCCTGGACCTTCCCGGCTACCCGGTAAAAGGGCAGAGCCTCCGTCGTAGCCCTTACGAGGCACATTGGCGGCCAGGGAGTAAAGCTGAGGGGCGGGGATTCCCTGCGCCAGGAGTTCCTCCACCAACATCACCAAAACAGATTACCTGGCCATTACCTTGCATTACTGTTGGTGGGATCTAGCTGTGCACAAACGGTGGCTGCTGCGCTTCCTACTTGCACCAAAATCCAGGTTGATGCTTCCAGTGCGGTGTTGAGGGAGCGCTGCACTGGCGGAGGTGCTGTCTTTCAGATGAGACCTTAAACCGAGGCCCCCGTCGGCTCTCTCGGGTGGAGGTAAAAGATTTCGAAGCAGAGCAGGGGCGTTCTCCCCGGTGCCCTTGGGGACCAATATTTAACCCTCAATTAACATCACTAAAAAATACAGATTACCTGGTCATTATCACATTGCTGTTTGTGGGATTGCGCTGTGCACCATAAGTGGCTGCCATGTTTCTTACATTACAACACTGCTTCACCATTGGCTGTAAAGGGCTTTGGAACGTCCTGAGGTGGTGAAAGGCGCTATATAAATGCAAGTTCTTTCTTTCTTCCTATTAAAGTAGACAGATTTTAGAGGCAATCAGATGGGTTTCTAAAGAGAAGAAATTAAGGAATATGAGGAGAAACTGGGTAGGTGGGAATCACCCAGGAAGAAGAGACACTGTTGGGCCTAATGACCTTTTCCCTTTTCTAAAAATTCTTATCTGCTTATGTTCTTGTGCAGAAGTTGGTCCACAATATAATCATTTACTGGTTCACAAAGAGGCACCATTTTAATGAAAAAGTACTTAGCATACCATTGAACAGGGAAGATTCATTTTCTTTCGTGGCGACATCTCTTGCACATGGTTGCATTTCAAATGTAATTTGTTATTTTTAATCACAAACCATGAAAGATGTGCTTGCCGTTTATTCATGAACACACTGCTCCTTAACACTCGACATGCATCTCGCTCTCTGTGCTGCAGTTAATGAGTCATCCTCAGACTCTTTCTTTTCCCATTAAAGCAGGGGTTGCCCAGAGTTCTGCGCTTTCTCTCTCTTCCCCCCTCCGTTCCTTCTCCGTATCCATGATCGTCTCCACTCATCAGCCAGCCCATTCCACTCATTTGCTGGTGCTCCCACTCTGAAAACAAATCAGCCAGTCGTACATCTCATTGCTTTGCACAGGACACTGCAGTGTGCAAAGTGGTTGCCGCATTCATCTATCTTGCAACAGTGACTGCACTTAAACAGTAACTTGTTGGATGCGATGCGCTTTGGGACATTGCACAATATAGTAAGGAAATAGATAAATACAAGTTCTTTCTTCCTTCAGATCACATAGCTTTGGTGCTCTCTCCCTCAAGCCCTCTCGCAGTGCAATGACTGTCCCACTAAATCTTGGTCTGCGCCCTACCCTTCAATGAGGCAATGAAAATTCTCCTGGGGGAAAAATTGAGTCGCGCCCGCTAACTTCGCTGGGAGCGCTCCCACGGCTGAAATTGAATGATAGTGCCCCAAGAGGGAAGTGGGGCGCTACTGGAAGCGCCCCGCCGCCATCTTGGGGCGTGGTGAGGGAATATCGTGGCGCTACGTGCCACGGTACTGCAGGCCTCCCTCCCCTTTTTAAGGGGGAGGAGCCTGGCGCAGCGCGTCCCAGCGCCCAGCTGGGCCACCAGGGATCGGCGTGCCGGCAAAAGAGCCCGGCACTCAAGAGAAGTGCTGGGCTCACGGAGCGCAGCCGGCACTCTGCGGTGGGGCTGCAGAGGAAGCCGGGGACGGCAACGAGGGCAGGTGCGGGCAGGCGGCCAGCAACAAAAATGGCCGCCCGGCACCTCACCTTTAATTAGCGCCGCCCCGGCCGCAGGTAGGCTCCCCTGACCTCGTCGGACATAGCGTCCGGCGGTAAGTCAGGGGACGCCACCGAAGATGGCGGCTGGGGCGCGAGCGGGGCGCTAACGGTTACCGCCGCCGCTAACCTCCCGCTGAATTTCGCGGGAGGCATTGGTAGCGCTGCGCCTGGGCGCTAGCTGCTTTGCACAAATCAGCCGAATTTTTCTCCCCTACTCTTTAGTTTCTTCTCTCATAAGTCTAAGCAACCTCAGAACTGTGGATTTCCTTATTGCCCTCAGTCTTGCCCTCCTTCTATAGGCTCCAGTTTTTGAAACCTAAATTTGGCATTACCTAATCGCTGCTTCCTGATTTACCTCACCTCCACTTGTATACACATTTCAACCTTGGCGGTGTCCTGTGCTATGGGCCTTGACCCTTCACCTCGGCTTCTCAATTTATAAAAGGGAGAACATTTCCTGGTGCACAAAGTATTTACAGACATTTTGACAGGCAAAGCCTCCAGACACAGACAAGATTTCAGCTGACCCAAGGCTGTTATTATTAAAACACTGCCGTAACCATTATAGCCAAAGGCATTCTCCACATTTCTCCAGATTGAGAGGGACTGTGCGTGCCCCATGTTGAAGGCCACGTATATGAAGAGGAGTCTGAAGGGCAACGCAGTATCTTTTGTTGAAAACTTTTGCTGCTACGTGACCAGGCGAGTGTCGGGGCCTTCACTGGTTATTTTCAGAAACATCCCCTGCAGTGCACAACACAGCCGGAGACGGCACATCCCATCAGTCATTTCAGACGTGCCCTGTCTTCTATTTCTAAGTGCTTCTGCGAATCAAGGAGCGCACAAGACTCCCTTACTGGGCAGAACATCACTCTATTTTGCAGCGCTCTTAATTGTAGGACCACCAGAGCGGCCCATAGGAGTAAGGAAGGAAGTGACTTTACACCCAAAGGATGAGGGGGTATAAATTTGTGTAAATTGCTGGTGCAAAATGGGGAACAGCGAGCGAACCGGCAGTCCGTTGTGCACTCAGTGACTTAAGAAAACTACTAGGCACTTGGTTTAAGCGTTAAACAAAGCTTTAATCAACTGTTTTACAACATGGAGGTCTAGTTGTGTCCTTCACTAGTTCCTGTTAAGAATGTCCTGCACAAGCTGGGCCCGTGCCTGAGTATTTATACTCTCCCTGGACAGCGTCACCCGTAGGCCGCTCAGTGTTATTTCATAAGTCTTTCTTTCATGAATGACTGATTCATGTCACTCGGCACAAAAGAAAAGCGGGCGGAGTGGAAAAACGGGCTGCCGACTCACTATCGCCCATTTTGAACTATCCCCCAAGACAAGTTTATACCCCCTGAAATGAAAGGTAATAATCTGGAATAAATGACCAGGAAAGGCCATTGAAGCCAACTGTATAAGTGGCTTCAAGAGATGAGCGCACGTGTTTCTTAGATCGAGGAACGACCAGAGAGAAGATCTCCTCTGGTCGCTATGCATTCGTTACCTGGCAATCACAGTGGGAGGGCTGTCACGAGACATCGTTCAGAACAAATTTATGGGTTTGCTGGAAATAATGAACAAAGGGCGTCAAAGGGTAAGGTAACACTTGGCGGAGTTGTTGGGCCCAAATGATCTGCTCCTAAAAATTAATTTCTGAAAATGTTTTGAGTGACATTTATGATCAGCTGGAGGGAGAAGATTTAAACGGACAGAGCTGTGTTTGTTTTCTAAGTGGGAGATGCTTCAAAAGTGGTCACATTTTCAACCAAAAAATGAACGACGGCCAATATGTGCACTAATCTAACTTTCCCCTTGTCCTGGCAAACATACGTCCCTCAGTGGGTAGCACTCTCGCCTCTGAGTCAGAAGGTTGTGGGTTCAAGACCCACTCCAGGGACTTAAACACAAAAATCTAGGGCTGACACTCCAGTGCTGCACTGTCGGAGGTGCCGCCTTTCGGATGAGACGTTAAACCAAGGCCACGACTGCTCTCTCAGATGGACATAAAAGATCCCGTGGGCACTATTTAAAAGAAGAGCAGGGGGAGTTAGCCCCGGTGTCCTGGGCCAATATTTATCCCTCAATAAACATCACAAAAAAACAGATTATCTGGTCATTATCACATTGCTGTTTGTGGGAGCTTGCTGTGCATAGGTTGGCTGCCATGTTTCCTACGTTACAACAGTGACAGCACTTTATTGGCTGTAAAGCACTCTGGGACGTCCTGAGGTCGTGAAAGGTGCTTTCAACCAACACCACAAAAAACAGATGAACTGGTCATTCATCACATTTGCTGTTTTGGGACCTAGCTGTGTGCAAACTGGCCACCACATTCAACTACACACCAACAGTGACTACACTTCAAAAAAGCCATTCATGGCCTGTGAAGTGCTTTGGGATGTCTCGAGGATTTGAAAGTGCTGTATAAATCCAACTTCTTCCTTCCATTGCTCCCCCCACACTGCAAACTCTCCAGCTGGGCAAAAAATTTCAAACAGCACTTTTTGGATTTTTCTTGTTTTACAGAACTTGGTTCGCGGTGGAGAATAGTCCTTAAGCTCCATGCCTGGTGTGTGGCCTCTCCATCTTGGTGCTCTGGCACTGAACTGGCAGCACACTGGCGTATATATAAACCAAGAGTTGTTTCACTGGCTCCACGGTGCACCCAGTCACCATGACAATAACAATATTCTGCAGATTAATTGGTCAACTATGCCTTTGGATATCAATGGAACTGCAACATTAAACAGGCCAAAAAAAAAAAGCTAGGTACATCAATTAAAAATAAAACCCAAAGAAAATGTAGATAGGTGACTGAGATTCTTTGAGAATGACAATGAAAAGGCAGAAATGGAAGACTAAAGTATTGCTGCAAAACACCGATGGAAATAGTGCCAGGTATTCATGTTAGAGTTGCAAGGGAGGAAGAATTTTAATCCTTCTGACCTTGTTCCTGGTTTCTCCTCCTCTCCTGAAGAAGCTACTTTATGCTGGGCTTGAGTATTTCGGGTGTTGCTAGCACTCTAGTACTTCACCCAATGTCCGCTCAACATGCAAGGGCTCAGGCAGCGGTAAGCTATTCTCCCTTGAGCGGCCGATACTGTCCACACCTGATGTAAAGCATGTGCACCTCCATCGGTGGGGGGGCGGGGCTCATTCTGTACTGACTGGCGAGAAGCTAATTGTTTTAGCCCCTCGGGATCACTGAGGTCAACTGTAGCACTGCACCTAGCGGCGATCAGCTTACTCAGACCAGATCACCAGCTAACACAGGACCGCCCATAAGGCTAGTCGACCAGCTGGGCACATCAAAACAGCGTCGATGGATCTGCACACGATGGCTCTGGCTAGCATGCTTCATCTTCGTGCTGGAATATTAAGCACACTCAATCCTAACTGAATAGAACAAATTCTATAGAAGTGAACAAGAACTGGCTTGATAAGTAAACGTGCACTAGCAAAGAGGCGTCATCGTAAAGCATAAAAGCTGTTAAGAGAAGTAAGAGAGGAAATAGCAGAGGCTCTGACCATCATTTTCCAATCCTCTCTGGCTACAGGTGTGGTGCCGGAGGACTGGAGGAAAAAGGGAGAAAGGGATAGACCGAGTAATTACAGGCCAGTCAGCCTGACCTCGGTGGTGGGAAAATTATTGGAAAAAATTCTAAGGGACAGGATAAATTTTCATTTAGAAAGACACGGATTAATCAGGGAGTCAGTATGGATTTGTTAAGGGAAGGTCGTGTCTGATGAACTTGATTGACTTTTTTGAGGAGGTAATAAGGAGGGTCGATGAGGGTAGTGTGTTTGATGTAGTCTATATGGATTTTAGCAAGGCTTTTGATAAGGTCCCACATGGCAGATTGGTCACGAACGTAAAAGCCCATGGGATCCAAGGCAAAGTGGCAAGTTATTGGCTCAGAGGCAGGAAACAAAGGGTAACGGTCGAAGGGTGTTCTTGTGACTGGAAGGTTGTTTCCAGTGAGGTTCCACAGGGCTCAGTACTGGATCCTTTGCTTTTTGTGTCATATATCAATGATTTGGACTTGAATGTAGGGAGTATGATTAAGAAGTTTGCAGATGATACAAAAGTTGGCCGTGTGGTTGATAATGAAGAAGGGGGGACTAACAAGGCAAGGGAATACACAATGAATGGTAAGACCCTAGGCAAGACGGAGGGTCAGAGGGATCTGGGTGTGCAAGTACACAGATCCCTGAAGGCGGCGGAACAGGTGGGTAAGGTGGTAAAAAAGGCATATGGGATACTTGCCTTCATTAGCCGAGGCATTGAATATAAGAGCAAGGAGGTTATGATGGAGCTGTATAAAACACTGGTTAGGCCACAGCTGGAATACTGTGTGCAGTTCTGGTCGCCACACTACAGGAAGGATGTGATCGCTTTGGAGAGGGTGCAGAGGAGATTCACTAGGATGTTACCAGGGCTGGAGCGCTTCAGCTATGAAGCAAGACTGGGCAGATTGGGTTTGTTTTCCTTGGAGCAGAGGAGGCTGAGGGGGGACATGATTGAGGTGTACAAAATTATGAGGGGCATAGATAGGATGGATACTAAGGAGCTTTTTCCCTTAGTAGAAGGGTCAATAACAAGGGGGCATAGATTCAAGGTAAAGGGCGGGAGGTTTAGAGGGGATTTGAGAGAGAACTTTTTCACCCAGAGGGTGGTTGGAGTCTGGAACTCACTGCCTGAAAGGGTTGTGGAGGCAGGAACCCTCACAACATTTAAGAAGCATTTGGATGAGCACTTGAAATGCCATAGCATACAAGGCTACGGACCAAATGCTGGAATATGGGATTAGATTAGACAGGGCTTGATGGCCGGCGCGGACACGATGGGCCGAAGGGCCTCTATCCGTGCTGTATAACTCTATGACTCTATGACTAAGGCGGCTGCAGACTGCAGGAAGATATCAATGGACCGGTCAGGTGGGTAGAACAGTGGCAAATGGAATTCAATCTGGAGAAGTGTGAGGTAATACATTTGGGGAGGGCTACCGAGGAAATACTAAATGGTAGGACACTGAGAAGTGCAGTAGAGGGACCTTGGAGTACATGTCCACAGGTCCCTGAAGGTAGCAGGGCAGGTAGATAAGGTGGTTAAGAAGGCATACGGGATGCTTGCCTCTTTTAGCCGAGGCATAGAATATAAGAGCAGGGAGGTTATGCTTGAACTGTATAAAACACTAGTTAGGCCGCACCTAGAGTACTGCGTGCAGTTCTGGTCACCACATTACAGGAAGGATGTGATTGCACTAGAGGGGGTGCAGAGGAGATTTACGAGGATGCTGCCTGGGCTGGGGAATTTTAGCTATGAGGAAAGATTGGATAGGCTGGGGTTGTTTTCTTTGGAACAGAGAAGGCTGAGGAGAGACCTAATTGAGGTGTATAAAATTATGAGGGGAGTAGATAGAGTGGACAGGAAGGACCTATTTCCCTTAGCAGAAGAGTCAATAACCAGTGGGCATAGATTTAAAGTAATTGGTAGGAGGTTTAGAGGGGATTTGAGGAGAATTTTTTTCACCCAGAGGATGGTCGGGGTCTGGAACTCACTGCGTGAAAGGGTGGTAGAGGCAGAAACCCTCACCACATTTAAAAAGTATTTGGATATGCACTTGAAGTGCCGTAACCTACAGGGCTATGGACCAAGTGCTGGAAAGTGGGATTAGGCTTGATAGCTCTTTGTCGGCTGGCACAGACACGATGGGTCGAATGGCCTCCTTCTTTGTTGTAAATTTCTATGATTCTATGACTCTATGAAGCCTTGCCACAGATTGAAGGCTCCAGCGAGGGTCCAAAGCAGTTGGCCCGGAAAACCTACTGCTTGCACACAGTAGCTTGTGATGGTTATAATTTACAGCCAACAATGTAGAAGTTCAGGTTGGGGATCATGCACTAGAATTACAGCACTGTGCCTTGGAGAGGTAAAGCTGGTGGGTGAGAGGGTGGGGGGTCAGGGGAGTAAATCACTCAGTATTCATGTTAAAACCCTGCCTGTCAGCAGGTGCATGGATATCACCGGCCCAGATGTCTTAAATACACACTGTACGTTCCGACAGTTGTGCCAGCTGGTAACGTCAGTACTGCTGTAGTTCTGACCAAAGGGCACGTTATTTATGGCACTTACTGGGACATGGGTTGAAGGAAATGCTGCAGTTCGGGTTTTGACTGTTATGCATCTTCTGAAAATCCTCAACTACTAGAGTTTTTTCAAGCCTGCGACTCGGAATGGAATGCAAGAGGCCGTGGGAGAAGAGTTTCTCTGATTACTATTTGTGCTGAATACAATACCTCTTGGGCATCCCCGATTTCCATTGCTCAACCATTGGCGGCCGTGCCTTCAGCCGCCTAGGTCCTAAGCTCTGGAATTCCCTCCCTAAACCTCTCCACCTCGCAACCTCTCTCTCCTCCTTTAAGACACTCCGTAAAACCTACTGTAATGTATTATCACATGGTTTGTCACATGGTGACAAACTTCGGCACATTTTTGGATCATGCGTTGCGAGATAAGTTTGTATGTGGACTGGTGGATGAGCGCACACAATACAAATTACTGAACACTCCGAACCTAACGTTTGACATAGCATGCAAAATCTATGGAGATGGTGTCTCCATAAGAATGCTAGGGAGCTCCGTCCAACTCAAGTGACTAGTGCAGCTGAGGTCTACAGTCACAAAGCCACCGCCAAAACTAAAGTTGTGAGATCAAGTCAAAAGCATGCCGGTGAATTGTTATCGCTGTAATGGAAATCACTCACCACAGTCCTGCCAATACAGAAATGCGAAGTGTTTTCACTGCCAGAAGCCAGGCCATATTTCAACAGCTTGCAGAGCTAGATCGAAAGCAGGAAGTAAGAAGCATTCTAGTGGTAATGCAAAGCAGCGACAACAAAAGGCAGGAATTCACAATATTGAAGCGAACACAGCTGATATTGAAGAACTAGGCATCTTCAGTATCTATGCCACTAGCGGCAACGCCAGCAGTCATGAGAAAGACTTCCGCACAAAACTTTTGATAAAAGACCAATATCTATCATGAGAGTAAGTTTAATCAAATACTACTTACAAAGAGTATCGTAGAGTTAAAAACCCACTCCGGAGAAATCCTAGAGACATGTGGACAAATGAAAGTTCAGCATAATGGCCAGTCAGTAAAGCTGCCTATTATTGTAGCGAGCTACAACAGGTCAACCCTCATGGGCAAAGACTGGTTGAGAAAGCTGAAACTAAATTGGAAAAACATCTTCAGTGTAGATGCTTCAAAGAAGCGACTCGACACAATGCTGAACAAGTGTAAAAGCATGTTCACAGACAGTTATGAGGGCATCACTGGGTATGACATGCATATCCGCAACGAGTACAAAATTGGTCATCTTCCAAAATTCGATAGACTCTGGAACAGTTCCCATGGATTGGAGGGTAGCTAATGTAACCCCACTATTCAAAAAAGGTGGTAGAGAGAAAACGGGAAATTATAGACCGGTAAGCCTGACATCGGTAGTGGGGAAAATGCTAGAGTCCATTATAAAAGATGTAATAGCAGAGCACTTGGAAAACAGTGACAGGATCGGACAAAGTCAACATGGATTTACAAAAGGTAAATCGTGCTTGACTAATCTACTGGAATTTATTGAGGATGTAACTGGTAGATTAGATAAGGGAGAACCAGTGGATGTGGTGTATTTAGACTTTCAGAAGGCTTTCGATAAGGTCCCACATAAGAGATTAGCGTGTACAGTTAAAGCACATGGGATTGGGGGTAAGGTACTGACTTGGATGGAGAACTGGTTGGCAGACAGGAAGCAAAGAGTTGGAATAAACAGCTCTTTTTCCGAGTGGCAGGCAGTGACTAGTGGGGTACCGCAGGGATCGGTGCTAGGACCCCAGCTATTCACAATATATAGTCATGATCTAGACGAGGGAACTAGATGTAATATCTCCAAGTTTGCAGACGACACAAAGCTGGGTGGGCGTGTGTGCTGTGAGGAGGATGCCGAGAAACTCCAGGATGATTTGGACAGGTTGGGTGATTGGGCAGAAGCATGGCAGATGCAGTATAATGTGGATAAATGCGAGGTTATCCACTTTGGTGGCAAAAACAGGAAGGCAGATTATTATCTGAACGGCAACAGATTGGGAGAAGGGGAAGTGCAACGAGACCTGGGTGTCCTTGTGCACCAGTCACTGAAGGTAAGCATGCAGGTGCAGCAGGCGGTTAAGAAGGCAAATGGTATGTTGGCCTTCATAGCGAGAGGATTCAAGTACAGGAGCAAGGATGTCTTGCTGCAGTTGTACAGGGCCTTGGTGAGACCACACCTTGAGTATTGTGTGCAGTTTTGGTCACCTTATCTGAGGAAGGATGTTCTTGCCATGGAGGGAGTGCAGCGAAGATTCACCAGACTGATACCTGGGATGGCAGGAATGACGTATGAGGAGAGATTGGGTCGATTGAGCTTATATTTGCTGGAGTTTAGAAGAATGAGAGGGGATCTCATTGAAACTTATAACATTCTGACAGGACTAGACAGACTAGATGCAGGAAGGATGTTCCCAATGGCGGGGGAGTTCAGAACCAGGGGTCACAGTCTAAAGATAAGGGGTAAGCCATTTAGGACTGAGATGAGGAGGAATTTCTTCACCCAGAGAGTGGTGAACCTGTGGAATTCTCTACCACAAAAGGCAGTTGACGCCAATTCATTAAATATATTCAAGAAGGAGTTAGATATATTTCTTAAGGCTAAAGGGATCAAGGGATATGGGGAGAAAGCAGGGACCGGGTACTGAATTTGGATGATCAGCCATGATCTCATTAAATGGCAGAGCAGGCTCGAGGGGCCGAATGGCCTACTCCTGCTCCTATCTTCTATGTTTCTACAACACGAAGCCGGTCTATTGTAAGGCAAGGCCGGTCCTCTATGTTTTGAAAAGTCAGGTGGAGGAAGAGCTAGCGAAGCTGAGAGAGAACAGAGTGCTAGTAAAAGCTGACAAAAGTGAATGGGCTACCCTGATTGTGGCAATGCCCAAAGCAGACAAAACTGTACACTTGTGCAGTGACTACAAAGTTACTATCAACCAAGCGGTTGACGATGAGCAGTACCCGTTACCTACATCACAAGATTTGTATGCAGCACTCTCTGGGTCAAAGGTTTTCTCCAAGCTTGACCTGTCGCACGCTTACGCTCAGCTGAATATTGACAAAGAGTCAACAGTATCTCACTAACAACACACACGAGGGACTGTACTCATACACCAAGCTGCCCTATGGTGTAAAGTCCTCCCCCAAAATCTTCCAGGCTGCGATGGATAAGATTCTGCAAGGAGTTCCAAATTGCTTATGCAATCAAGACGATGTGCTGATCGCAACAAGCAGCGAGGAAGAAAATCTAGAAGTGTCAGATTTAGTGCTTCAAAGGTTGAATTCCCACAATGTAAAATTGAAAAGGAGCAAATGTGCTTTTGTGCAGCCTGAGGTTGTGTACCTTGGTCTGAAAGTTGATGCAAATGGCTTGCAACCAGTTAAGGAAAAGGTAGATGCTGTCATCAATGCTCCAAAGCCACAGAACGTGTCTGAGTTAAGATCTTTCCTTGGATTGGTCCAGTACTACGCACGTTTCTTACCCGAGTTAGCGACCATGTTAGCTCCATTGTACGAGCTCCTTAAGAAGGATGTCCAGTGGAAGTGGGCAAAAGCACAACAGGAAGCTTAAGACGCTTGTAAGAGAAGTCTCTCTAGTGATGCTCTACTTGTGCACTACGACACAGAGTGTGAGCTTAAGTTAGCGTGTGATGCTTCCAGTCATGGTGTGGGAACTGTAATAAGCCACGTAATGGATGACAGCCAAGAGAAACCAATCACGTTCGCATCGCGAACCCTCACAAAGAGCGAAAGAAACTACGCGCAAATTGAAAAGGAAGCACTCGCCATAGTGTTTGGAATCAAGAAATTTCAACAGTTCCTGATCGGCAGAAAGTTTACCATAATAACCGATCACAAACCGCTCCTAGCAATATTTGGGCCTAAACCTGCCATCCCTGCAATGGCCGCATCAAGAATGCAACGTTGGGCAGTGTTGTTATCACAATATGACTACACAATTGAATATCGCACTTCAAAGCAAAACGCAATCGCAGATGCCTTGTCCAGGTTGCCACATGAGGACTCATGTGTTGGGAGCGAGGGTGAGATTTTCACCCTAGGTGCAGTTGACAAAGACTTTCCCGTGAATGCAACTGAGATTGCAGATGAGACTCAAAAGGACTCGGTACCGAAAAGAGTGTATGAATACACCTTGAATGGATGGACTGATCAGTGTCTGGGCACAGAATTCAAACCATTTCATACCGTCATACTGAATTGTCTTGCGAGCAAGGTTGTATCAAGTGGGGAAACAGAGTGGTGGTACCTACTTGGAGTTTGGAACCAGAACAAAACAGCCCGGAAATTGGTTCAACACCAAAACCTTCTGTAAGGGGATCAGGAAGGCTCCGCAAACCTGTTAATAAACTGGATTTGTAGTGCATTTTAAAGAAAGGTGGGACCATAGTGTTGTTGTATTTGAGAGGGGAATATGTGCATTTTTTTTTAAGGGGGAAAGCAGTGTCATGTATTATCACATGGTTTGTCACATGGTTTAGTATGAACATGCTCAGTTCGCTCTGGCCTAGCAAAGCAAGCTCATGAACGAGCAACTGGTGTCTCTGTCCTTCATTTGTTCTACCCACAGATATTACACCTATGTCTTTGACCAAGCTTTCGGTCACCTGTCCTAACATCTCATGTGGCTCGGCGTCAAACCTTGTCCGAGAACGCTGAAGGCACGGCCACCAATGGTGTGGCGAAGGCAGTGGGGCGGTGGGCGATGGAAGTAACAGCAGGACATTGGTGCAGAAGACAGCAGAAAAGGAACTGAGAAATGGCCCGTGGGACACGGTACTGTAGTGGGATTAGGAAGCATGAGATTATTTGGAGCTGAGCCTGAAAGAAACAGAAATATAGAAGATAGGAGCAGGAGTAGGCCATTCGGCCCCTCGAGCCTGCTCCGCCATTTAATGAGATCATGGCTGATCATCCAAATTCAGTACCCTGTCCCTGCCTTCTCCCCATATCCCTTGATCCCTTTAGCCTCAAGAAATATATCCAACTCCTTCTTGAATATATTTAATGAACTGGCTTCAACTGCCCTGTGTGGCAGAGAATTCCACAGATTCACCACTCTCTGAGTGAAGAAATTCCTCCTCATCTCAGTCCTAAATGGCTTACCCCTTATCCTTAGACTGTGACCCCCTGGTTCTGGACTCCCCCGCCATCCCTGGACGATGAACAAGGGGAAAGAAATAAGGAGGAAAACATTTGCTTATGGCTTGCAAATCCTCTCATCAGAAATTAATTTATCATTTTCCAACATGCTGGCTGACATCCCTTTCCTTAATGAGTACAAAACAACACATCAAATTAAATTAGATTTACTGGGCAAGAAATTCAGCATGCATTATAAACATATACCCTGTTGCAAGTGTTAATATTTATTTCTAGATAATTATAATCTATCAACTGTAAATTTGCAAGTGCTGAAAGGTTAAGCGATTTTTGAATAAGCACAAAAACATGACCATTAGGGTTTAATTTCACACTCGAAGTCAGCTTTTTTTTCCCAGTTACAGTCACTAATCCTGCGCACATCAAGTGCACCAGGTCCGGACCGACTGCCAACTGGAACATTAGTGGGAAAGAATCTCGGAATTCACACTGCTGAATCAGCAGAACACGGCTTGCAGTTTCCCTCGCAGAAATGATACAGAAATTAGCATTAGGTTCTGGGCTGAACTTTGGCCAACTGTCCCGTGGAGATCATCTGCCTATAACCAGGCGTGCAGATTCGGCGGTAACGGTTTTGCATTCTAATTTCTCGAGTCCATTTTTATTATAAAGCGCTGGTTCGGCCACAACTGGAGTATTGCGTCCAGTTCTGGTCACCACGCTTTCGGAAAGGATGTGAAGGCCCTTGAGAGGGTGCAGGGGAGATTTACCAGAATGGTTCCGGGGAATGGGGATCTTAGCTACAAGGACAGGTTGGAGAAGCTGGATTTGTTTTCATTAGAGCAAAGGAGGTTGAGGGGTGATTTGATAGAGGTGCAAAAGATTAGGACAGG
Source organism: Somniosus microcephalus (assembly GCF_052327205.1). Taxonomy (NCBI): domain Eukaryota; kingdom Metazoa; phylum Chordata; class Chondrichthyes; order Squaliformes; family Somniosidae; genus Somniosus; species Somniosus microcephalus. The sequence continues at coordinate 30,571,798 of NC_140989.1, forward strand.
TTTGGATAGGTTAGACGGGGAAAGGCTGTTCCCACTAGTTGGTGGTACAAGGACTAGGGGACACAGATTTAAGGTTTTGGGCAAGAGATACAGGGGGGACGTGAGGAAAAACTTTTTTACGCAGCGAGTGGTGAGGACCTGGAACTCGCTGCTGACAGAAGTGGTGGAAGCGGACATACTCAATGTTTTCAAGGGGAGACTGGATAGGCACTTGAGGGAAATAAACTTGCAGGGCTACGGGGATAGAGCCGGGGTAATGGGACTGACTGGATTGCTCCACAGAGAGCCGGCATGGACTCGATGGGCCGAATGGCCTCCTTTTGTGCCGTTATGACTCTATGGGGAAAAAATTCGGTTGCTTTGCGCCTCCCGCTAACGCCCTAAGAGGGCGCTAACGGGGCGCCAAGCAAATAGCGCTGGTGCACGGCGCCGCCAACGCCTCCCGCGAAATTCAGTGGGAGGTTAGCGGCGGCAGTAACCGTTAGCGCCTTGCGGCGCTGTGCCGTCGGCGATGACGTCATTGCCGTGCGCAGCGCCCTGGCCGCGATCTTTGGCAGTGCCCCCTGACCTACCGCTGGACGCTATTTCCGACGGGGTCAGGGGGGCCTACCTGCGGTCGGGGCGGCGCAAATTAAAGGCGAGGTGCTGGGCGGCCATTTTTGCTGCTGGCCTCCTGCCCGCACCTGTTGCTGTCCCCGTCCTCTTGACCAGCTCCCCCATGGAGTGCCAGCTGCGCTTCATGAGCCCGACACTCCTCTTGACTCCCGGGCTCTTTTGCCGGCACTCCGATCCCTGGTGGCCCTGCTGGGCCCCAGGTCGCGCTGCGCAAGGCCCCTCCCCTTTAAGAAGGGGAGGAAGGCCTGCAGTACCGCGGCGTGACATGTCACACTAAAAGTAGCGCCCCGGCAAAGTTTGCGCCCCAAAGGGGGCGCGACTCAATTTTTCCCCCTATGACTCTACAAGGCGATCTGCGATTTTGACCTGTTATTTTGGGGACTGCACTCGGCTGTAGTCAGGGCCGCTGGTTTATTGGTGACCTGGGATGGCAGGAATGACGTATGAGGAGAGATTGGGTCAATTAGGCTGATATTTGCTAGAGTTTAGAAGAATGAGAGGGGATCTCATTGAAACTTATAAAATTCTAACAGGACTAGACAGACTAGATGCTGGAAGGATGTTCCCGATGGCGGGGGAGTCCAGAACCAGGGGTCACAATCTAAGGATAAGGGGTAAGCCATTTAGGACAGAGATGAGGAGGAATTTCTTCACCCAGAGAGTGGGGAACCTGTGGAATTCTCTACCACAGAAGGCAGTTGAGGTCAATTCATTAAATATATTCAAGAAGGAGTTAGATATATTTCTTGAGGCTAAAGGGATCAAGGGATATGGGGAGAAAGCAGGGACAGGGTACTGAATTTGGATGATCAGCCATGATCTCATTAAATGGCAGAGCAGGCTCGAGGGGCCGAATGGCCTACTCCTGCTCCTATCTTCTATGTTTCTATGGATGTGTGAAATTCCATTCTCAGTTCTGAGATTTTCGCTGGTGATTCGGGAATCACTTCTACCTCCTCCATCCATTTTTTCCTGTGAATCACTTCTTTTCTTGAAAACAACAAGTCTTGACCATGAGTAAGCCTGAGGTTCTTGGTTTATTCACTCAGCCCCCCCCCGCCATCGCCCCCCCCACCCCCCACAGCTTGAAACATCCTGCATCACTGAGGGTGTGGGGGTGGGTGGGTGACGTTGGGATGTTATGACAGGCCCGTTACTGCTAGTGAGGCCTGTAAACATTCACCATCAGTGTGGGCCGTGGCCACCTGTGAGTGTGTTTTGGTCCATGTGAGAGACTGACAACTGGAACATGTCACCTCCCTGGATGTTTGATTGATTCCACGCTACCTCCCAGACACGGATAACTCAAAACAAACCCTCCCGACACAGACTGCGTACCAGCTAGGCCTCACCTGTCGAGCGACCTTGAAACGCATCGCGAGGTGAATTAGCCCGCTCCTGCTACAAACTCTAAACAAGGGAGGTGTCATCTCTTCCAGAAACAGATACGAGATTTAGTGTAAGGGGATTCAGGACAGACAGCGGGCTGCAAGGGTGTGGCGTGCATCAGCAGAGTTAGTGACTGAAGCAGAGACCATGTCAGAATTTAAGAATAGGTTTTAAATAGCTGGTTGAAGGACAAGGGGAGTAAAGGGATATGGGAACAGGACGACTGCGGTGAGGAGGATGAACACCAACACAGGGCGTCAAACAGCCTGTTGCTGCGCTGAAATTTCTATCTGACGTTAATGAGTGTAACCAGTCTCTAGGGTAAAAGAAAGACTCGCATTTATATATCAGCTTTCATGACCTCGGGAAGTCCCAAAGAGTTTTACAGCTAATGAAGAACATTTTGAAGTGTAGTCACTGTTGCGACGTAGCTAATTTGCACACAGCAAGCTCCCACAAACAGCAATGTGATAATGACCAGGTAATCTGTTTTAGTGATGTTGGTTGAGGGATAAACATTGGCCCCAGGATACCGGGGATAACTCCCCAGCTCTTCTTCGAAATAGTGCCACGGGATCTTTTATGTCCACCCGAGAGGGCAGAACGGGACCTCGGTTTAATGTCCCCTCTGAAAGACGACAGTGCAGTGCTCCCTCTGTACTGCCAGCCTAGATTTTGATCCACCAAGTCTCTGGCGTGGGTCTTGAACCCCCGACCCGCTGACTCAGAGGTGAGAGCACTACCCGCTGAGCCACGGCTGACACTGGTCCCGGAATAGCTCGGGCCCTGACTACCCAGTTGGGACCAGCACGGTGGCATAGTGGTTAGCACTGTTTCATAGTGGTTAGCACTGTTGCCTCACAGCGCCAGGGACCCGGGTTCAAATCCGGCCTCGGGTGACTGTCTGTGTGGAGTTTGCACATTCTCCCCGTGTTTGCGTGGGTTTCCTCCGGGTGCTCCGGTTTCCTCCCACAGTCCAAAGATGTGCGGGTTAGGTTGATTGGCCATGATAAAAATTGGCCCTTAGTGTTAGGGGGGATTAAATATGTGGGGTTACGGGGATAGGGCTTGGGTGGGATGGCTGTCGGTGTAGGGACCGGGTGCTAGGGTTTGGATGATCAGCCATGATCTCGTTGAATGGCGGAGCAGGCTCGAAGGGCCGAATGGCCTACTCCTGCTCCTAGTTTCTATGTTTCTATTTGCACCATTTCTGGGTATACTGTTTAAACAATGGCGAGGCCCTTTGGTCAGTTAGCCATGCCTAAGTCTCGGAGTGCAATATCTCGGCTACTGTGGAGATAGAAGACGTGCCGCAGCACTCCAACTCACTGACTTTTTGGTTCATTCTGCCCGTGCTCATGAGGACATTAAATTATGCTGTCAGCACATTCCGCCTCGGGATCAGGCTGCAAAATTGAACCCAGGTGGCAAGCTACCTGAACAAAATGGCTATTTATAACCGCTTATGACAAGCAGTGAGCAATTAATCATCCAGTCCAGAGTCTGTACAGTATATCACTAAACCCACTGAGCTGTGAAAGGTGCAGCGATCAGCAAATGGAAGCATTCTCTGGCTTTCTCCCTCTCGAAGCGAGCAGCCAAGCATTGAGTTATTGCTCACAAGAAAAAAACACAAGCTAGACAATCGCCTGAGTGTTGGTTTGACCGACAAGTTGTAAAACATCGAGCCGATAGCAGTATTGATTTTAGAGCATTACTTCCAAGTCCGATATTCAAACACTCAGTCCACTTATCTAGGTATGTACTGCGAGCTCACTGTATTCTGTCACAATCCAGTGAGGTCCACTGTATAGGGTAGATACAGGGAGGATGTTTCCCCTCGTGGGGGAATCTAGAACTAGGGGGCACAGTTTTAGAATAAGGGGTCGCCCATTTAAGACGGAGATGAGGAGGAATTTCTTCTGAGGGTCGTGAATCTTTGGAATTCTCTACCCCAGAGAGCTGTGGAGGCAGAGTCATTGAATATATTCAAAGGCTGAGATTGACAGATTTTTGAACAACAGGGGAGTCGAGGGTTATGGGGAGCGGGCAGGAAAGTGGAATTGAGGCCAAGATCAGATCAGCCATGATCTCATTGAATGGCGGAGCAGGCTCGAGAGGCCGAATGGCCGACCCCTGCTACTATTTCTTATGTTCATATGTATACTGTCTTAATTCAGTGAGGTCCACACCCTCCACTGTACAGTGCCTGGACCCTGCGATCCCCGCACTGTACAGTGTCTGGACCCTGCGATCCCGCACTGTACATTGTCTGGAGCCAGCGATCCCGCACTGTACAGTGTCTGAACCCTGCGACCCCGCACTGTACAGTGTCTGAACCCTGCGATCCCCGTACTGTACAGTGTCTGAACCCTGCGATCCCCGCACTGTACAGTGTCTGGACCCTGCGATCCCCGCACTGTACAGTGTCTGAACCCTGCGACCCCGCACTGTACAGTGTCTGGACCCTGCGATCCCCGCACTGTACAGTGTCTGAACCCTGCGACCCCGCACTGTACAGTGTCGGAACCCTGCGATCCCGCACTGTACAGTGTCTAGACCCTGCGATCCCCGCACTGTACAGTGTCTGGACCCTGCGACCCCGCACTGTACAGTGTCTGGACCCTGCGACCCTGCACTGTGCAGTGTCCGGACCCTGCGATCCCGCACTGTACAGTGTCTGCACCCTGCGATCCCCGCACTGTAGTGTCTGGACCCTGCGATCCCCGCACTGTACAGTGTCTGGGCCCTGCGATCCCAGCACTGTACAGTGTCTGCACCCTGCGATCCCCGCACTGTACAGTGTCTGGACCCTGCGATCCCCGCACTGTACAGTGTCTGAACCCTGCGATCCCCACACTGTACAGTGTCTGGACCCTGCGATCCCCGCACTGTACAGTGTCTGAACCCTGCGATCCCCGCACTGTACAGTGTCTGGGCCCTGCGATCCCCGCACTGTACAGTGTCTGGACCCTGCGATCCCCGCACTGTACAGTGTCTGAACCCAGTGATCCCCGCACTGTACAGTGTCTGCACCCTGCGATCCCCGCACTGTACAGTGTCTGGACCCTGCGATCCCTGCACTGTACAGTGTCTGCACCCTGCGATCCCCGCACTGTACAGTGCCTGGACCCTGCGATCCCCGCACTGTACAGTGTCTGGAGCCAGTGATCCCCGCACTGTACAGTGTCTGAACCCTGCGATCCCCGCACTGTACAGTGTCTGGATTGCTAATTTTATAACAAAGGAGAAAGTGCGAGGTTCCTGTCATTCCACCCAGCTCTCTCACTTTCAATTTTGGTAGAACGCCGGGTTTCATTTGCAGGAACGCCAGGATTCGCAGAGGTGGTATGAGAATCTTACGACTGAAATGACACACGTCTATCCACTGACCCTCTTTCTGCTGCTCGATGGGAGCCCTGTCAATGATGGAGGAACATCTCACTCGCACTGAATCTAATTGATTTGAAAAGCCATTCACGTAGCAGGGCTGTCTGGTATATTGTGGGTAGGCATTGTGTGTCTGAGCAAATAAATCTCTGGTCACAGAGTCCAACAAAAAAAAACCCCGACATTACTGGCACCCACTTCAGTCCCTGATTGATCAAGTGTTTCCTGCCAAGAAGATGTCAGTGCAGCGACAGCGCATCCCAGGCATCACTTCTACGCTCGCTTGGTAACAGATGATGGTTATTTTCTTCAGAAGTTGAGCTTGAAAACAACGTCTCGCAAAGCACTCTCTCACCACATCAAGAGGCAGCTCTCACTTCACTTCTTTTGCCCATTTTAAGATGCAAGACTCTCTCTGAGTGTGATTGGCAACTGAACGCGATGTTGTGCAGCGGATTTGTGCCCAGTTTGAACTGAGCTTGAAACTTTTCCTAGCGCACTTCACTTAGAAAAAAGAAAGGACTTGCAATTCTATAGCGCTTTTTATCACCTCAGGATGTCCCAAACCCCTTAAAGTCAATGAAGTACTTTTTGAAGTGTAGTCACTGTTGTAATGTAGGAAGCGCGGCAGCCAATTTGCGCACAGCAAGCTCCCACAAACAGCAAGGTGATAATGAGCAGATCATCTGTTTTTTAGCAATGTTGGTTGAGGGATAAATATTGGCCAGGACACCGGGAAGAACTCCCCTGCTCTTCTTCAAAATAGTGCCGTGGGATCTTTTACGTTCACCTGAGAGGGCAGATGGGGCCTCGGTTTAACGTCTCATCCGAAAGACTGCACCTCCGACAGTGCAGCACTCCCTCAGCACTGCACTGGAGTGTCAGCCTAGATTTTTGTGCTCAAGACTCTAGAGTGGGACTTGAACGCACAACCTTCTGACCCAGAGATGAGAGTATGGCCCACCAAGCTACAGCCAGCGGAGAGAGAGAGAGATTAGACTTTCATCAACGATATAAGGTCAGAAATGGGGATGTTCGCTGATGACTGCACAGTGTTCAGCGCCATTCGCAACTCCTCAGATAATGACGCAGTCCATGCCCACATGCAACAAGACCTGGACGACATTCAGGCTTGGGCTGATAAGTGGCAGGTAACATTCGGGCCACAGAAGTGCCAGGTAATGACTATCTCCAACAAGTGTGAGTCTAACCACTGCCCTTTGACATTCAATGGCATTACCATCGCCGAATCCCCCACCATCAACATCCTGGGGGCGTCACCATTGACCAGAAACTTAACTGGACCAGCCACATAAATACTGTGACAAGGTCAGAGGCTGGGTATTCTGTGGCGAGTGTCTCACCTCCTGACTCCCAAAAGCCTTTCCACCATCTACAAGGCACAAGTAAGGAGTGTGTTGGAATACTCTCCACTTGTCTGGATGAGTGCAGCTCCAACAACACTCAAGAAGCTCGACACCATCCAGGACAAAGCAGCCCGCTTGATTGGCACCCCATCCACCACCTTAAATATTCACTCTCTCCACCACCGACTGCAGTGTATACCATCTACAAGATGCACTACAACAACTTGCCAAGGCTTCTTCGGCAGAACCTCCCAAACCTGCGACCTCTTCCACCTAGAAGGACAAGGCAGCAGGCGCATGGGAACACCACCACCTCCAAGTTCCCCTCCAAGTCACACACCATCCTGACTTGGGAATATATTGCCGTTCCTTCATCGTCGCTGGGTCAAAATCCTGGAACTCCCTCCCTAACAGCACTGAGGGAGCACCTTCACCACACGGACTGCAGCGGTTCAAGAAGGCGGCTCACCACCACCTTCTCAAGGGCAACTAGGGATGGGCAATAAATGCCGGCCTTGCCAGCGACGCCCACATCCCAGGAATTAATTTTTTTTTAAAGAACTTGAGCTGGATTCAAGCCCACCTCTCTGATGCATGTTAACTTCGATGTTTTTTGGTTGAAGGACCCCTCTTCAAATAGATTAGTAATCACGGACTCCCTCATTTAAATTATACTATATACAATACTCATAATATGAAAGTGCTGCATCGAAAGAGTGTTCAATAATGCTTTTACGAAAACAGGTATTTACTTACAGATAGGAGTGAGATGGGTGGGCCTGCTTCTCACCAATTCTGGGTATTCCGCAGCAACAGATGGCCATTATTAACCACTGTCATGAATCTTATCATGACTCATGAAGTAACACTGGGTGGCCAGCTGGTGGCGCCACCCAAGGAGTATAAATACTCGGGCGTGGGCCCAGCTTGCTCAGGATGTTTCTGTAACCAGGAACTAGTGATGTAACTAGAATCTCATGGTTGTGAAACAGTTGATTAAAGCCTTGTTTTATATTCAAACCAAGTGCTTAGTAGTCTTTTTACATCAACCACTTAGTGCCGGACAATTTTTAAAGCCGTCAGCAGGCTGGCCAAGGTGAGTGAGGGCACGAGCGCCTGTACACATACTGGGATGCTGCTGGAAGCACGACTAACCGCCGTACTGTCTGATGCACTATCAACAACACCAAAGACTACGAGTTGAACTTATACGAAGTAGGCTTTTATTGACTAAGAACTGGAGCATGCCTCTGCTAGCGGATCCATCCTAAGAGCTCCCGGGGGAAGGGTGGTGAGTCACCTTTATACCCGGGCTTAGGGGTGGAGCCAGGGGCGGAGACATGCCCGGACCTGTACAGAGTTAACAGTGGTTTACCACATTCACCCCTCATTTAAAAAAGAGTCCGGCGGGGTGAAGTGTTTCAAAAGTTCGTATACGAAAGTCTCTCCGGGGGTCTTGTCTGCCGTAATGATCTTCGTGGTGCCGGTTGCGGCAGTTCTTTGCCCGCGGCCGCTTCTCGCGTGGGACGGAGCACTGGCGTGCCGTCTCGGGGTAGGGATGGCACCGGCATGTCGTCAGTTTGTGGTAGACACCCCGGTGGTGCGTCGTGGGTAGTGGTGGTGGGTGGAGGTAGTGGATGGTGATCGATGGTGTTTCGGGTGGTACCTGAGGGTGCGAGGTCTCGAATTGAGACTGTGTCCTCCCGCCCGTCAGGATACGCCACGTAGGCGTACTGTGGGTTGGCGTGGAGGAGGTGAACCTTTTCGACCAGGGGGTCCGTCTTATGGCTCCTCACGTGTTTCCTGAGCAGGGCGGGTCCCGGAGACGTCAGCCATGGCGGTAGTGATGTCCCCGAGGTGGATTTCCTGGGGAAGACGAACATCTTCTCGTGAGGGGTGGCGTTTGTGGCAGTACAGAGCAGTGATCGTATGGAGTGGAGCGCATCGGGGAGGACATCTTGCCAGCGGGAGATTGGGAGGCCCTTGGATTTTAGGGCGAGCATGGCGGTCTTCCACACCGTTGCGTTCTCCCTCTCTACCTGTCCGTTACCCCGGGGGTTGTAGCTGGTAGTCCTGCTCGTGGCTATGCCCTTCTCGAGCAGGTACTGGCGCAGCTTGTCGCTCATGAACGACGAGCCCCTGTCGCTGTGGATGTAATTGGGGAAGCCAAATATGGCGAACAGGTCGTTGAGGCACCTGATGACTGTGGCGCTGGTCATGTCCGGGCAGGGGATGGCGAAGGGGAAACGGGAGTACTCGTCAATAATATTGAGGAAGTACGTGTTGCGGTCAGAGGAGGGAAGGGGCCCCTTGAAATCGACGCTGAGACGTTCGAAGGGGCGGGTGGCTTTAATCAGGTGTGCCCTGTCTGGCCTATAAAAATGCGGTTTGCATTCGGCGCAGACCTGGCAGTTCCTGGTCATGGTCCTGACCTCCTCGATGGAGTAAGGCAGGTTGCGAGCTTTAATAAAATGGAAGAACCTGGTGACCCCCGGGTGGCAGAGATCATTGTGGAGGGTCCGTAGCCTATCGACTTGTGCGTTGGCACATGTCCCACGGGATAGGGCATCTGGGGGCTCATTAAGTTTCCCGGGCCGGTATAAGATATCGTAGTTGTAGGTGGATAACTCGATCCTCCACCGCAATATCTTATCATTTTTGATTTTCCCCCTTTGTCTGTTGTTAAACATAAATGCTACTGACCGTTGGTCAGTGAGCAGGATGAAACGTTTACCGGCCAGGTAATGCCTCCAGTGCCGTACAGCCTCCACTATCGCCTGGGCCTCCTTCTCGACTGAGGAGTGTCGAATTTCGGGGCCCTGGAGGGTCCGTGAAAAGAAGGCCACGGGTCTCCCCGCCTGGTTAAGGGTTGCGGCTAGGGCGAAGTCGGATGCATCGCTCTCCACTTGGAAAGGGATGGACTCATCCACTGCGTGCATTGTGGCCTTCGCAATGTCCTCTTTTATGAGGGTGAAGGCCGCACGGGCCTCTGCCGTCAGGGAGAAGGAGGTTGACTTGATGAGGGGCCGGGCTTTGTCCGCATAGTTGGGCACCCACTGGGCGTAGTAAGAGAAGAACCCTAGGCATCTCTTCAGGGCTTTTAGGCAGTGGGGGAGGGGTAGTTCCAGGAGGGGGCGCATTCGGTCGGGGTCGGGGCCGATGACTCCGTTTTCCACCACGCAGCCAAGAATAGCGAGGCGCGTGGTGCGGAACATACATTTTTCTCTGTTGTATGTCAGATTCAGCCGTTGGGTCGTACGGAGGAATTTTTCTAGGTTGGCGTCGTGGTCATGCCGGTCATGGCCGCAGATAGTGACGTTGTCTAGATAGGGGAAGGTGGCCTGCAGCGCGTTCTGGTCAACCATCCGGTCCATCTCCCTTTGGAAGACCGAGACCCCGTTGGTGACGCCGAAGGGGACTCGGAGGAAGTGGTAGAGGCGACCGTCGGCCTCGAAGGCCGTGTACTGGCGGTCCTCAGGCCTGATGGGGAGCTGGTGGTATGCCGACTTCAGATCAATCGTCGAGAATACCCGGTATTGTGCTATCTGGTTGACCATGTCAGATATGCGGGGAAGTGGGTATGCGTCTAATTGCGTGTATCGATTGATCGTCTGGCTGTAATCAATAACCAGGCGCTGTTTTTCGCCGGTCTTCACTACCACCACTTGGGCTCGCCATGGGCTGGTGCTGCCCTCGATAATCCCTTCCCTCAGGAGTCTTTCTACTTCTGATTTAATAAAGCTCCTATCCCCGGCACTGTACCGCCTGCTTTTAGTAGCAATTGGCTTGCAGTCTTTGGCGAGGTTAGCAAACAACGGGGGGGGTTTGACCTTCAGGGTGGACAGGCTGCATACTTTGCGCGGCGCCGTGTTTAAATTCTGCCGGCTGCAGACTGTAGGTGGGGGCAGGGGCCCGCCATATGCCTTCGTGACGCTCTCCAGATGGCACTGGAAGTCTAATCCTAGCAGTACGGGGGCGCAGAGCTGTGGCAGGACGAGGAATTTAAAATCTCTGTACTCCACGCCGTTCACTGTCAGAGTCGCTACACAGTAGCCGCCGACGTCCGCCGTATGGGACTTTGAGGCCATAAAGACCTGGTGGCGTGTGGGCATAACCGATAGGGAGTAGCGTCGCACCGTGTCGGGGTGGATGAAGCTCTCCGTGCTTCCGCAGTCGAAAAGGCAATTTGTGGCATGGCCATTTACCTTTACGTTCATCATGGACCTGGCTAGTTGATGGGGCCTAGATTGGTCCAGGGTGATGGAGGCCATCGTCGAGGTCGGTGGGTCGCTGTAGTATTCGCCCGCGCCGGGGGCCTGGTCTCAAAATGGTGTCCAAGATGGCGGCTCCCCCGCGGCTGGTGGTGCCCAAAATGGCGGCCCGCATGGCTCACACGTGGTTGGTGGGTCCAAAATGGCGGCCTGCACGGTTCACACGCGGCGCTGCTGGAATTGGGGGTCGATTTCGCCCTGCACACTCTCGCGTAGTGGCCTTTCTTGCCGCATTTGGAGCAGGTCGCGTCCTTTGCTGGGCATTGCTGTCTGGGGTGCTTGGCCTGGCCGCAGAAGTAGCATTACTGGCCTCTGGTCATTGCAGCTGTAGTTGGGCTGCTGGTGGCTTGTGGCCTTACCGGGTCCCAAGATGGCTGCTCCCGTGACATCCACGTGGCCATCCGGTCAGGGGGGTAGGCGTCCATGTTCTGGAGGGCCACGTCTAACGAGTTAGCGAGGGCCACCGTCTTCTGCAGGTCGAGCCCTCTCTGTTCCAGCAGCCTCTGCTGAGTATAGTTGGACCTGATGCCGGCTACGTAGGCGTCTCGGATCAGGTCTTCCGTGCATTCCTTGGCCGTCACCGCTTTGCAATTACAGGCCCGGCCGAGGACTCTCAGTGCCAGTAAATATTCGGCGCCTGATTCACCGGGGCGCTGTTTTCGGGTAGCCAGGAGGTGTCTGGCGTAGACCTCGTTAACAGGCCTCACGTATTGTTCCTTTAGCGTCGCGATGGCGGCCGCGTAAGTTGTGGCGTCTCGGATGATCGAGTAGACTCGGTGGCTCACCCGTGAGTTCAAGACAAGCCGTTTCGCGTCATCTGTAGTGACGGTAGTGCTGGAGGCCTCCAGGAAGGCTTCGAAACAGCTCAGCCAGTGTTCAAAGTTATTGGCTGCATCTGCTGCTTGAGGATCCAGGTCTAAACGTTCCGGCTTCAAGATTTGCTCCATGTCGAAAATTTAGTCAATAAAATTGATGCACTATCAACAACACCAAAGACTACGAGTTGAACTTATACGAAGTAGGCTTTTATTGACTAAGAACTGGAGCATGCCTCTGCTAGTGGATCCATCCTAAGAGCTCCCGGGGGAAGGGTGGTGAGTCACCTTTATACCCGGGCTTAGGGGTGGAGCCAGGGGCGGAGACATGCCCGGACCTGTACAGAGTTAACAGTGGTTTACCACACTGCCCCACTGGTATGTTCTGTAACAGCAGCACTGTGGGATTGTACGTGTTTGCGTGAACACGGTCAGGCACTTGTTTGAAGGGCCCCGCAGGCGCTCTGATCACATGTCAGGAGGATGACACAGGGTTGCGGCGCCGGAGAAAGGAATCGGCTCGGCCTACAGGGAGCGCTCGTTGCAAAGTGAGTGAGAGCTGTGGGCCTCTGTGAGGAGGTGGGCCCAGCCATTGAGAATAATTCGCAAGAACTGAATCAGTGTCGGTTTTATAAAGAGGTGAGGGTTGAAATTATCTCCGGTCACGGACCCCTGGAAAGTCTCTACGGACCCCAGTTTGAGAAACAGTGTCCTAACCCAGTACACATCCAAAACTCGGCTGCCCGTGTCCTAACTTGCACCAAGTCCCGTTCACCCATCACCCCTGTGCTCACTGAGCTACACTGGTTATTGGTTAAGCAACGCCTCGATTTCAAAATTCTCATCCTTGTTTTCGAATCCCTCCATGGCCTCGCCCCATCCTATCTCTGTAATCTCCTTCAGCCCCACAACCCTGCGAGATCTCGGCGCTCCTCTAATTCTGGCCTCTTTTGCATCCTCGATTTTAATCACTCCACCATTGGGGGCCGTGCCTTCAGTTGCCAGGGCCCCAAGCTCTGGAATTCCCTCCCTATACCTCTCCGCCCCTCTGCCACGCTCTCCTCCTTTAAAACGCTCCTTAAAACCCACCTCTTTGACCAGGCTTTTGGTCACCTGTCCTAATATCTCCTTATGTGGCTCGTTGTCAAATTTTGTTTGATAATCGCTCCTGTGAACCGCCTTAGGACGTTTTACTACGTTAAAGGCGCTATATAAATACACAAGTTGTTGTTGTTACACCTCCCAGGCTCTTTCCCCGCCACCAAACCTGTTCCAGCATCGCACTTTTCCAAAGGAAGTAAACCCTAAAGCCACTGAAGAACATACTTTTAACTATTAAACAGTAGGCAATGGACCAGATGATGTGTCCTTCAAACGGAATTATGTGAAGTGCTGGATGCAGGCAAAAAAAAAAACCGGGAACCTTGACATGACCCAACTTTACAAGTAATCCAGACATAACAAACCTTGTCTGCTGTCTCACAGCGATTACAGTCACATGTAAAGCAGTACTGCTTCTCTATCTGTCTCCGTCGCTCTTGGCTTGTCGCCATGACATCAATGTAACTGACCGTCAGCTGGTGGGCAGAAGGAAAAATAAATGAAACATTAATAACCAACATTTTCTATAATCTAAAATAAAAATTCCAAGCCAATATTAGCATTGGCTGGCCACGGCCCTGCATTTCCTGTGCAAGGTGACACCTTGTCCCCCAAGTATCGCGGTTCCAGGGGTGTAGGTGTTGGAGCCTGTGCTCGCTCATTAAATACACTTTTTTCCCCCATTTAAGACTGGAGTGCCAGGGGACCAGCACTCAACTGGAGGCCTCCCTGGCTTTCCTCAACCACTTATCTTTATTTCCTCTACACATTTAACTTTCTGTGGAGACCAGATCAGCTGCTGAGACCTCTGAAAGTGCAAGAAAAAAGAAAGACTTGCATTTCTATAGCGCCTTTCGTGACCACTGGATGTCCCAAATCGCTTTACTGCCAATGAAGTACATTTTGAAGTGTAGTCACTGTTGTAATGTAGGAAACGCAGCAGCCAATTTGCGCACAGCACGCTCCCGCAAACAGCAATGTGCTAATGAGCAGATAATCTGTTTTTGTTATTTTGATTGAGGAATAAATATTGGCCAGGACACCGGGGATAACTCCCCTGCTCTTCTTCGAAATAGTGCCATGGAATCTTTTACATCCACCTGAGAGAGCAGACTGGGCCTCGGTTTAACATCTCATCTGAAAGATGGCACCTCCGACAGTGCAGCACTCCCTCAGTATTGCACTGAAGTGTCCGCCTAGCTTTATGTGCTCAAGTCCCTGGAGTGGGACTGACTCAGAGGTGAGAGTGCTACCGACTGAGCCACAGCTGACACATAAGACTCCAATACTGGCAGATTGCAGGAGATGCCCAGCTACATATTGCATAATGTCATTGACAGCAGTCTCCTACAGTCAAATGGCATCAAGGAGCCTCCTCAGATTACTCTGCAGTCTGTCTCCAAGTACAGGTGTCTAGGGAAGGAGGGAGAGAGGGAGGGAGGGAAGGAAGGAAGAAAGGAAGGGAGAGTAAGAAAGCACAAACTTGCATCTCAGGATGCTCCAGAGCGCTTGACAGCCAATTAAGTACTTGGGAAGTGTAGCCGCTGTTCTAATTAGGAAAACATGGCAACCAATATGCACACAATTAGGTCCCAGAAGTAACAATGAGATTAGTGACCAGATAATCTGTTTCAGTGATGTTGGTTGAGGGATCAAAATTAGCCAGGACACCGGGACAACGCCCCTGCTCGTCCTCAAATAGTGCCGTGGGATCTTTTAGGTCAAACTGAGAGGTCAGGCGGGGCCTCGGTTTGACATCTCATCCAAACGCCAGCTCCTCCCTCAGTACTGCACTGAAGTGTCAGCCTAGATTATGCGCTCAAGTCTGCAGATTGGAGCTTGAACCCATGCCGTTTTCACTCAGAGGCAAGAGTGCCAACACCAAGCTAAGGCTGATACCTTGATTTGCCATGTGTGACGGCCACCCTTGTAACATCAATGAGCCTTCAGTTACATGACTGCAGATGCAAGGCCAGTGTGCGAGCCCACTGCGCCACCCAGTCTCCCTGACCATCCCCTCTGCCCCAATAACATGGCTTCGCCCATATCTCGGCACCACTTACTGCACCAAGGTGAACGTTTTCACATCTCACACCAGCCATGTTTGTAGTTGCACAGTGAGCTTGCCAAAATTGTGCTAAATGAGGGTTAGATTTATCCTAAGGCCCACGAGCAACTGAGTCGAGCCTTGCAAACTCATTTCACGTGGCAGCCAAAAGACAGAGGAGGTTTCCATTCTGACAGTCTGGGCTGCATTCAAGTCCCAAGCACCACTGATGAAAGGATGAAAAGGTGAAACTAGGAACATAGGAACAGGAGGAGGCCATTCAGCCCCTCGAGCCTGTTCTGCCATTCAATGAGATCATGGCTGATCTGCGACCGAACTCCACATACCCGCCTTTGGCCCATATCCCTTAATACCAATGGTTAACAAAAATCTATCGATCTCAGGTTTAAAATTAACAATTGACCCAGCATCAACTGGTGTTTGCGGAAGGGAGTTCCAACCTTCTACCACCCTTTGCGTGTAGAAGTGTTTCCTAACTTCATTCCTGAAAGGCCTGGCTCTAATTTCTGGGCTATGTCTCCTAGTGTAAAACGTCCCAAGGTGCTGCACAGGAGTATTAAAAGACAAAATAAATTTGACACCGAGCCACATAAGGATAAATTAGGGCAGGTGACCAAAAGCTTGGTCAAAGAGGTAGGTTTAAAGAAGCGTCTTAAAGGAGGAAAGAGAGGTAGCGAGGCGGAGAGGTTTAGGCAGGGAGTTCCAGAGCTTAGGGCCTAGGCAACAGAAGGCACGGCCACCAAAGGTTGAGCGATTATAATCAGCGATGCTCAAGAGGGCAGAATTAGAGGAGCGCAGATATCTCAGGGGGGGTTTGGAGCTGATGGAGATTAGAGATGGGGAGTGGCGAGGCCGTTAAGGGATTTGAAAACAAGGATGAGAATTTTGAAATCGAGGCGCTGCTTAACCAGGAGCCAATGTAGGTCAGCGAGCACAGGGGTGATGGGTGAACGGGACTTGGTGCGAGTTGGGACACGGGCGGCCGAGTTTTGGATGACCTCAAGTTTACGTAGGGTAGAATGTGGGAGGCCAGCCAGGAGTGTGTTGGAATAGTCGAGTCTAGAGGCAACAAAGGCATGGATGAGGGTCTCAGCAGCGGATGAGCTGAGGCAAGGGCGGAGACGGGTAAGACTCCCCACTCAGTATAGAAGATCTTGTTTGAACCACAATAACCAGAGTTGATCATTACTGTGCCAGTTCATGATTCAGACACTGGTGGGAGCATAGTGTGTGCAAAAAAAATAAAACTCTCCTGAAAACCCTTAAACAGAGTTAGGCTTCCACTTAACCAGGTTCTACCTCATCATCATCATCATGAATATAAAACAGTACTTTCTCTAAATTAACTGGCAGATTCCCCATGGCTTTGCTCACACAGTAGATCAGATTAGACGGTGTTTTATAACAAACAGGACTGCCGTCTACATCTGTTAATTCAGGAGCTTTAATTGCTCGGAAGTGTGAATTATCCAGTAATTTGAATTAAGCGATTTAAATAAAACGACACAATGGGCTTTTCTGATCAACTTGTGAAGAAATTTGAGTTAAGTGACTTTGAAATAACAGCAAGAGACCTTGTACCCTTTAATGCACAAAGTATTATTAAGCTGAAATGGAGCGGCGTTTAACTTTTCTAAGGCCAATTGATACAGACACACGCCGAGGTCAATTAGAGGTTAATTGCCATTGGTGAAGAAAATTTGCCGATCAGTAGGTGCTTGCAAATTTCCAGCTCCGGGTCATATGAAATCAGCGTGGAATTACTGTCTTTCTTCCCCCCTCCCCCCTCATTTGTACAGTTTTGACAGGTTTGAAGTGCGGCACGTGAAGTGTGAACAATTGTGCGCTGGAATCAAGATAGCTTCAGCTTCTCAAGTACACACCCTACACGAGAGCTTGAAGGCAGTGCAGGAAACCAGCTTCACTCAGGTGTCAGCCAGTGGCTCAGTGGGCAGCACTCTCGCCTCCGAGTCAGAAGGTGGTGGATTCATTATCCCACTCCAGGGACTCGAGCACAGAATCTAGGGCTGACGCTCCCAGTGCAGTGCTGAGGGAGTGCTGCACTGTCGGAGGTGCCGTCTTTCGGATGCGACGTTAAACTGAGGCCCCCGTCTGCTCTCTCAGGTGGACGTAAATGATCCCACGGCACTATCTCGATGAAGAACGGAGGAGATCTTCACTGGTGTCCTGGCCAATATTTATCCCTTAACTCTCATTACCAAAAAAAACAGACGGTCTGGTCATTACCTCATTACTGTTTGTGGGAGCTTGCTGTGCGCAAATTGGCTGCTGCGTTTCCTACATTACAAGAGTGACTACACTCCAAAAATGTACTTCTTTGGCTGTAAAGCGCTTTGGGACGTCCTGAGGTTGCAAAATATAAATGCAAGTTCTTTCTTCTGAAAACAAATGTGTCACATGACAGAGGTGGACTTAGCAATCAGTTCTTTTACAAAACACTCGCTCCATACTTTCATATTTCTCCAGCTTTCAGGTATAAGATTGTCCAATTCAGGCCCCAATAAAAGGCCTCACACTTCACTGCTGTTGCTACGACAGGTGAACGCAAGGTCAGCCAGAACCTGAGGTGTTAACTTCACTGTAGAAGTATCAGCCTCTGTTGCTTTCATAACCGAGGCTGTAAAACTTCAAAAGCAGCGCGCGAGATACCGCTGTGGTATCTCACGCTATTAACCTGTTTGTAAGTACAGGTAGACTACCTTTTATCCGAACTTCCGAAAACCGAAACCCTCTAAAAACCGAAGGTTTTTTCGTTCAGCGTAAGTCGTGCGCACGACATGACCAGAGTGGTGCACGACCCCGACCCCCGCCGACGACCCCCCGCGGACACCCCCCCGCCGACCCTGACCCCCGCCGACCCCGACTCCCGCCGACCCCCGCCGACCCCCCCCCCCGCGGACCCCCGCCGACCCCGACTCCTGCGGACCCCCCCCCCGACCCCCTGCGGACCCCCCCGCCGACCACCCCCGCCGACCCCCCCGGACTCCCGCCGACCCCCCCGCGGACCCCCCGCCGACCCCCCCCCCCGACAAATTTCCCAGTCTTATAAAATACCTTCCGAAATCCGAAATTTTCCGAAAACCGAAACACGGCTGGTCCCGAGGTTTTCGGATAAAGGATAGTCTACCTGTACACCCATCAGCTTTGCTGCTTCTCGTCACACAGTATCTCCTGTGTGTGTGTGTGTGTGTGTGTGTGTGTGTGTGTGTGTGTGATACAGGGGGCCGCCAGGTAAAGGCAGGTTCGGTCTGTCCTTGACTGCAGGGAGTAATGGCCTGGCTGGCTGCTACCAAGCACATCGTTATCTTGATAGCAAAGGTAACTTGAAAGACAACGTGAACCTTTGCCGCGCGGTTAAAGGTAGGGTGACAGGGGCTGGAAAGTGAAAGGATGTCCCACTTCTTACCCACCCAGTAAAACAGGGCTCCAACAATTTATTTTTGCAGAGAAAAACAAAAGTTGCTTTTCAATCCCGTCCCATTTTTTTCTAGTTTTCCCACCCTTGACGCTCAACCAGGGTGAAACCGCACCGTGTGACATCAGCATATAAACATGTTACCGCAATAATCCTGCGGCTGCTGCCTTAACGGAAACGTGAACCCTCTTATTTTTAAATGGGTAATGGCTTCCGTTAAAATAGTGGCCCACAGGAATTTCACTCAAATGCTTTAACACGGTGTGACTTCATGCTAACATCCTGCTTCCTCCCCACTTTTGTCATTTTGGTTTTTGCCCTCTCCAGGGGCCATCACCATTCTGTGGCTTGGGGGGGGGGGGGGAGGGGGAACCAGCTCCCACCCTCTACCACGGCTGATCCGTAAACGGACGCCAAAAGGCAAGCAAAGGGCGGTCTGCGGCGACTCACTGACCAAGAATCCTTCCCCCCTCCCCCCCCGCACACCCAGGAAGAAGAATCAAGCCCTCACTTGCCATGAGCTTGTACTCGTGACGTGTCGAATCGCAGGTGCGAAGCCCCTTCTTACCGCAGGTGCGGGCGCATTGTCAAGCTGCAGCGCTCCAGTGATTTTATTTTTAAAAAACCAAACCAAAGGAAGTTACGCTAAACCGTGACATAAATCGCTGGCTAGGCCCCAGCTGGAGTATTGTGTCCAATTGTGGGCACCGCACTTTACGAAGGATGTCAAGGCCCTTGGAGCGAGTGCAGAGGAGAGTTACTAGAACGGTCCCAGGGTTGAGGGACGTCAGTTGTGTGGAGAGACCTAGAGAAGCTGGGATGGTTCTCCTTAGAGCAGAGAAGGTTAAGGGACGATTTAATAGAGGTGTTCAAAATTATGAGGGGTTTTGGCAGCGTTAATAAGGAGAAACGGTTTCTACTGGCAGGAGGGGCGGTAACCAGAGGACACAGATTGAAGGTAATTGGCAAAAGTACCAGAGGGGAGATGAGGAGGATTTTTTTTACGCAGCGAGTTGTTATGATCGGGAATGCAGTGCCTGGAAGGGTGGTGGGTGGAGATTCAGTATTAACTCTCAAAAGGGAATTGGATAAATACTTGAAGGGGAAATCTCTGCTAGACTATGCAGGAAAAGAGCGGGGGAGTGGATAGCTCTTTCAAAGAGCCGGCACAGGCACGATGGGCCGAATGGCCTCCTTCTGTGCGGTATGATTCTGCGATGATTCTATGAAACACACTTCCCTACTTCTCCCAGTGCTAGTTAAAGGTGATGGTTTGGCAGTGACCATTGCTGCAGCCGGGCCCATTCATGGTTGAACGATCGGAGCTGCCATTCATACTTTGTGCAAACACACGAAAGCCTCTTAAGATACTAAAGATGAAATACTGCGACTGAAAAGCTTTTCATTTCGAGTGCCTTAGCTGGGAATTTTTATTTCCTTTCCCTAAATCAAGCCAAATGACCCAATCCAACGGTCACGTCGAGGGAAGGAGGGCTATTTTGTCCCCCCACCAGACACAGACACATTTTGACCGCTCCCAGCCCCAGGAAAGCATGGCTGTTCCAAAAGGGGGAACTTTCCATTAGCCACACTGTCTGAGTGCATCATTTCACTGACCCCTAATAAGTTATACCTATTGTGTTTATGGCACAAGTTAACTTTGACCTGAAGCTTGGCGTACAGAGATAACACCCAAATAAAAAAAAACAAGTATTAGCATTTAACACAAATAATACAACATGAAACCTCTCCATAACCTTGTTCTTGGCACCCATACAAAACAAAAAGCAAGATTGTAAAAAAAAAAGGGTGGGTATACTACAAAGGAAGTGCTTGATATGGATCGTATATCAGTGAGGGAACCACTAACAATGTGGACTATATCGAAGATGGTGCTATATCAGAGATAGTGAAGGGCTACTTACACAGTATCATCAGAATTGGAAAAGTGCGGGCCTTCTTTAGTCTTACAGGATTACGTGGATAATCCCGTGTGACATCTGTTTAAATTGACTGTCCAATCCCATAAAGTGGGAACAGAGTTATTTAATCATTTTCACGAGTGTGATAGCTTTTAATTTTTACGCTCGGGCCATTGTCGGTGATGTTTGTTTTTAACATAGCAATAGCGGTGGTAACTATGCTGTCCCTCAGTGCGTGCCAGAATTTCATTGAGATCAAAGGTAAGTGAAGGAGATAACTGCTTAACGACCCCAAATCCTCAAACTACAGAGAGATTCCTCAACCTATCCTAGATATGTGGTGAGTCTGAGCACTTTACAGCAAGTCAGAGTCTGCTGGCCATCTGTTTAAGAGTTGTGTTTTCAAAGGTTTTTGTTGCAATACGTCCTCTCAATGTCAAAGGTCAATTAGGGCCCAGGCAGCTGGAGGCACGGCCGCCAATGGTGGAGCAAACGAAACTGGGGGGATGCGCAAGAAGCCAGAATTGGAGGAGCGCAGAGATCTCGGAGGGTTGTAGGGCTGGAGGAGTTTACAGAGATAGGGAGGGGGGGGGGTGAGGCCACGGAGGGATTTGAAAACAAGGATGAGAATTTTGAAATTGAGGCATTACGGGACCGGAAGCCAATGTAGGTCAGCGAGCACAGGGGTGATGGGTGAGTGGGATTTGGTGCGAGTTGGGACATGGCGGCCGAGTTCCTTCAACACTTTTACTTGTAGATATCATCAGATAATAAATTACCTCTTCATCTGCTTGAATCTGTCGAACTGCGTGAAGCTGGAGCTGTTTTCCTTCAAAGACAATCACACAGTTTGGGTCACAGCTGTGGTTCAGCAGAGACATGCTGTAAAGAGACAACCATTTGTATTAGCTCGGTTTGTCAACCTACGTGCACTTCACTTCAGAATTCCTACCAGTCTGATTGTCTTTTTGTAGAAGATATAAAATCCCTCAAAAACATTTTAAATAATTTGTCATGTTTCAAAAAACAAAATCTCCCAAATGCGGTACTCAAGCTGCTGTTATCGACAACGCAAATGAACTTTCACTTACAGATCAAAGGTCAAATGTGTTTTTTTTCTTCAAATTCCAAGAAAATAATCACAAGGTTAGTCATAGTCAGTGTCTGCTGTGGCTCGGTGGGTAGCACACGCGCCTCTGAGTCAGCAGGTTGTGGGTTCAAGTCCCACTCCAGGGACTTCACAGAATCACAACAGTGCAGATAGAGGCCATTTCGGCCCATCGAGCCTGCACCGACACATATCCCACCCGATCCCTGTAACCCCTACACCAACACATATCCCACCCTATCCCCGTAACCCCACATATTTAATCCCCCTAACACTAAGGGTCAATTTATCATAGCCAATCAACCTAACCCGCACATCTTTGGACTGTGGGAGGAAACCGGAGCACCCGGAGGAAACCCACGCAAACACGGGGAGAATGTGCAAACTCCACACAGTCACCCGAGGCCGGATTCGAACCCGGGTCCCTGGCGCTGTGAGGCAACAGTGCTAACCACTATGCCACCGTGCTGCGCACATAAAAGTAGGCTGACACTCCAGTGCAGTGCTGAGGGAGTGCAGCACTGTCGGAGGTGCCGTCTTTCGGAGGAGACGTTAAACCGAGGCCCCGTCTGCCCTCTCAGGTGGACGTAAAAGATCCAATGGCACTATTTCGAAGAAGAGTGGGGGAGTTATCCCCGGTGTCCTGGCCAATATTTCTCCCTCAACCAAGATAACAAAAACAGATTACCCAGCCATTTTCACATTGCTGTTTGTAGGAGCTTGCTGTGTGCAAATTTTCACAACAGTGACTCCACTTCAAAAGTACAGGAAACTCTCGATTTACCGACACCTAAATAACCAGAAATCTCTGTTAACTGGCAAAATTCAGGAGTAGGTTCAGGTAAGTTTTACTTCATATTAGTGGCCGTTCCTGGATCTGTGGCTGTGTAACCGGGGTTCCTGCACTTGTTGCTAAGCAACAGGGACGCCTGGATCTGTTGCTGTGTACCGGGCTCTCATACCTTTCACTAAACCTCTCTGTAATCCGGACTTTTTGATAAACCGGCACCACGCCAGTCCCGTCGGTGCCGGATAAAAGAGTTTCCTGTACTTTGGTTGTAAAGCGCTTTGATGTCCGGTGTTCGTAAAAGGCGCTATATAAATGCAAGTCTTTCTTTCACTGGGGCCATGTTATATCACGGCCCTGACCAGATCTTCAGTTTGCAATTGGCTGCTAATCTTCTCAGTATTGTTTCTTTTGTGCCCACTTCAGAATTAAACACATCCCAAAGCAAATGGTTGGGATTTGAGGTAATTTAAAGAAAGCGTTCACTTAATCAGTGCAAGAAAAGTTGGCTAGGCTGGCATGGTTGGACATGAGCAGATGGTTTTGGAAGGAACAATCAATGCAGTGTTGAGAAATCAACGCATCAAAACTCAGCCAAATGTGGAAATTGGAACCTTCTAAAATATGTCAAAACAAGTGCACAATCTGTTTCGTGTTTCTTTTTTCTTGGTGAATTCTTGTGCTCATCAACTTGAAGAACATTAGCGCTGGGGAATGGGACATGCTCTCATTTCTAACACCCAGCAGCAGTGTTAAGCACAGCTAACAGTCAGGTGGACGTAAAAGATCCCACGGCACTGCTTAGAAGGGCAGGGGAGTTCTCCCCCTCGGTGTCCTGGCCAAAATATATCCCTCAACGAACATCACGAAAAAATAGATGATCTGGTTATTATCACATTGCTGTGAGCAAACTGACTGCCGCGTTTCCTACATTCCAACAGTGACTACACTTCAAAAGTACTTCATTGGCTGTAAAACGCTTTGGGGCATCCTGAAAGGCACTATATAAATGCAATTACTTTCTTTTATAGAAACGCACTTCCAGCTGGGGTGACTCGAAAGCAGTCAAGAGGAGGAGCCCTGGTTGCTTTCCACTGTCTAACCCTGGGACCACTTTTGATGCCTGGCTGAGACGAGCTAACTCAACATTGACCGGGCACTGACCCCAAGTCCTTCTCGTTCTATGTGCTTCCATCACTCGCGGAATAAATCCGCTGAGCCTTCGGGGGAAGCTGCACGGTTTTTTTCAACGTGGAAGTGCCTGGGGACCTTTTGCCAAGTTGAGGGTGTCGGATAAATGCAGGTTGTTGTGAGCACCTGTGAATGGTTTAACTTACTCAAGAGTTGTACTTGGTCAGGATGCCGCTGACACACACAACAGCAGCAGTTTCTACCTGACCCTCCGTATCTTCGTTCATTGAAGAAAGGCCAGTCGCCCTTTCAACGCTGGTATCCCTATGTGAATGGGCGTAATGGGGTGGCGGGGGGAGTGGGGAGAGCAACAGTGTAAAAGATTCAAGCTGTTTTTTTTTACTAAGGGCAGGCAGGTGGTGACTGAGCTTTGCTTCATCTCAGTAACTTGCTCACTTTCCACATTTGTATGCAAGTCACATCCAGATATAGGGCACATCCCTCGCGAGTGCAGGTTACAAACGGCATTTTATATTCCGTCAATTAAAATTGAAAGCAGCCATTAATTATCTAAACCCTAAACAGTAAAATCCATGTAATCCATTTAACTGAGGCTTAGCGCTGCTGAATTCATTAGGAGCGCTGTGTAAATACAAATTCCCTCTCCTTTTTTACATAATAGCTGCGATAACAAAGGACTTCAGCGTACAGTGATGTGTCTCAAGGAGGAGAGAATTCAGAACTTAAGTAATAACAGCCATCCAACGATAAGGGTTCATGCCTGACGATTTGGACTGTATTTATTTGTACCAGGACTTTTCCTGTTTCTGATTGATGCTGTAAACCCCATACTGGGCGAGACTGATAAGCTCAACGCGCGCAGCGTGTCTTTTTTTTGCAGATCAAGGTTGGCACGGCGCTGTCATTCCACCCAGCGTACTGCACTCCTCCTGTGCATTATTACCGTGGCAAGGCACCGCTGGACTCGCCCACAGAAATGGGTACGTCTGAGGTATTCAGCCATCGGGTCAACAGCGCTAACCTGCGCTTCACAAATCCCTTCATTGACGTTACCTCTCTCACTGCTAAGTGTTAATCGATTTAACTCCCAGTGGCTTATTTTCGTGAAAGAAAAGAATGAACCCGCATTTCTATAGCGCCTTTTGCAACCTCAGGACCGACCCAAAGTGCTTTACAGCCAACGAAGTGCTTTTGAAGTGTGGTCGCCCTTGTGATGTAGGAAACGCGGCAGCCAAATATTGCACAGCAAGCTCCCACAGTCAGCAATGTGAGGACGACCAGATATTCTGTTTTTTCATGATGTTGTTTGAGGGATAAATATTGGCCAGGACACCGGGGATAACTCCCCTGCTTTTCTTCGAAAATAGTGCCACGGGATCTCTGAGAGTGCAGAACGGGGCCTTGGTTTAACGTCTCATCCGAAAGAGGCCTTTATTCACAGTTATTAGAGTTTAGCGTTTCTCTCTCTCTCTCACCCCCACCCCAAGGGTACTTCATTAGCTGTAAAGCTCTTTGGGACGTCTCAGTTCTATTTATTTAAGTGGGGGCTTACTTTGATAAATTTGAGCAGAGTTTTAAGAACATAAGAAATAGGAGCAGGAGTTGGCCATACGGCCCCTCGAGCCTGCTCCGCCTTTCAATACGATCATGGCTGATCATTGACCTCAACTCCACTTTCCTGCCCCATCTCCATATCCCTTGATTCCCCGAGAGTCCAAAAATCTATCTCAGCCTTGAATGTACTCAAAGACTCAGCATTCACAGCCCTCTGGGGCAGAGAATTCCAAAGATTCACAACCCTCTGAGTGAAGAAATTCCTCCTCACCTTGGTCTTAAATGGCCGACCCCTTATCCTGAGACTATGCCCCCTAGTTCTAGACACTCCAGCCAGGGGAAACAACCTCTCAGCGTCTACCCTGTCAATCCCCTTCGAAATCTTGTATGTTTCAATGCGATCACCTCTCATTCTTCTAAACTCCAGAGAGTATCGGCCCAATCTACACAATCTCTCATCATAGGACAACCCTCTCATCCCAGGAATTAGTGGCACTGATTTCAGTGAGAACACCGTGGAATGAGTACCTGACACCAGGTAGGTTCGTGGTACTCCAGGGCACTGTTTACGATGGTCCAGCCAGCCTGGTTCAATGGTGGGAACTTGGAGGATTCGACCGATCACTGGGGCTGGGCTGCTTCATGCTGTGCAAGTTAATGCCCCAATGGATAAGAGAGCTCGAGCTGAACAAGCAATGTGAAGCTGATCAGTGCCAGTTAAACTCCTGCATTAAACCGACGCGCACTTGAGGTAAGCCCTGGCTATGGCCAATCTTGTACTTAACTTCCCTGGCCTTCGGTACATGAGTGTGTCCCTACAAGAAGACAGTGTGCATTTCATATCAGGCCAGTAGAAAACTCCAGCTTTGTGGATTCCTTAGTTGGTTTGAAGATCCAATAAGCATGGAAAGTTTGCTGCACCTTACGGATTACTCTTGTATCTTTGTAGAATAGAAGTTTATGGCACAGAAGGAGGCCATTCGGCCCATCGTGTCTGTGCCGGCCGAAAAAGAGCTATCCAGGCTAACCTCACTTTCCAGCTCTTGGTCCGTAGCCCTACAGGCCACGGCACTTCAAGTGCATATCCAAGTACCTTTTAAATGTGAGGAGGGACTCTGCCTCCACCACCCTTTCAGGCAGCGAGTTCCAGACTCCCACCGTCCTCTGGGTGAAAAGATTTCTCCTCGACTCCATGTGTATCGTGGCAATTGTAACCTGAAAACGGCAGCTCAGCGACCACATTGAGGGCTGTGAATGCTGAGTCTTTGAGTATATTCAAGGCTGAGATCGATAGATTTTTGGACTCTAGGGGAATCGAGGGATATGGAGATCGGGCGGGAAAGTGGAGTTGTGGTCGATGATCAGCCATGATCTTATTGAATGGCGGAGCAGGCTCGAGGGGCCGATTGGCCGACTCCTGCTCCTAATTCTTGTGTTCTTATATGTCCTCAGGGTGGAGGTAAAACCACAGGGCAAGTCATCCCAGAATACTTTCAGCCACCGCCCAGCAACATTAAGAGCAACAAGCTCAAGTCACAGAGCAGGTCACCTACAGGCCTTCCCTCTTGGCCTGTGGGGACGGTGTACGGCTTGGGAAATCCAAAATACAATCGTGAAATCATTAACTAACCAAAAAAAAAATATCCAGGTAGTAGACTAAACTTCCAAAATGTTCGGGTGTGATTCTGCTGTTTGAAGCACCGAATGCCTGGACTGTATCCGTGCATGAGCAGCCATCGCTGGGCCCCAGCTACAACGTGGTGCGGGAGAAGGTCACCTCTTCACAGAGCCTGGGGCATTCGCTCATGAAACATCCAGGGGGTGAAACTGGTCGGCCCCAGTAGCGCAACCACGGGCTGATAGCGAATCGGCAGCCTTCTTTTACAACAACAACAACTTGTACAATGTTCCCTGTAATTTTTGTGGCGCCACGCGGGCCGTTCAAAATACCGCGCCCGCGTGGTTATTGCATTGGAGAGCCGGCTGCACGAGACCCCTGGAGCAGTGCGCAGATTACAGGAAACATTGAACTTGTATTTCTATAGCACCTGTAACGTAGTAAAAAAATCCCAAGGTGCTTTATAAAACAAAATTTGACACCGAGCCACATAAGGTGACCAAAAACTTGGTCAAAGAGGTAGGTTTTAAGGAGAGTCTTAAAGGAGGAGAAAGAAGTAGAGAGGCGGAGAGGTTTAGACAGGGAATTCCAGTGTTTAGGGCCCAGGCAGCTGAAGGCACGGCCGCCAATGGTGGCGCGATTAAAATCGGGAATGCTCAAAAGGCCAGAATTGGAGGGGGGGGGAGGGGGGTAAGATTGTGGGGTTGGAGGAGATTACAGCAACAGGGAGGGGCGAGGCCATGGAGGGATTTGAACACAAGGATGAGAATTTTAAAATCGAGGCGTTGCTTAACCGATGGAAAATGAAATTGGGCACAGTGTAAAATGGGCCGTCGATTTGCTAGCAGCCCGTTTCACGCTCCTAGCAGTGGCCAATTTCCCTCCCCACGCCCGCCCCCCCCAACCGCCCCCCACAGCCCAAGTCCTGTCGTAGGATGTTTTGGATGTTTTTGTTTTGTTTTGTTGAAAATGTAGCAATTAAAGGAATGCTGCACAGGATATTCCTCATTGCCTAATCCCGCAGCAAAGCTGCCACCCAAGGATACAATGTGCTGTTTGGTCAGATGCAGCGTTTCCCCCCCCAGGCTCGCGGCCGCCCATCGATCGGGAGCTCCTGCGAAGCCGCTCACACCAGCTGTTGCCACTGGAAAAATATACTGTGCAGCAAATTTAAAGGGGCCGCGCACGTAAAAAAAACTAGAGGGAACATTTGTTGGATATAGAGATTTTTTTTTAAATTAAAAAGTACCTCCCGTTGCCAACATTCTTTTCTCAGTTTGCAAGCTCTCCAGAAAACTGTTAACCCGGTTCAGATTTAGCCCTGATTGATTGCAAAATGCTGGCACAACAAGTGCTGCCACTGGCTCCCAACCGGGGAGAGACGCAGCTCCACTCTGGCGGCCCAGCCATTTCACCTCAGTTGCACTTGGTGCGTTTTCTACAGCTCCTGTTACTCCTTACATAGACATTCTCTTGCCTATACTGGCCGATTGCCCAAACTGCTTTTTAATAAGGGGCTTGACTTAACCAGCTCAGCCCATTGGAGGAGCAAACACGCACAACCTCTCCCTTCCAAAAAAAACCGTGTTAGACGAACTGCTGAGCATAAACATCACACAGTTCTACATGTACACTTATAAAAGATCCTATTTTATATCCCTGAAGTTTAGAGGCGCAGCATTTCCTTTCGTTTCTTAAAATGCATTCGTTATTTGTTTTTCTAGATTGTGTGTTGCAAGTTCTGCCTCTATATGTGTATACAGCTATTAGGCAACAGACTTCTGTGATGGTGCGGACCTAGTGGGGAGGCCGAGATGGATCACAATGGCCTTCCCTCCATCATAAAATCAGAAGTGGGGATGTTTGCTGATGACTGCAGTGTTCAGTTCCATTCGCAACTCCTCCGATAATGAAGCAGTCCATGCCCGCATGCAGCTAGACCTGGACGACATTCAAGCTTAGGCTGATAAATGGCAAGTAACATTCGCGCCACACAAGTGCCAGGCAATGACCATCTCCAACAAAAGAGAGTCTAACCACCGCCCCTTGACATTCAATGGCATTACCATCGCCGAATCCCCCACCATCAACATCCTGGCGGGGGTTACCACTGACCATAAATACTGAGGTAACAAGAGCAGGTAAGAGGCTAGGTATTCTGCGACATGTGACTCACTTCCTGACTCCCCAAAGCCTTTCCACCATCTGCAAGGCACAAGTCAGGAATACTCTCCACTTGCCTGGATGAGTGCAGCTCCAACAACACTCGAGAAGCTCGACACCATCCAGGTCAAAGCAGCCCGCTTGACTGGCACCCCATCCCCCACCTGAAACATTCACTCCCTCCACCACCGGCGTACCGTGGCTGCAGTGTGTACCATCTACAAGATGCACTGCAGCAACTCACCAAGGCTTCTCCAACAGCACCTCCCAAACCCGTGGCCTCTTCCACCTAGAAGGACAAGGGCAGCAGTCACATGGGAACACCACCACCTCCAAGTTCCCCTCCAAGTCACACACCATCCTGACTTGGAAACATATCGCCGGTCCTTCATCGTTGCTGGGTCAAAATCCTGGAACTCCCTCCCTAACAGCACAGTTCAGGAAGGCGGCTCACCACCAGCTTCTCAAGGGCAACTAGGGATGGGCAATAAATGCCGGCCTTACCAGCGACGCCCACATCCCATGAATGAATTTTTAAAAACTTCCATACGCCGCAAATCATATTTAACATATACGCACAAGTTTGTCATACTTTTCTGATAGCTTCCTGAGAAATACGCCAATTAAAATCATTCTTATCTCACACCTGTAGGCCCCACCCCTCCCCCCACAAGCTTCTATCTGAGGGAGAAAAAATGACAAAAGTTTCCATATTCTTTGACTCACCAGACACATTATGTAATGTGGGAAATAACGAACTGAACAATTTTCACGCCCCTAATACAATGAGACAGCTGAAAGGAATCCTGCACTGGTTTCTGTGTGAGACACAATAGGAGTCGGCACCCAGGTGCACTCAGCTGCCTGGGAGCAGTGAATATCGGAACATTGGGCAGGAGAGAGTGCACGCCTGAACATAAGAACATAAGAAATAGGAGCAGGAGTAGGCCAATCGGCCCCTCGAGCCTGCTCCGCCATTCAATAAGATCATGGCTGATCTGATCCTAACCGCCAATCCACTATCACAGAACCATCTCCTGAATCTAACAGAATTAGACACACGAAATAGGAGCAGGATCAGGCTACACGGCCCCTGGGCCCGCTCCGCTACCCACAGGGCCATGTCTGATCCGAACCTAGACTCATGTCCAAATTCCTGCCCGCTCCCCGTAACCCTTAGCCTGCAAAGGAACCCACCGGGTGTCCCTTCAACTTAAATGGAAGGGAGGTCGGACCCGTTCCTTTCCAGGCGTGTGTTCTGACCTGCCCGATTTTCCGATTATTTGTTGCACCCGCACTATCCAGTGCGTCTGGACGCAGGCCCAGGAAAACCTCCCCTAATGGGACTAGCAAAGTTCCTCCACTCTGCTCAAAATGGCAGACTTGCTAAAGTAAGGCGAGGATCTCGCTGGTTGGACTCTTATGTGGTTCCAGAGTGAAGAGCCTAAATATTTGCTGATCTCCACACTTGTGATTCTAGTGTACTTGAAACCCAATTAGGAAGAGATGGTGCTGTCGTATCAAGATTTACCTGAATAGTTTTTTTGATGGTGTAGGGTGTGGGATAAATTTTATAGAATCATAGAATAGTGCAGCACTGAAGGAGGCCATTCGGTCCATCGAGTTTGCGCTGGCTCTTTCGAAGAGCAATCCAGTTAGTCCCACTCCCCCTGCTCTTTCCCCACATCCCTGCAATTTTTTTCTCCTTCAAGTATTTATCCAATTCCCTTTTGAAGACTACTATTTCCACCACCCGATCAGGCAGTGCATTCCACTGCATTAGAAAGTTTTCCCTCATGTCGCCTCTGGTTCTTTTGCCTATCATCTTAAATCTGTGCCCTCTGGTTATCGACCCTTCCGCCAATGGAAACAGTTTCTCTTTATCTACTCTATCTAAACCCTTCATGAATTTAAACATCTCTATCAAATCTCCTCTTAGCCTTCTCTGCTCTAAGGAGAACAACCCCAGCTTCTCCAGTCTATCCACGTAACTGCATTCCCTCATCCCTG
Source organism: Somniosus microcephalus (assembly GCF_052327205.1). Taxonomy (NCBI): domain Eukaryota; kingdom Metazoa; phylum Chordata; class Chondrichthyes; order Squaliformes; family Somniosidae; genus Somniosus; species Somniosus microcephalus. The sequence continues at coordinate 30,602,564 of NC_140989.1, forward strand.
GGACCATTCTAGTAAATCTCTTCTGTACTCTCTCCAAAGCCCTCATGTTCTTCCTAAAGTGCGGTGCCCAGAATTGGCCACAATACTCCGCTGGGGCCGAACTAGTGTTTTATATCGGTTTAGCATACACCCTGTCTTATGTACTCTGTGCCTCTATTTACAAAGCCCAGGATCCCATGTACTTTATGTCCTGCCGCCTTCAAAGATTTGTGCACAAACACTCCCAGGTCTCTCTGTTCTTGCGCCCCCCCCCCTTATAATTGTACCATTTAGCTTGTATTGGCTTTCCACATTCTTCCTGCCAAAATAATGTGGAGCAGGACACCAGGGAGAACTCTCCTGCTCTTCTTCGAAAAGTGCCATGGGATCTTTTATGTCCACCTGGCACAATATGCGTTCAGTTTTCATGGAGCCAGTGCCCCTTTAACTGCCCGCAAATCGCCCAGCCTTGCCCCTCTCCTCTGAAAACTCTTGTGGCGCATCAAGGTCCTTCTGCACAAGATTTAATTCACATGGCTTCACTATGAAACTGATGCAAGGGTATCATAATGTTTTAACTAGATCACTGGCGAGGCAACGCTAGTTATCGCTGGTGCAGTTTCGGGCGCTATAGAAATGCAAGTACTTTCTTTTATAGAAACGCACTTCCAGCTGGGGTGGCTCGACAGCAGTCAAGAGGAGGAGCCCTGGTTGCTTTCCACTGTCTAACCCTGAGGCCACTTTTGATGCCTGGCTGAGACGCGCTAACTCAACATTGACCGGGCACTGACCCCGAGTCCTTCTCGTTCTATGTGCTTCCATCACTCGCGGAATAAATCCGCTGAGCCTTCGGGGGAAGCTGCACGTTTTTTTTAACGTGGAAGTGCCTGGGGACCTTTTCCCAAGTTGAGGGTGTCGGATAAATGCAGGTTATTGTGTGCACCTGTGAATGGTTTAACTTACTCAAGAGTTGTACTTGGGCAGGATGCCGCTGACACACACAACAGCAGCAGTTTCTACCTGACCCTCAGTATCTTCATTCATTGAAGAAGGGCCAGTCGCCCTTTCAACGCTGGTATCCCTACGTGAATGGGTGTAATTGTGGGGGGTGGGGGGGGAAGCCCCATACCTTCAAACATACCTTGATCAATTGGAGAGAGTTCAGAGAAGAGTGACCAGGGCTGATTCTGGAAAAAAAACGGGTGGGTTGGGGGCATGTGGGAAGTTAAAGTGTTAAAAATCTGAATCCCGACCTGAACCCACCTACCTCCGACTTTAACGGAGGCGGGACGGGGGGGGGGGGGGGGGGGGGGGCGGGCAGCCAATCCGCTGCCAGGAGGCGGGCCATCTATTTGAATATTATAATGAGGCTGGAAGCCTCTGCTTTAACCTCCATTTTGTATTTAACTTTAGCTGGTCGGGTTTTGAAAGCCTCGTAAAACCCAACAGCTAAAGCAAGGCGAGGACTGCTGGATCCAGGATGTAAGTGCCTTTCCACTTAGCTCCTGGATTCACCGCCCCTACCCAACAAACCCCCATGCGATCAGAGACCCTCCCCCCCACCGCGAGGCCATTGAAACTTATAACATTCTAACAGGACTAGACAGACTAGATGCACGAAGGATGTTCCCGATGGTCAGGGAGTCCAGAACCAGGGGTCACAGTCTAAGGATAAGGGGTATGCCATTTAGGACTGAGATGAGGAGGAATTTCTTGACCCAGAGAGTGGTGAACCTGTGGAACTCTCTACCACAGAAGGCAGTTGAGGCCAATTCATTAAATATATTCAAGAAGGAGTTAGATATATTTCTTAAGGCTAAAGGGATCAAGGGATATGGGGAGAAAGCAGGGACAGGGTACTGAATTTGGATGATCAGCCATGATCTCATTGAATGGCGGCGCAGGCTCGAGGGGCCGAATGGCCTACTCCTGCTCCTATCTTCTATGTTTCTATGCCACCAATCCCCCTCCAGGCCACCTATCTCTCCCCCGCACTCCCTCCCAGACCTCTGATCCCCCCAGGAGGCCTCCCAAACCCCCTCCGATGCCCCCCCCCCCCGGCCCCCCTTCTCTAGCCGTTGGCCAGCCCCCCGATCCTTGGGATTCCCCCCACCCCTTCTTTGGCTGCCGATCCTCGGGATCCTCCCGTTTCTATTTTCGCACCTTTGGCTCCCGATCGATGTTCAGACCATCCCCGCTGCTATGTCCGCTCCCCGACCCCCCCGATCAATGTTCAGATCCCGCCCCCGCTCCTCTGGCTGCCCCCGATCTTTTTACGATTTCCCCCCGCCCCCCCCCCCCCCCGAGGCCACCCCTGATCTCCTTAGACCGCCCCCCCCCCCCCCACCGCACTGCTCCTCCAGGCCCTGATCTTTTTGCAATTCCCACCCCCGCTCCTCTGGCCAACCACGGCCCCCACGCGATCCCTCCCTCCCTCCACTGTGCGGCCTAGTGCCGCAGGCCTACCCGCCCGGAGCCAGCCAGCCTCTCTATCTGGCTGGCTGCGGCTGGAAAACAGAGGCTTCCCATTCAAATCAGGCCCTGCTGTTAAATTCGGCAGGGCCTGCGGGAAACCCGTTCTCCCAGCCTCCTCAGTGGCCCCCAACCCCAGCCCGCCTTCCCCATTAAAATTCAGCCCTAGGCCTTTGGAAAGTAAGTTGCGAGAGTTGAGCCAGTTTTCTTCAGAGAAAAGAAAATTGAAGGGTCTGTGAAAATGCGGAGAGCTATAAATAACGCAGGTGTAAAGAAGCTAATTGACTAGCATTGCTAGAGTGCACGGGTTTAACAGCCTTAAGCAAAAATAAAGATTAGAGAAGATTTGTTTATTCCCCACAGAGTCGTGGATATGTGGAACAGACTCCAAGTAAAGGTCGAGGCTGAGCCAATATCTCCTTCGAAAAGGAGGTGGATAAATATTTCTGAGGAAGGGTCATCGACCTGAGATGTTAACTCTCTGTTTCTCTCTCCACAGATGCTGCCTGACTTGCTGACTATTCCCAGCACTTCCTGTTTTTATTTCAGATTTCCAGCATCCGCAGTATTTTGCTCTTGGATAAATATTTAGTTGGAAGCGGACTATAGGTTTGGACTGAAACGGTTTAACATTCCATAGGGAGGAGGGGAGGGTGGGAGAGTTTACGGAGGGCTGTAGGACACAGAATTGCATACTGGAGAGTTTTTGATCAGGTGCCATGTGAGGGACTGCTTATGAAACGAAGGCCCATGGTGACATGAATCAGTCATTCATGAAAGAAAGACTTATGAAATAATACTGAGCGGCCTACGGGTGGCGCTGTCCAGGGAGAATATAAATACTCGGGCACGGGCCCAGCTTGCGCAGGACATTCTTAACAGGAACTAGTGAAGGGCACAATTAGACCTCCACGTTGTAAAACAGTTGATTAAAGCTTTGTTTAACGCTTAGACCAAGTGCTTAGTAGTTTTCTTACGTCACATGGTATTAAAAGAAATGTAGCCACAAGGTAGAGGCAGATAGGGGGCAGAAAGCGATGAGTAGGGGTAAACAGATGTTGGCTGGATGTGGGTTGTGCTGTGCCCAAGGGATCTATACTTGGACTTCTTTGTTTACCATTTATAGAAGTCATTTGGACGTGAGGCACAAGAGGAATGATACCAAAGTTTGCCGATGATACCAAAATAAGGGGTCATCACAAGATGTGAGGAAGAATGGTGGAGATTTCAGGAGGACATGTTTACTTCCATGTTTTGCTTAAAAGATTTTTTCCTCACAATACATCTCGTATAGATTATGGCCTAGAAATTCGTTTAAGCTTGAAAACGGGCCAAGGTTAACAGCTGCGCGCACGGGCGTGCTTCGGAGAAGGCGTTAAGAGGAGCGGCGACGTCCAAAATTGCTGAGCGTGCCTCAATTCGGCATCGCACGCCGACTGACTTCACGCTCCTGGGAAAATTTAAAATAATTGCGGCGAGCGCAGGTAACGGCAGCGCTGCTGACCTGCCCAATATGGCGGTCGCCGCGGTCCACGCCGGAAGCGAGGCGGCAGCATTTTTTCTCTTCAAAACCGGCCTTAACAGCTGGCGCTAAAGGTTCCAATTTCTCGGCCTATATCTACAGTGGATACCAGCATTGAATCTACTTCAAATAAAAACAGAAAATGCTGGAGATACTCAGCAGGTCAGGCAGCATCTGTGGAGAGAGAAACAGAGTTAACGTTTCAGGTCGATGACCTTTCGTCAGAACTGGAAAAAAGCAGGAAATGGAACAGATTTTTAAGCAAGTATAGGGGCTGGGAAAGGGGGGGAGGGGATGAAAGAACAAAAGGGAAGGTCTGTGATAGGATGGAAGGCGGAAGAGATTAAGAGACATTAAGAGATATTCAAGGCAAAAGGAGATGGTAATGGAACAGGTTCAGAAACAAAGGATGGCTCTAGATGAAGTGTAAATTGCGCTGGCAGAATGAAAGACAGCTGTCGTGTGGGAGAGAAGAAAAGACAAACAAAAGGTGTGGATAAAAAATATATATATGAGCGGGGCCGAGGTTATGATCTGAAATTGTTGAACTCTATGTTGAGTCCAGAGGGCTGTAAAGTGCCTAATCGAAAGATGAGGTGCTGTTCCTCGAGCTTACGCTGAGCTTCCGTGGAACAATGCAAGAGCCCGAGTACAGTGAGGTCTGAGTGGGAGTGGGGCGGTGAATTAAAGTGACAGGCCACCGGAAGCTCGGGGTCCCCCTTACGGACTGAACGGAGGTGTTCCGCAAAGCGGTCACCCAATCTGCGTTTGGTCTCCCCAATGTAGAGGAGACCGCATCGTGAGCAGCGAATACAGTATACTAGATTGCGAGAAGTACAAGTAAATCGCTGTTTCCCTGATTGTCAACTGCTTTCCAATGACTTCACCGCCAATCAGAGCAGCGGGAAGTCGTAGCTTTAAATCTGATAGCAATTTTGAATAAGAAAGTTTAAATGATGCATCCGAGATTTCAATATCTAACAATGGGACTATTAGGATAGCTCTTTGTGGCACAGGCGTGATGGGCAGAATGGCCTCCTTCCGTGCTGAATGATTCTACGGTATTAGCAGGTTAGCAGAGTGGCCAGATAAGTGGCAGGTGCAGAGCAATGCAGCAGCAACTTGCATTTATATAGCGCCTTTAACGTAACAAAATGCAGGGGCGTGCGAAGGAGCACGCTTTGGGGGGGGGGGGGGGGGGAAACAAGCTTTCATTTGCAGAGAGCTGCCACAGCACACGAGCCCGCGTCCAAGAAGAAGTTTAGTTTCTTTTTAAGAGAGCAAGTTAAAGGTAAGAAGTCAAAGCTCGTACAGCACGAGCTGCAGGTTTGCTCAGACTCCGCTCACTGTACCTGGGATAGAGGCCAACACCAACTTCCTGCATCTCCCCGTCGCTGACAGTGAAACAGTTGCACATCACCTGTGTAAACAAGAAGGAAAGTCCCACGTTACACCAAGCCTCCACCAGGAATCCCGGGCTCCTGCTCAGACAACAGGACGCTCTGTGTGTGAGTGTGTGTGTGTGGAGCGCCAGCACTTTTAGCTGTGCAGAGATCCCACTGCACCACTTCTCAATTCACACATCCTTACTCGATCTCAACAGCGCGCCGTATAAAGAGTAAAGAAAATATTTAATGGGCAGCTATTAGCGAGCCGTGTGTTTGGTGTAGAATAACTTTTCTGATTGTTCCCCACTGAGGAACAGGCTCGCTGTGCAAACTGTGTGACAAGAAAAGCCTGCGTGATGGTGGGAATCTCGGGTAACATTATATATTTCAGTGCCCAGTACAATGGGAGGCAGCAAAAGCAGACATGCCTTTCATCAGCACTTTCTAAGATGTGAGAAAGGATGCCGGTGGTGTGACCCGTGTCTGGCAGGGTATGGATGGTGTGGTGGCGGGACGGGGCTCTGTCTAGACAGAAGTGCCATGGTGCGGTGGAGGGATGGGGCTGTGTCTAGACAGGAGAGCCGTGGTGCGGTGGAGGGAAAGGGCTGTGTCTAGACAGGAGAGCCGTGGTGCGGTGAAGGGATGGGGCTGTGTCTAGACAGGAGAGCCGTGGTGTGGTGGAGGGAGAGGGCTGTGTTTAGACAGGAGAGCCGTGGTGCGGTGGAGGGATGGGGCTGTGTCTAGACAGGAGAGCCATGGTGTGGTGGAGGGAGAGGGCTGTGTCTAGACAGGAGAGCCGTGGTGCGGTGGAGGGAGAGGGCTGTGTCTAGACAGGAGAGCCATGGTGCGGTGGAGGGAGAGGGCTGTGTCTAGACAGGAGAGCCATGGTGCGGTGGAGGGAGAGGGCTGTGTCTAGAAATGCACAGATAGATTGGTGGAGAGACGGCGTTGTGTCTGGACTAGGTACAGATAGATTGGTGGAGGGGCGGCGATGCGTCTGGACTAGGTACAGATAAATTGGTGGAGGGACAGAGATGGGTCTAGGCTGGGTACAGATAGATTGATGGAGGGTGAGCTGGGTCTGGACATGGTACAGATAGATTGGTGGAGGGACAGGACTGGGTACAGATAGATTGGTGGTGGAACAGGGCTGATGGGGAAGAATAATGATGGTTTATTGGAGAGATAGTAATGTAGATTAGCAGGGTACAGATGGTGTGGTGGAGAGATGGAGCTGCTTCTTGGCTGGGTACTGATGGTTTAGTGGCGGGATAGTGATGCAGTTCGGCAGGGTAGCCATGGTGTAGCTATGTCTGGATATGGCAGTGATGGGAGGTCAGAGGATGGTGCTATATTTGGGGAGGTCATAATGGTGCAATGAATTGAATTCACAATTTATAACAGTGCAGTGTTTCACAGTATTGGTGTCACGATGGCTCAGTGACATTAATGGATGCACCCTTTGACGTAAGAAAACTACTTGGTCTAAGCGTTAAACAAAGCTTTAATCAACTGTTTTACAACATGGAGGTCTAGTTGTGTCCTTCACTAGTTCCTGTTAAGAATGTCCTGCGCAAGCTGGGCCCATGCCCGAGTATTTATACTCTCCCTGGACAGCGCCACCCGCAGGCCGCTCAGTATTATTTCATAAGTCTTTCTTTCATGAATGACTGATTCATGTCACCCTTTAAATAAAAAATGCAGTCAAAGTAACATTAATTTTAAAATTACAAGCGCACGGTTAGTGGAAATAAAACAGTGAATGTATTCCTATAATACGTTTCTCTCACATGAGTAGTCAGAAATAAGAAAACATCAGCATAACCAATGCTAACAGAACATCAACCACACTGAAGTGAGATAGAACAATTTATCCCACGTTATACTCAAACTATATAAAGCAAACATTGACTTTAGATAAATAAGCCACTCACACAAGATGGAAACTGTTTTACTTCCTGTTGCGGCTAAACTCGCTGAATAACCAGCCTGGCCTACTTGCTCAAACAATTCTGCTACATGGGCATGAACAGTGTAACTGGGATATGACTTCTGTCGGGTTTTGCTAGACATGAATGAGCTGATAAAGACGACAGTTTTATGACTACAGCAGGGACGTCCAAATTATGGCTTGTGTGGGCCATGCACGTCCTCCCCAAACCCCCGGCAATCCAGCCCTCATAGGTAACTAGGTCACATTTGCTAATATTTCTTATTTGCTAGTTTGACCTGTTTGAAGTTCATGGACCCTGGATGTTTGGAAAGGGTGGTTTGTGATGCTGTTGTCTAGTTAGTGGATACACCGGAATGCCATTATCTATTAGTATTAGCAACTTGACTAATGTATATTAGTGGCAACTGGATTTAACCTTCACGTGTGGCCCGCAAAGACAACATCCTTGGTCTACAACCAAGAGCATCAACCTGCAAAAAAAGAGTCAGCCTGGCAGCAGATGTGTGTGGGCAGTGATCAATCCTCTCGCTGTAAACCAAACAAAATAACCATTGCAAAATGGGGACATGTTCATCAGTAAAAGCCGACCATCCTGAGCTGTGGTTACACCAATAAAACCAAATCATTCAGACATAGAATCATATAGCACAGAAGGAGGCCATTCGGCCCATCGCGCCTCTTTGAAAGGGCTATCCAATTACATAAGAAATAGGAGCTGGAGTCAGCCATTTGGCCCTTCGAGCCTGCTCCGCCATTCAATAAGATCATGGCTGATCTTCTACCTCAACTCCACCTTCCCGCACTATCCCCATATCCCTTATTTCCCTTTGTTCCCAAAAATTTATCGACCTCGGTCTTGAATATACTCAACGACGGAGCATCCACAGCCCTCTGGGGTAGAGAATTCCAAAGGTTCACAACCCTTTGAGTGAAGAAATTTTTCCTCATCTCAGTCCTAAATGGCCGACCCCTTATTCTGAGACTGTGACCCCGTGTTCTAGACTCCCCAGCCAGGGGAAACATTTTCTCAGCATTAACCCTGTCAAGCCCCTTAAGAATTTTATATGTTTCAATGAGATCACCTCTCATTCTTCTAAACTCTAGGGAATATAGGCCTAGTCTACTCAATCTCTCCTCATAGGGCAATCACCTCATCCCAGGAACCAGTCTAGTGAATCTTCGCTGCACTTCCTCTAAGGCAATTATGTCTTTCCTTAGGTAAGGAGACCAGAATTGTACACAGTACTCCAGGTGTGGCCTCACCAATGCCCTGTTTAATTGTAGTAAGACATCTTTACTCTTGTACTCTAATCCCTTTGTAACAAAAGCTAACATACCATTTGCTTTCCTAATTGCTTGCTGTACCTGCAAGTTAACTTTCTGTGATTCATGTACAAGGACACCCAGGTCCCTCTGAGTGCAAACATTTCCCATCTCTCACCATTCAAAAACCAGCGTACCGTGGCTGCAGTGTGTACCATCTACAAGATGCACTGCAGCAACTCGCCAAGGCTTCTTCAGCAGCACCTCCCAAACCCGCGACCTCTTCCACCTAGAAGGACAAGGGCAGCAGGTGCATGGGAACACCACCACCTCCAAGTTCCCCTCCAAGTCACACACCATCCTGACTTGGAAATATATCGCCGTTCCTTCATCGTCGCTGGGTCAAAATCCTGGAACTCCCTCCCTAACAGCACTGTGGGAGTACCTTCACCACACGGAATGCAGCAGTTCAAGAAGGCGGCTCACCACCACCTTCTCAAGGGCAACTAGGGATGGGCAATAAATGCTGGCCTTGTCAGCGACACCCACATCCCAGGAACGAATAAAAAATTAAAAAAATGCACTGGGGCTGTAGTGCATTATGGGTACATATGGGGGGAAAAATTCGGTATCGCCCCGTTTGGGGCGCCGTTATCGGCCGTGCGCTAAGTTTAGCGCCTGGCGCTAATTATCACCTCCGACAGAAAACTTGGCTTTTATCGCCCCTGGAGGTGATTGGAGCGCTAAATCGGGCGCTTCACATCTGTCTTAAGGCGCAAAGGCCGAGGAGCGAGGCGCTAACTCAGCGCTGGCGAGGCAAGGAAGGGCAAATCAAAATAAACCTGCAATGTGTTGCTCAGTACCCAAAACCCCTTCACACAGCGTTGAATCTCTCCAGAAGTCTCTCTCTCTCAGAATGTGTGGTGCAAAACTCACCGACAAAAAAAGGCAGGAAGCGGTCGCCTTTAAATAGCGCTCCCCCAGTCCCTTTCTGACAGCATAGCGCTCCCCTCAACCTGTCGTTGCTAGCGGCAGGCGGTAAGGCAGGGGGCGCCACTCAATATCCAGTCTGGGGCGCTACCAGGGCGTTGCGCACTCGACTGACGTCACAATCAGCCGGCGCAGGAGACCGTGGCGGTAGTGTTTAGCGCCGCCACAAAATGTCCAGTCAATTTCGCGAGCAGCGCACAAACATCGCCGCGCACGGGCGCTAGTTGCTTTGCGTCCCATTAGCGCCCTCTTAAGGCGCTAACGGGAGGCGCAAACAACTGAATTTTCCCCCCATGATCTCTGAAAATGAGGCTATTTGGGCCCAAGGTTTTTTTTAGTTTCCTTAAACAAAACTGAAGGCGCCAGATAAAGGCATTCCACAAGCTGGCCCAAACTAAGCCAACTCGAGGCATAATTAATTTGTGTTAATGTTGGCTTACTAAATTCTTTGTGGAATTATTAACATTGCAACAAAATTTTTAAAAATGACCGGTCTTGTTTAAATAGCAGAAGAATAAAAGCTAAGTCCTCGTTAATCCCATTAGGTGAACAGCGATCCAAATTGAACAAATTAAACCTCACTCTGCCATTCCAAACTTATTTTTTTGTCAACCCATTCCAGGGCCACCCACACACTCCCCATTTCTGTGGTCTGATACAGCGGTCGGGAGAATGTAAACATAATAACAGTGTGTGAACTGCTTTAACTGCACATGGAACAAAGTACAGTGTAACTTTACTGGAAGTGATACTTAGGTGTAATCATACATCAGGATACAAAACCAGCTGTCATAATAACAACATTAATCACAAGCTGCAATCCAACCCATCTGTGTTTTAACACATCTCCCTGACGTAAACCATCCTCTAACATGGCTAAATATGGCACGGCACTTCATAATCATTAATGGATGGTTTTTGTTCAGCTGTGTAACAAGAGGGCTGGTTCAATGCAGTTGATGTTCCCCTGAGCAAAGATAATGGGGTGGCGGGCAGGGAAGGGCCACATTTCACTCAGTTTTTAAAGGTTGCATTGTTCATTAGGGAACTTTGATAAAACAACAACATGTGCTGCCATTTTGCCAAGAGCTTTTGTTCAACAACATGTAAAAGCCCCTCTCCTCTAAGTCAGAAGGTCGTGGGTTCAAGTCCCACTCCAGAGACCTGAGCACAAAAATCTAGGCTGACTCTCCAGCGCAGTGATCATATTGAATGGCGGAGCAGGCTCGAAGGGCCGAATGGCCTACTCCTGCTCCTATTTTACTATGTCTCTATGAGTCAGAAGGTTGTGGGTTCAAGTCCCACTCCAGAGACTTGAGTACATAAAGCTAGGCTGACACTCCAGTGCGGTGCTGAGGGAGTGCTGCACTGTCGGAGGTGCCGTCTTTCAGATGAGACGTTAAACTGAGGCCCCTGTCTGCTCTCTCAAGTGGACGTAAAAGATCCCACGGTACTATTTCGAAGAAGAGCAAAGGAGTTATCCCTGGTGTCCTGGCTAGTAGTTATCCCTCAATAAACATCACTAAAACAGATTATCTAGCCATTACCATGTTGCTGTTTGTGGGAGCTTGCTGTGCGCAAATTGGCTGTCACGTTTCCTACATTACAACAGTGACTACACTTCAAGAAGTACTTCATTGGTCGTAAAGCGCTTTGGGACTTCCGGAGGCCGTGAAAGGCGCTATGTAAATGCAAATCTTTCTTTCTTTAATTAGGTCAAACAAGAAGGCGACGTGAGGCCTACCAATGGAAGATAATGTGCTTGAAGATTTATAATGAGCCACAAGGCCTTCAGCTGAGGCCAATTGATTTTCTTAGCTGCTCCCTCACCCACCACCGCCCCCCCCCCGAGGCTAGGCCACAACCTGCTCCAAGCCGTGTCTCCAGCCCAGGAGGACGGCACATCAGAATCGCACAGCAATAGGATCTAAGTGAAGTTTGCATAGTTTTTGAAAAAATTATAAATGATATGGAATTCAGTCAATCAAGGATCACTTTGATTCACCAGGAAAAGAAAATTGCTTGCATTGGGAATTCACCTCCTTTGATATTCTCCTTTGCGCTGTCACTAATTGATGATATTCTAAGAAGTGGGAATAAAAGTAAAATTTGTTGAGTGAAGACACCAACAAAGCTCAGCACAGACCGCTCTGAATACATAAGGCAAAAGATGTATGAGGACTCCAGATTCAAGATGGCACTAGCTTTTTTATACTCACTGGAACAGAGGAAAATGCTCCCTTTATCAGAGAACCGCTTCGCTCTTGCCTCCAATGCGTGGGTTTCCAGCAGCTGGCAGCAATACTGAATTAAACTCGGTGAATTCGTTAAGACCAGCAGCAGTGAAGACCCAACTTAAACAGGATTTACAGCACAGAAACAGGCCATTCGGCCCAACTGGTCCATGCCAGAGTTTATGCTCCACATGAGCCTCCTTCCACCCCTCTTCATCTAACCCCATCAGCATATCCTTCTATTCCTTTCTCCCTCATGGGCTTATCTAGCTTCCCCTTAAAATGCATTGATACTATTCGCCTCAACTACTCCCCGTAACATCGCCCGTGTCCGCCCTTGCCTCAGCTCCTCCGCTGCTGAAACCCTCGTCCATGCCTTTGTTACTTCTAGACTTGACTATTCCAACACACTCCTGGCTGGCCTCCCACATTCCACCCTACGTAAACTCGAGGTCATCCAAAACTCGGCTGCCCGTGTCCTAACTCGCACCAATCCCGTTCGCCCATCACCCCTGTGCTCGCTGACCTACATTGGCTCCCGGTTAACCAGCGCCTCGATTTCAAAATTCTCATCCTTGTTTTCAAATCCCTCCATGGCCTCGCCCCTCCCTATCTCTATAATCTCCTCCAGCCCCACAACCCCCCGAGATATCTGCGCTCCTCTAATTCTGGCCTCTTGAGCATCCCTGATTATAATCGCTCAACCTTTGGTGGCTGTGCCTTCTGTTGCCTAGGCCCTAAGCTCTGAAATTCCCTGTCTAAACCTGTCCGTCTCTCTACCTCTCTTTCCTCCTTTAAGACGCTCCTTAAAACCTACCTCTTTGACCAAGCTTTTGGTTACCTGCCCTAATTTATCCTTATGTGGATCAGTGTCAAATTTTTTTGTCTTAAAATACTCCTGTGCAGCGCCTTGGGGTGTTTTACTACGTTAAAGGCGCTATATAAATACAAGTTGTTGTTGTTACGGTGGTGGTGGTAGCAAGTTCCAAATTCTAACCACTCTCTCGGTAAAGAAGTTTCTCCTGAATTCTATTTAAGAAAAAAACTGCTATTTTCCTGTCACTGGCCTTATTAAGGCAAGTCCACTTTGACCCCATGCATTGGGAGCTAGCTGCAATATTACAGCAACTAGTAGTAAGTGCTAAGCTGGCGGCTTTTGTTTGTTAAACGTGTGTGTCAGTTGGCTGGTGTTTAGCCCCTGAGTCTCCCATGTTGACAGTAACAGCTGCCACTGAACTCCGAGCCATCTCACTTCACTTTTTACCTAGCCAGAGGAGGCAGAGAGGTGCGAAGTGGCATCTCAATGTTAAATTGTAGGTAGGCAACAACTGGTGTTGAGAAATGGAATGGTGTCAGGTGACGGCAATCTCTAATCCCTGTCGGTTTTTGCAGCTTGTTAATACAGACACATTTCACATTTTTCAGCTATAGTGAAAGTGTCAGCGAGTGGCTCAGTTGGCAGCACCCTCGCCTCGGAGCCAGAAGGTCGTGGGTTCAAGTCCCGCTCCAGGGACTTGAGCACATAAAACTAGGCTGACACTCCCAGTGCAGTGCTGAGGGAGTGCTGCACGGTCAGAGGTGCCGTCTTTTGGAGGAGACGTTAAACCGAGGCTCCGTCTGCTCTCGCAGGTGGATGTAAAAGATCCCAGGGCACTATTTCGAAGAAGAGCAGGGGAGTTATCTCCGGTGTCCTGGCCAATATTTATCCCTCAACCAACAGTTTATCTGGTCATGATCACATTGCTGTTTGTGGGAGCTTGCTGTGCGCAAATTGGCTGCCGCGTTTCCTACATTACAGCAGTGACTCCACTTCAAAAACGACTTCATTGCCTGTAAAGCGCTTTGGGGCGTCTGGTGGTGGTGAAAGGCGCTATAGAAATGCTAGTCTTTCTTTTTTCTTTTTATAAGGCGCTATAGAAATGCTTTTCTCGAAGATTCACCAGGCTGATACGTCATTCCTGCCATCCCGGGTATGAGGAGAGATTGGGTCGATTGGGCTTATACTCGCTGGAGTTTAGAAGAATGAGAAGGGATCTCATTGAAACTTATAAAATTCTGACAGGACTGGACAGACTAGATGCAGGAAGGATGTTCCCGATGGCGGGGGAGTCCAGAACCAGGGGTCACATTCTAAGGATAAGGGGTAAGCCATTTAGGACAGAAATGAGGAGGAATTTCTTCACCCAGAGAGTGGTGAACCTGTGGAATTCTCTACCACAGAAGGCAGTAGAGGCCAATTCATTAAATATATTCAAGAAGGAGTTGGATATATTTCTTAAGGCTAAGGGGATCAAGGGATATGGGGAGAAGGCAGGGACAGGGTACTGAGTTTGGATGATCAGCCATGATCTCACTGAATGGTGGAGCAGGCTCGAGGGGCCGAATGGCCTACTCCTGCTCCTATCTTCTATGTTTCTATATACTAAACTGGACTCAAAAATGTCTGAGAAGACTGCTGTTCACGACGCTGTGATCAACGGGGTTACCAAATCTCCGTTCATTTCACACCGGACACATTTCAGATGCAGGTGACGTGTACCCCAGGTGCAAGACGCACGGGGTTTAAGGAGCGGCGTATCAATGGGAATTCGGAAATCGGCTTCACCTGGCACCATTCAGACTCAGGACATCAGGCGTGGGTGGAAAACAGGCGATATGCAACCCAATTTCGAGCCCACTGTGTTTTGGAGTGATTGCTCACAACCCTGCGTCCACAATTAGTCACGTGGCGACCTCCCTGTTTCCAACTGTGCCACAGCGGAGAGTTGCAAGTGACCCCTTCACTTGTGCTATCGATGCCCCGTTTCCTAAAAGTCTCCCCTTGTTTACTGTCACTGGAGACACGAGAGGGGAAGGAATGGCAATGGCTGCCCGTGTCAGCAACACTCCACAGCCAAGTCAGTCGTAAACATAAGAACATAGGAACCAGGAGCAGGAGTAGGCCATACGGCCCCTCGAGCCTGCTCCGCCATTCAATAAGATCATGGCTGATCTTCGACCTCAACTCCACTTTCCCGCCCTATCCCCATATCCCTTGATTCCCCTAGAGTCCAAAAATCTATCAATCTCTGTCTTGAATATACTTAACGACTGAACATCCTCAACACTCTGGGGTAGAGAATTCCAAAGATTCACCACCCTCTGAGTGAAGAGATTTCTCCTCATCTCAGTCCTAAATGGTCGACCCCTTATCCTGAGACTATGACCCCTCGTTCTAGACTCTCCAGCCAAGGGAAACAACCTCTCGGCATCTATCATGTCAAGTCCTCTAAGAATTTTATACATTTCAATGAGATCACCTCTCATTCTTCTAAACTGCGGAGAATATAGGTTCATTCTACTCAATCTCTTCTCATAGGACAACCCTAAACAGAGGTCCAGTGATGCACAAAGAACCAAGGTGAGGGGCCAGGCAGGCTGCAAGTGGTGGGCTGGGCTGTAGCAAGAGCACCACCAACTTAGAGAAAGAGCATGCACTAGATTCTTCAGCCCTCTCCTGACGGTTTCCTAGTGGATGTGGGGTGGGTGGGGAGGGATGTCAGAAGATTGCTCGGGATGCACTATGCCCATCCCTGCCTCCTCCTATTCCCCATGTGAGCAGGTCTGGCAATGCAAGATGCGCCCACCCATATAAAGTGAGACACACGTAAATGACATGCAAACGATGGGAGGTCCATCCTCCAACATATCTCACGGCATTTGCGTCACTGAACACCAAGGCCACCTGTTAGACCCAGGCATGCAGCGTTTGAAAGTTGGTGGAGGAGGGCCTGTCTTATGGCTGTCTAACTGTTGCTATACACAAGCCCCAGAAGAAAGAGGAAAAAACGGAGAGACATTTTTCCCATTTTTTTTTTTACTGGCACCTCGGAGGCTGGTGGCACTGCCGGGCTGCAGCATGCCTTGACTATAATCCGCCCAGCGTTAGCTGCCAAATGCCAGGGAGCCCACCTCAAGTACTTCAACAACTCTGGGCCAGAAATTCAGCAGGGGTCAGGGGTGGGTGGCGGGCGGGAGTCCGACCCCCAATTGGGAAAGTCCAGGCTACTTTCTGCGTGGGCCCGAGGAGCGCGCCTTGTCTTGCATTGAGTTTCCACTTTCTGCCTGTCGTCAGACTCCATGTGGAAGCCTTCCCAGGACGCTTGGAATGCCTCGAGACTTCTTTAGTTCTCTGCTGCTTTTTGGCGAACTGAGAGACATTTGGCAAAAGCACCAGGCTGGAATACGGCAGCAAGCCAAGCCGCCTACATCAGTCACCACCTCCCGTACGGGACAGGACACTGCGGCGGAGAGAGAGAGAGAGAGAGCAGACAAGAATTTCAAACACGCCAGTTTTTATTGAGTCAAAAAAAAACCACAATGGGATTTGAAACCAGCCAGGCAACAGGCTTCGCAGTTCATTCATACATCCAGCTCTCGTGCTTCCTGGCCTTTTTCTTTTTAGGGGCTGGGGGTTGGGGGAGGGGGGGGGGGGGGAGGGGCGTTGGTTGGTGGGGGGGGGGGAGGGGAAGGACATATGGTCAGCAGAGAATACTCTCCATGCAAAGGTAATGACAGGAAACAGAAAGGAAAATGAAAAATGAAGCATTACGAGCCGTTACAAGCACATTATTAATGAGAACAAGGATTTATGGCGGCTGCGAGGCCACTTGAGGATGTTTGTTTGCAGTCGGTCCTCCAGTGTAATCCGATCTCAGTAATAAAACCCTCCACTGGTCAATAATCAGTAGTAGATTAAAAACAAAATAAGAATACGAAACAGCTGTCCTAACAGAGCCCACGGAGCCTATCGGAAGCTTCAGAAACCACGAATGCTGAAAACAGCATGGCTGAAACTTCCAGTCGGGA
Source organism: Somniosus microcephalus (assembly GCF_052327205.1). NCBI lineage: Eukaryota > Metazoa > Chordata > Chondrichthyes > Squaliformes > Somniosidae > Somniosus > Somniosus microcephalus. The sequence goes on from NC_140989.1 coordinate 30,619,214, forward strand.
AAATGCGAACAGGGGTTGCCATTCATCTAATTTTAGGACATTTTTCCCTTCATAAGAAATAGGAGCAGGAATAGGACAGAGGCCCCTCGAGCCTGCTCCGCCATTCAATAAGATCAACTCCAAAACACTAGTTCTTACGAGACAAGTCCACTTTTCTCCCTACTATTACCTCATGCGTTTCACGGTATGAAAACAATTACAATTGTTTTTATTATCAGCAAAGAAAATATTATGGCTCAAGCCATGATACCACACCTCTAGATTTGGACTTAAAGAGGTGGCCACCTAGAAGGACAAGGGCAGCAGGCACGTGGGAACACCATCACCTCCAAGTTCCCCTCCAAGTCACACACCATCCCGACTAGGACATATATCGTCCGTTCCTTCATCGTCGCTGGGTCAAAGTCCTGGAACTCCCTCCCTAACAGCACTGTGGGAGTACCTTCACCACACGGACTGCAGCGGTTTAATTGTAAGCGGCTCACCACCACCTTCTAAAGGGCAACGAGAGATGGGCAATAAATGCTGGCCTTGCCAGCGACGCCCACATCCAGAGAATGAATTTTAAAAAACCTCAATGTGGTTTGGGGTGGGTGGGGTTGGAAGGGAAAGGAACAAGTTACTGTAGCAAGTCTTCAGGGCTGTCAGGTTACAATGAAAATAGTTTCTACAGAAGAGATTACGTAACACTTCTAATTCTTCACTCCTGGTTATGAGAGAAGCTTTGTGCTGCCTCTTGTAAAGTGGATATTTTGGGTTACACAAATATAACGCTGACATTAATTCAGCTCTTACAAAAGACTGCGATGGACAATGGGAACAATAGCTGCGTTTGCAGGAAGGTGAGAAGGCATGAAATGGGGAAAGGCCACTCCTACCATAGACTAGGTACATCACTGGCTCCATCCAATCCATTCAAATGAGGCCTGAGGAAAAGCTCCTCCATTTTATTCCTGCTTCCCTAAGTAGGTCCAGCAAATCTCCAGGATCTATCTAACCTTACATTCAACAGGTTTTAAAAAAAAAAGTTTAGTTCAAAGTCACCTGAAAGATACAGGTGGGTTTCCCTTCACTGTTGTGCCTGAGCTTTCGCAAAGAAAGTCTCTCCTATCTTCTGTACCACATATCGGCATGAGGAAATATTGTTTTTTTGCACAGAGGGTTGTTGTGATCTGGAATGCACTACCTGAAAGGAAGCAGATTCAATCGCAACTTTCAAAAGGGAATTGGATAAATACTTGAAGGGAAAAACTTTACAGGGCCACGGGGAAAGAGCAGGGGAGTGGGATTTATTGGCTAGCTCTACCAAAGAGCCGGCACCGGCATGATGGGCTGAATGGCCTCCTTCAGTGCTGCGCCATTCTATGATTCGATTATATATTGGTGCCACTTACTGCTACAAACACCTTCAGAAACGGCTTACCTAATCGGTTAGCACCTGACCTCACAAGAAAACAATTGGCTAACATCGGTCAGGTGATAACATTATTCATTAATAAATGGTTGCAAGCAAAAAAATCTACAGTTTCGCATCTCGCGTGCGCTTCCTGTAAGCAGCACTGTTACTTCCTGTCATGTTTCAGCATAGCCTCTGACTCGTTGTGAGCAATGCCAGGGGAGATCTGCTAGTGGGGGTATGGAAATGAGATTAAAATCCAACAATTTAAATAATGCACCCCCTCGGTAAAACCATCAGATCTGTAAAGAGTGACCTGGGAAGAAACAAAACTGTCGGAGAACCACAAATGGAGATCTGGTCCAGGATAGAGTTTGATGGTTCTCAAATTGAGAAATGTGGTCAGCTTGGCTACAAACGCACTCTACTCCTTTGCATGAGGGAGATACCATGAAAAACATTCTACAACAACAATTGGCATTTATATAGCGCCTCTAACGTAGTAAAACGTCCCAAGGCGCTTCACAGGAGCATTATCAAGCCAAGTTAGACACCGAGCCACATAAAGAAATATTCAGACAGGCTATTACCACAGCACCCACAATTCTCCAGGGGCCACTGGGAGAGAAAAAAACCACAGAGAATTATTCATGCAAGAGTAGGAAAGGCGAGAAGATCTGTTCGATAACTGGACCACATCCTCTTAGCCCTCTTTCCTCAAAATGATTTTCATCGCTCCACCATTGGCGGCTGTGCCTTCAGCTGCCTGGGCCTCAGCTGTGGAATTCCCTCCCGAAACATCTCCGCCTCTCCATTTCTCTATCCTCCTTTAAGACACTCCCGAAAACCTACCTCTGTGACCAAGCTGTTGGAGTATAAGAGCAAGAAAGTTTGCTGCAATTATACAGGGCTTTGGTGAGACCACACCTGGAGAACTGTGTACAGTTTTGGTCTCCTTTACCTAAGGAAGGATATACTTGCCTTAGGGGGCGGGGGGTGCAATGGAGGTTCACTAGATTGATTCTGGGATGAGAGAGGGCTGTCCTATGAGGAGAGATGGAGCAGAATGGGACTTTATTCTCTGTAGTTTAGAAGAATGAGAGTTGATCTCATTGAAACATATAACATTCTTGGAGGGCTTGACAGGGTAGGTGCTGAGAGGTTGTTTCCCCTGGCTGGAGAGTCTAGAACTAGGGGGCATCGTCTCAGGATAAGGGGTCGTCCATTTATGACTGAGTTGAGGAGAAATTTCTTCACACAGAGGGTTGTGAATCTCTGGAATTCTCTACCCCAGAGGGTTATGGATGTTCATTTGTTGAGTATATTCAAGACTGAGATCGATAGATGTTTGGACTCTAGAGGAATTAAGGGATATGGCGATCGGGCAGGAAAGTGGAGTTAAGGTCGATGATCAGCCATGATCTTTTTGAATGGCGGAGCAGGCTCGAGGGGCCGAATGGCCGACTCCTGCTCCTAATTCTTACGCTCTTATGTCTTTTTAATGAACAAATCAACTGTGCACACCCTCGTCAGTATGTCATTTTCCTGATATTCTAAGCCAGAATCTTACTGGACACTTTGATTAACCCAGAACACCTTAACCCCATTGCTTAATTGCTGAAGGTGGTTTTGGGTGTTTAATTGTCTTTTTAAGGTGGGGAGAGAATACTTCTCCTGGACAGTGAGACATACTGCAGTACAGTTCCACAAGCTCTTGGGAGGAAAATTCGGTTGCTTTGTGCCTCCCGTTAGCGCCCTCTTACGCAAAGCAACTAGCGCCTGGGCGCGGCGATGTTTGCGCTGCTCGCGAAATTGACCAGACATTTGCGGCGGCGTTAAACACTACCGCCACGATCTCCTGCGCCCGCAGATCGTGACATCAGTCGAGCGTGCAACGCCCCGGACCGGATATTGAGTGGCGCCCCCTGCCTTTCCGCCTGCCACTAGCAACGACAGGTAGAGGGGAACGTTTTGCAGTCGGGAAGGGACTGGGGGAGGGCGCTATTTAAAGGCGACCGCTTCCTGACATTTTTGTCGCCGACATTTTTGCACCACGCATTCTGAGAGAGAGAGAGACTTCTGGAGAGATTCAACGCTGTGTGAAGGAGTTTTGGGTACTGAGCAGCACTTTGCAGGTTAATTTTGATTTGACCTTCCTTGCATCAATTTAGAAGAGACTGTGGGGGCTGCCCTCTGAGCTCTTTCCCTGGGCCTCTCCATTGTTCTTTCCAGCAGAAATGATGTACAGGTCGAGATTCAAGGCTGCAATGAGCAGGGTGTGGATGGAGAGCAAGATCGTCCCTCCCCTTTAAGAACTGGCCGGCGCCAGTGTGTCTGTGTTCCATTGCTGACTGACATCACATGAGCTTCGCCAGCACTCTGAGGTAGCGCCTCGCTCCTCGGCCTTAGCACCTTAAGACAGGTGTGTAGCGCCTGATTTAGTGCTCCAATCACCTCCAGGGGTGATAGAACACAAGTTTGCAGTTGGAGGCGATAATTAGCGCCAGGCGCTAAACTTTGCACCCGGCCAATAATTGCGCCCCAAACGGGGCGATACCGAATTTCTCCCCCTTGGTGTTTCTCTAAAAGAAAGACTTGCATTTATATAGCGCCTTTTACGACTACCGGGCATCCCAAAGCGCTTTAAAGCCAATGAAGTACTTTTGAAGTGGAATCACTGTTGTAATGTAGGAAACGCTGCAGCCAATTTCGCGCACAGCAAGCTCCCACAAACGGCAATGTGATCATGGCCAGATAATCTGATTTTTGTGATGCTAATTGAAGGATAAATATTGACCAGGGCACCGGGGATAACTCCCCTGCTCTTCTTCGATAATAATGCCATGGGATCTTTTATGTCCACCTGAGAGCGTAGTCGGAGTCTCGGTTTAATGTCTCATCTGAAAGATGGCACCTCTGACAGCGCAGCATTCCCTTAGCGCTGCCCTGGATTGCCAGCCTAGATTTTTGTGCTCAAGTCGCTGGAGTGGGACTCGAACTTTGTCATTTTGTGGCGGCGCCGAACACTACCGCCACGATCTCCTGTGCCCGCAGATCGTGACGTCAGTTGAGCGTGCACCGCCCCGGACCAGATATTGAGTGGCGCCCCCTGCCTTTCCGCCTGCCACTAGCAACGACAGGTAGAGGGGAACATTTTGCAGTTGGGAAGGGACTAGGGGAGCGCTATTTAAAGGCGACCACTTCCTACCTTATCCCCAAAGGTAGCAGGCCAAGTAGGTAAGGTGGTTAAGAAGGCATATGGAATGCTTGCCTTTATTAGCCGTGACATAGAATACAAGAGCAGGGGAGGTTATGCTTCAACTGTATAAAACACTAGTTAGGCCTCAGCTAGAGTACTGCGTGCAGTTCTGGTCACCACATTACAGGAAAGATGTGATTGCACTAGAGAGGGTACAGAAGAGATTTACAAGGGTGTTGCCAGGAGTAGAGAATCTTAGCGATGAGGAAAGACTGGATAGGCTGGGTCTGTTTTCCTTGGAACAGAGGAGGCTGAGGGGAGACCTTATTGAGGTGTATAAAATTATGAGGGGCATAGATAAAGTGGATAGAAAGGACCTATTTCCCTTAGCAGAGGGGTCAAAAACCAGGGGGCACAGATTTAAAGTAATTGGGGGAAGGTTTAGAGGGGATTTGAGGGGAAATTTCTTCACCCAGAGGGTTGTGGGGGGTCTGGAACTCACTGCCTGAAAGGGTGGTAGAGGCAGGAACCCTAACCACATTTAAAAAGTACTTGGATGTGCACTTGGGATGCTATAACCTGCAGGGCTACGGACCAAGAGCTGGAAAGTGGGATTAGGCTGGATAGCTCTTTGTTGGCCGGTGCGGACACGATGGGCCGAAATGGCCTCCTTCCGTGCTGTAACTTTCTATGATTCTATGAACCCAGGGGCCTCAGCTCCTCGTCCAAATCCCCGTGCACCACCGATGACTAAACACAAGAGCGTCCAAGCGGGAACCACTGGAGCAGGCAGAGCAAGTCTCCCTGGTCCAGGTGCTCTGAGCCCAAATCCTAGTAAGGCCCCAAAATGAGATCCTCTAGCTCAGGTGCCAAAGCCTGGTCTGCACGGCTCCTGTACCGCACTGTGCGGGGCCGCCAGGTTGCTGCATTTCTAAGCGTTAAGCTGCCAGTCTCAACCATTTGTGCGTTGGAAAGCCCGTGGTTTAAAACACATTTCCCCCCCCCCCGTTTCCTCGTGCCCTGGTTCTTCGCAGCAACTGTACAACCTTCACAGCAGACTCGACCTGTTATTGTAAATCAGGACGCAGCGCAGGGCAAGTGACACTTGACTGTATTCTGTTGGAATATACGACGCAATATTCAATTACCAGCGCTGTTAAAATGCCAGAATCAGTGTTAGTCCCTGCTGCTTGAACAGAGTGAGGGGCAGCTCAGCTGATAAAAAGACACAGAAGCGCGGCTATCCCGCAACGTTCAACTTTTGCAATCATTTAAAGGCTAATTAAAAAGAAATATGGTATAAATGTGACATTGCAGGTAAGGAATGATGATTAAACGAGCGTGAACAGGAAAGCCCAAATTCCGCGCCGGTGGACGAGTGAAGCACCTTCCATTTCCTCAGCCGCGCTTCTCAATGAGCGAATTAATTGGATGTAGTGAAATGTGACTGAGCACATTAATGCGGACTGAATGACACAAACCCACTGGAATGAGCCCAAGTTCAAGGGCAAACTGTTCCTGTGGCTGAGGGCCTGTCTGCATCTTATTTTCTCATTTGCAGATGGACGGCATGAAAGGGAGATATGGGGGCGGGGTGGGTGGCGGTGGGAATAGAGACAACATTCTCTCTGTTTCCACGGCACTGATTGCTTTTAACCCTTTAGCACCCCTTGCCTCTGCAATCTTGCTTGTGACTTCGCTTAACCACCTGCTGTTCATCCGTCATCCCCCGTGCCCACATTGGTTCCTGGTCTGGCAACGCCTCGATTTCAAAATTCTCATCTTTGTTTTCAAATCCATCCATGGCCTCGCCCCCACCCCCCCATCCCTGCTCCCCTCCCTATCTCTGTAACCTCCTCCAGCCCCATAACCCTCCAAGATATCTGCGCTCTTCCAATTCTGGCCTCTTGCGCACTCCCTATTTTTGTCGCTCCACCATTGGTGGCCGTGCCTTGTGTTGCCTCGGCCCTAAGCTCTGGAATTCCCTGCCTAAACCTCGCCGCCTCTCTACATCTCTTTCCTCCTTTAAGACGCTCCTTAAAACCTACCTCTTTGACCGAGCTTTTGGTCATCTGTCCTAATATCTCCTAACGTGACTCGGTATCAAATTTTATTTGATGACATCCCTGTGAAGCGCATTGGGGTGCTTTACTATGCTAAAGGCGCTATATAAATGCAAGTTGTTGTTGTTGCTGAAATTTCTAAACATTCGGGTCCCCACGCCGCTTTGCTGAGAACACTCTTTAAAATCTAGATTTACATCCTTTATTTTTTTAATTTAAATTCCCCTTTTGCCGATAACTGGTCCCTGCTGCAGGAGATTCCTTTCCCCCTCTTGGACAGTCGTACTTGCATCACGATAGACGGAGAGAGAGTTCCAGGTGGCGGGCGTTAGCCGCGGTGTTTAGTGGCCAAGTATCTACCCTCGCCACCGCCACCTCCACCCCCCCCGCAATCCCAATCTCCCTACCCCTCTCATAAGAAAATGGCACTGAATTTTACTACACAAAGTATTCTGTCTCACATCTCCCACCTGCAGCCTTTATACTGCTGTGCGAGCACAAGAATCAGAGAAAGAACGCTCGCTCCCCCATTGGGCCCTGGAACAATAAAAAAATCCTTGATAGAAACAGCAAACATGTCAGGGGAGGCGGGGGGCAAGGAATAGGGGAATTTTTTTTATATGATTGCAATTTTCTTAATACCGAAGATTTTGAAAAATCTTCCCATTTTCACAGTTATAATGTACGAGTTAAATGATAAAGCCAGTGAGCGATCACACACTGTACTGAAAGCATTAGGTAGCATGCTTGGAATTTTTAGCTGTCGTTCTCTGAACTGACAGGAGGGTTGAATCAGGGCGATTTAATCACCGTCTCAATGACCTCACAAATGGTCTTTGGGAAATAAAAAAAATAATTAAAAATCATGGCCTGTTGTTCAATAATGTTAACACATCCAGGCAACCAAACGGAGGAATTTAATCAGCGGCGCACTGTTTTTATCAAGTGATTGCGGAATGAGTTCCTTTAATTTCCCCAGATCTGTTCACAAGTATTTTGACAGTGCAAAAACAGAATAAAATATCCACGATATACCATTGGGTTATCTAACCTCACAATGATTTCCATTTATCTGCTCCACAGGAATTGGCCAGGGAGATGGAGATTACTTATAAAGGGGACGGTTTCACAGAGATTTCTAATAAAGAACAATTTGCATTTATATAGCGCCTTTAACATAGTAAAATGTCCCAGGGCACTTCACAGGAGCGTTATCAAACACAATTTGACACCGCGCCACGTAGAGATATAATCGGGCAGGTCACCAAAAGCTTGGTCAAAGAGGTAGGTTTTAAGGAGCGGCTTAAAGGAGGAGAGAGAGGTAGTGAGACGGAGAGGTTTAGGCAGGGAATTCCAGAGCTTAGGGCCCAGGCAGCTGAAGGCACGGCCGCCAATGGTGCAATGATGAAAATCGGGGATGCGCAAGAGGCCAGAATTTGGAGGAAAGCAGATATCTCGGGAGGGTTGTAGGGCTGGAGGAGGTTACACGGGTAGGGAGGGGCGAGGCCATGGAGGGATTTGAAAACAAGGATGAGAATTTTAAAGCTGAGGTGTTGCCGGACCGGGAGCCAGTGTAGGTCAGCGAGCACACGGGGTGATGGGTGAATGGGACTCGGTGCGAGTTAGGACACGGGCAGCAGAGTTTTGGATGAACTCAAGTTTGCGGAGGGTGCAAGGTAGGCAGCCGGCCAGGAGACCATTGGAATAGTCAAGATCTCCCTACCATGAGAAGCATCGCAACCAAACCCAGACCGTGTCCTCGACCACCGGTACACACTTCTAACAGGGATTGCCAAATAGCCACCAGGAGCGAAACCCCCGCACTGGTTTCCCCCTCCCAAAATTGGGTGGCACCGAGGCCCCCGCCCTCATTGTTGAGATTAAGTGACTGAATAAGCTCTGTGGCAATCAAACCTGGGAGGTTTCTGAGGCGTACGGCTCAGCCACTCGCCCCCTCAGCCAGCTAAGCTATCGGAGGAGCTCACAGCGACAATCCTTAGGTGGAACACAAGCTTAAAAAAATAGAGGCAAGGTTCAAGTCTGGTGCATTCGAAATGAATTCTGTGGTAACTAAATTTACTCAGATGACACCCCCTCGGGGCGACTGACCTGCTGAAGGCCGGAACAAATCCTAGTTTTCTACTGGAATTTCTCTCAACTGCTCAAAGCATTTAACAGCACCATCGTTTCTAATGGAGATCAGCGAACTCCCAAGGTCTTTTTTTGTTGTGAAGATCTTTATTTAAATTACATTCAATAATACGGGGGAACATAAAATGCCACGGGTTGCATGGAAGTAGAGCTGAAGCTGCAAACCAATTATGTTGACCAAAAAAAAATTCATTCGAGTAATTTATTCCGACAAGTACCAACAGAGCCGGCCCTTCGCACTCGTCCAACAGACACACTTCGCCCGGTTCTCACGTACAAACCTTTACATTTTCATGTGGGGCCGGGGGTTGGGCGGGGGGGAGCGGGGATGTTGTCAATTATATCTGGAGCTTCTGTGGGTTGTGGTTAGTTCGGGAAGGCCACATCCAGTTAACCACTTCACTCAGGAATTTGTTTAAACATATAGCTCCTCCCAGTGCTAAAATTAGGTAGGTACGGCATAGAATGATCAGGGCCAGAGAGCTGGACTAGTTTTGATCGCCCAGTGAGGTTGGGGGGGGGGGGGCGGAGAGAGATTTCCCAGATTCCCCCCCCACCCCCGCACATTTGGGTTGGATTTTTATCAGGTATTTCGCCTCTCCCAGGAGATCACACGGTTTAGGATAAGGAGATATTCGGGCAGGTGACTAAAAGCTCGGTCAAAGAGGTGGGTTTTAAGGAGCGTCTTCAAGGAGGAGAGAGAGGTAGCGAGGCGGAGAGGCTTAGGGAAGGAATTCCAGAGCTTAGGGCCTCGGCAGCTGAAGGCACGGCCACCAATGGTAGTGGTGGTGGTGGTGGGGGGGCGGGGCGGGGAAGGAAATCAGGGATGTGCAACCTCCAGGTAACACTTTCCAGTAGCTGTCGTCCCCCAATCTCAAAGTTTCCTCATCGATTACAAGACTAATTAATAAAAGGACATGCGGGGTCCCCTTCCAGACTGGTGCAGGCAAAGCCCGTCCTCCCTGCAGCTGTTTCCACTTTTGCTGCTTATCCACCTCACAGCTTAGTCCTGGGTCTCACGCAATGGGAGGGTGGAAGCCCTTCCGTTCGATGCCTAGCAGAGCTGAGCCCTGAAGGAGATTGGTTTAGACATGTCTAAGACCTACCTCCACTGGGACGGCTATGGGCAGATTTCACATTACACCGTACACATTTAGGGCTCTATCCACGACATTTAATGTAAAACGCGCTTATATGCAGGCTCTGAGCCATGAGGGACACAACACTACCAGGCTCAATTATCTGCCGCGTTAGCTGATCTTAACTGCGTCTCAGGGGGTACGTTATCCCCAATGCCCCTGGTCTGGGAGAGGAGAGGAGCGAGACAACAGCCAGGGTTTCCAGGTGGCAGCCATGGCTCAGTGGGCAGCACTCTCGCCTCTGAGTCAGAAGGTTGTGGGTTCGAGTCCCACTCCAGAGGCTTGAGCACATAACCCAGGCTGACGCTCCCCGTGCAGTACTGAGGGAGCGCCGCACTGTCGGAGCAGCCGTCTTTCGTATGAAAGTACTTCATTCAATGTAAAGCACTTTGGGACGTCCTGAGGTTGTGAAAGGTGCTACATAAATGCAAGCCTTCTGACATGAATCTTGTCATTCATGTGGAAATGACTTATGAAATGATACTGGGCGGCCTGCTGGTGGCGCTGTCCACGGAGAGTATAAATACTCGGGCATGGGCCCAGCTTGCTCAGGACATTCTTTAACAGGAACTAGTGAAGGACACAACTAGATCTCCATGTTGAAAAACAGTTGATTAAAGCTTTGTTTAACGCTTAGACCAAGTGCCTAATAGTTTTCTTACATCATCTTCCTTTCTTCTTTTTTCTAGACCGCGCAGAGAAGAGGCGAAGGCCGCGCATGTGCTTGAGGTGCAAGCCCAACTCTGATGTCTCCTCTGGTAATGATGCTCTGGAGTTAGCTGCTGTGAGCAGCCTGTGCCAAGTCACCTTCCCAATTTCCCCTCTTCCTTCCCTGGAGGGAAGCATTTAGCCTCCACGACAGAAGGGTAAAATATTGAAGATCTTGCTGCGATACTTTGTTGGAATCAGAGAAACACTCTGCTTGCCGAACGAGACTGTAAAAAAAATAAAATCTCACCAGTGTTCATTCATTACAGCTTTCCATCTTGTGCAATGAGTAGGGAGCGGAGGCACTGCACTTTAACCATAAGCAGCAGCTAAATTACCTCAGAAACTGAGCTAAACAGCAGTCACTTCAGATCTACTTGACAGGTGATGAGGCTGCTGTCACGTTATCTGCAGTGTGTGCACAGGAGCAGCTTAATCACCAAGGGAAATGCAGCAGACTTGCCATCTATGGTCCAGGGATAAAGATGGGGAAAACCAGCACTGCCCCCCCGCAACCCTCCCCCCCCCCAGAACAAAAATGGCAACAAAAAACATTTGAGTTTATATAATGAGCTGTCAGCAAAGATTACCCGGAGGCCAGGCTTGACCAGATAACTTTTAAGGGCGCTTCATGCAGGCAAAGATTTTACATGAAAGCACGACGGAGAATGCAAGAAGGGCCATGAAAATGCGAGAAGCCATTCAGGTTCCTGCGACAGGGCCCCTGATCTAATCATTTTCTACCTCCGCCCCCCCCTCACCTCACCAACCCATATCCCAAACTCACCTTTTTTTTATTCGTTCCTGGGATGTGGGCGTCGCTGGCAAGGCCAACATTTATTGCCCATCCCTAATTGCCCTTGAGAAGGTGGTGGTGAGCCGCCTTCTTGAACCGCTGCAGTCCGTGTGGTGAAGGTTCTCCCACAGTGCTGTTCGGGAGGGAGTTCCAGGATTTTGACCCAGCGACGATGAAGGAACGGCGATATATTTCCAAGTCAGGATGGTGTGTGACTTGGAGGGGAACTTGGAGGTGGTGGTGTTCCCATGCGCCTGCTGCCCTTGTCCTTCTAGGTGGAAGAGGTCGCGGGTTTGGGAGGTGCTGCTGAAGAAGCCTTGGCGAGTTGCTGCAGTGCATCTTGTAGATGGTACACACTGCAGCCACGGTACGCCGGTGGTGGAGGGAGTGAATGTTTAAAGTGGTGGGTGGGGTGCCAATCAAGCGGGCTGCTTTGTCCTGGATGGTGTCGAGCTTCTTGAGTGTTGTTGGAGCTGCACTCATCCAGGCAAGTGGAGAATATTCCATCACACTCCTGACTTGAGCCTTGTAGATGGTGGAAAGGCTTTGGGGAGTCAGGAGGTGAGACACTCGCCGCACAATACCTAGCCTCTGACCTGCTCTTGTTGCCACAGTGTTTATGTGGCTGGTCCAGTTAAGTTTCTGGTCTACTATGCACAACAATATGACAGTTAGGAACATTTCAGAACGTCTCTGTGTGGGAACTAGAAATGTCAAAATCGCTTTGCCTTCGACAGCTCGTATTACCACCCCAGGCTCAGGCTACTTAATACCGCTTTGTGCCGTTGCTAGTTTACAGCAAGGACGTTCTGTTTTGATGGTGGTGTAAGATACGTGAGCAATCAATGTGCCAAAATAAACCTTGTTCTCTCCTTCTCCGTTTATAAAGGAGTGTCTGTTCCAAATTGTGGTCGTGACGAAATATCACTGCGCAATGGTGAATCTTAGCAGCTCTGTTGTGAAGTGAGCCTGTTATCAAACTCCGTGACTGACCCTGCCCGCAAACCAACAGCCTGTTGCATTGACGCTGAAGTGGAGGTGGGGAGAGGAGGGAGGGGAGGGGGAAGGAAGAGATAGAGTTGAAAGTAACAGAATCCAGGGGAGCTCCCGTTATATTATTGTTCATTATAGGCGGGGGCGTAGGGTGTGGGGCGGGAAGGAAGGCCACAAAGACGATATAAGATGAGAGAGAGAATGACAGAGAAATAGAGAGAGAAAAAGAAAAAGGGAGAAAGAGGAAAAGATAGTGAGGAATAGAAAATAAGAGAGTGAGAAAGCGAGAGAGAGAAAATGAACATGCACAAACGTGGACCCCCTGTGAGGCATAACTCAGCGGTAAGTGAAACCACAGGATAATTAGCTGTAAGATCCTTACATGCACAGAGGCATTTGATGTGCAGAAGCCAGTGGTGGATTTTAGGGCAGTCCAGGATTGCAATGCCTGGAAGGAAGCCTGGTTTAGATTTTCTCTAAATTTAAAGTTAAGCTGTCATGTGGCATTGGAAGAGTTCAGGGGAAGCCATACGTTCATTAATAGTAGCGACACCATGGAGGTGAAAGGTCACTATTATGTATAACTGTCTGTGCATCCAAGCTGAGGAGCGACTGCTTTGGGAGGTCGCACGATTCTTTTTACCAAAGTGGCCAGGTTCATTTTGTCATCTTCTTGTGACGGAACAGGAAGTTCCTGTTACAAGCACTTCCTGTTAACAGGAGCAGTTGTCCAAATCTCTTCGCATGTTGGAATGAATGTGTGTGTATAAAGTGTACTAACAAAGACAGTGCGCAGTTAATACCGAGCACCTTGTAGAGAGCTGAACTCATTTCAGAAGCGACGATAATTGTATATAAAAGTTTACCCCAAGGCTGGTTTTGGCGGGACGGTGTAAGGAATAAAAGCATTTGGGATTGATTTGTTGCGTTTGTCAGTAAGCTGCCTAATTAGTCCCTCGGGCAGAGGAACGAACTCTGTTAATGGGCAGAGATTGGTGGGTAATATCCTTCCCATTCAACACACATGGTGGTTCGGCTCATGCTGCCAGATGTATGAAATTAATCATGCAGGAATCTGGCAGGTGGGGTAGATCAACGGCTAAAAGCCCAGGCCTTCCAGAACCAAGAGATCACAACAGGCAACGGTGAGGCTCAGCCCCGTCTATGCTCAGGTAGAACAGCAGAGTCTCATGGCTGATTGAAATGCCAAGGGCCTCTACCTCAGCCCGCCTCCCGCTGACACCCTCATCCCTGCCTTGCTTATCTCCAGACTCAACCATTCCAATGCTCGGTGCACCCTCCGTAAACTTGAACTCATCCAAATCCTGGCTGCCCCGTGTCCTAACTCGCACCAAGTCCCGTTCATCCCATCAGCTCCTGTGCTCACTGCCCCGTGTCCTAACTCGCACCAAGTCCCGTTCACCCCATCAGCTCCTGTGCTCACTGCCCCGTGTCCTAACTCGCACCAAGTCCCGTTCACCCCATCAGCTCCTGTGCTCACTGCCCCGTGTCCTAACTCGCACCAAGTCCCGTTCACCCCATCAGCTCCTGTGCTCACTGCCCCGTGTCCTAACTCGCACCAAGTCCCGTTCATCCCATCAGCTCCTGTGCTCACTGCCCCGTGTCCTAACTCGCACCAAGTCCTGTTCACCCCATCAGCTCCTGTGCTCACTGCCCCGTGTCCTAACTCGCACCAAGTCCTGTTCACCCTGCCCCGTGTCCTAACTCGCACCAAGTCCCGTTCATCCCATCAGCTCCTGTGCTCACTGCCCCGTGTCCTAACTCGCACCAAGTCCCGTTCATCCCATCAGCTCCTGTGCTCACTGCCCCATGTCCTAACTCGCACCAAGTCCCATTCACCCCATCACCTCCTGTTGCTCGCTGACCTACACTGGCTCCCGGTCCAGCAACGCCTCGATTTTGAAATTCTCATCTTTGTTTTCAAATCCCTCCATGGCCTCACCCCTCCCTATCTCTGTCACCTCTTCCAGTCCCACAACCCTCTGAGATTGGGCCGAATGGCCAGTTTCTGTGCTGTAAATTCCGTGTAATTCGATGTAATCTCTGCGCTCCTACAATCCTGGCCTCTTGAACATCCCCGATTTTAATCGCTGCATCATTGGTGGTCGTGCTTTCAGCTGCCTGGGTCCTTAGCTCTGGAATTCGCTCCTTAAACCTCTCCGCTGCTCTACTTCTCTCTCCTCCTTTAAGGCGCTCCTTAAAACCTACCACTTAACTTGCCCTAATATTTCCTTATGTTGCACGGTATCAAATTTTGTCTGATAACGCTCCTGTGAAGCGCCTTGGGAGGATTTACTATGTTAAAGGCACTATATAAATGCAAGTTGTTTCAGTACTACTGGCAGAGGTTTGGGAACAGATTTCCCATCTGCTCTCGTCATGGAGAGAAAGAGAGGGGGGATAACTTGAAAAAAGATAAAACAAGGGACAAAGAAAGTCTGGGGCCATCTAGAATGTATCCAAATGTGAAGTGAGGCAAATTCAGGTTAAGACAAAGGGGGAGAAATTGGCCTTCCGGGGGCGTTAACGGGGCGCGACCGGGCGCGGCGTGAGTACCATGCATGCGAACTTCCCCTCCAGGTTAGCAGCGGCGGTAAACCCTAGCGCCACAATCTCCTGCGCCCCGGAGATCGTGACATCAACCGGTGCGCAGCGCCCCGGAGGCAAACTTAGCTTCTGCCCCCTCCCCCCTGCAGCTACGCCGGCAGCTGCAGGAAGCGTTGTCACCGCGGACGGCTGCTTGGGGAGCAAGAGTTGAAGGGATTGCCGGCGAGGTTGGCGAAAAATGTTTCCGTGCTTTTTTTTTTCAGTTGGCGCGCTTGATCAGCCCTGCACTCTGTTAGAGAGCTTGGGGCTGATCGGCGCCGATCGGAGGTGCCGTCGGCGATCAGGGGATTCGTTTTCTTGCAGAGCCTGCAGCGATGGCCCTTCCCTTGAAGGGAAGGAAGGAGCCTTCCAACGCGGGAGCTCTGTTCGGCCCATTGTGCAGCACTGCACAACCTACCACCCCGCCTGCTGTGCTCCAGGAAGGAAGTGGGGCGCTTGGTTTAGCCTGCCGCTAATTTTTTCAACTTTTAAAAGTTATCTCCCCGTTCTCTCCCAAAGAACTTTAAACTGATTGAATTTCAACCAGTTTGGACTGAAGGCTCATTCTAATCATGAAGTGCAATGTCACTCCCACTCACTGACAAATCAGTCTGAATTAGCATTACAACACTTGTGCGCAAAGATAAAATTCAGTCTCTCACAGCTATAACATCACAGTGACAACTCATCTTCAGTCACTGAAACAGTATCAACACTAATCATACTCTGCCATAACACATTCGTAAGAACATGTCAGCTATTTTAACAAAAGCTTAGCTGCTTTGTTAAGACTTAAGGCGACGGAATGGACACATGAATGCACTGCTAATATTGGATAGCGAGATTTCAATTCCTACTCAAGTGTTTCAGCAAGAAGGCACCATGGTCCCGCAGGGAGAGGAAATAAATAAGTTCACCCAAGAGGTGACTGCAATCGCCTCACGAATTACTTTGTTATCCCTGAATTACGTGGCCAGTCTCACTGGTGCTGACGGCCATGACTTACGGAATCTAGGCCGACACTTCAGTGCGGTACCAAGGGAGCGTCGTATCGATCTCAGCCTTGGATATACTCAATGAATCAGCCTGGCAACCTGGCAGAGAATTCCAAAGATTCACAACCCTCTGAGTGAAGAAATTCCTCCTCATCTCAGTCTTAAATGGCCGACCCCTTATCCTGAAACTGTGACCCCTGGTTCTAGACACTCCAGCCAGGGGAAACAACCTCTCAGTATCTACCCTGTCAATCCCCTTCAGAATCTTGGATGTTTCAATGAGGTCACCTCTCATTCTTCTAAACTCCAGAGAGTATAGGCCCATTCTACACAATCTCTCATCATAGGACAGCCCTCTCATCCCAGGAATCAATCTGGTGAACGTTTGTTGCACCGCCTCCAAGGCAAGTATATCCTTCCTTAGATAAGGAGATCAAAACTGTGCCCAGTACTCCAGGTGTGGTCTCACCAAGGCCCTGTACAATTGTAGCAAGACTTCCTCACTCTTATACTCCAACCCCCTTGAAATAAAGGCCAAGATGCCATTTGCCTTCCTTATTGCTTGCTGTACCTGCATGCTAGCTTTCTGTGTTTCTTGCACGAGGACACCCAAATCTCTCTGCACACCAACATTTAAAAGTTTCTCACCATTTAAAAAATATTCTGTTTTTCTGTTCTTCCTACCAAAGTGAATAACCTCACATTTCCCTACATTATACTCCATCTGCCACCTTACTGCCCGCTCACTTAGTCTATCTATATCCCTTTGCAGACTCTGTGTTCCCCTCGCAGCTTACTGTCCCACCTAGCTTTGTATCGTCAGCAAACTTGGATACATTACACTCGGTCCCTTCATCTAGGTCATTAATATTGATTGTAAATAGCTGAGGCCCCAAACACTGATCCTTGTGGCACCCCACTAGTTACACCCTGCCAACCTGAAAAAGACCCGTTTATCGCTACTCTCTGTTTTCTGTCCGTTAACCAATCCTCTATCCATGCTACTATATTACCCCCAACCCCATGAGCCCTTATCTTGTGTAATAACCTTCTATGTGGCACCTTATCGAATGCCTTTTGGAAATCCAAATATACTACATCCACTGGTTCCCCTTTATCTACCCTGCTGGTTACATCCTCAAAAAACTCTAATAAATTTGTCAAACACGAGTTCCCTTTTATAAAACTATGTGGACCCTGCCTAATCATGTTATGATTTTCTAAGTGCCCTGATACCACTTCCTCAACAATGGATTCCAGCATTTTCCCCGATGACTGACGTCAGGCTAACTGGCCTGTAGTTCCCTGTTTTCTCTCTCCCTCCTTTCTTGAATAGCGGTGTTACATTTGCGACCTTCCAATCCGCTGGGACCGTTTTAGATTTAGGGAATTTTGGAAGATCAAAACCAATGCATCCACTATCTCTGCAGCCACCTCTTTTAGAACCTGAGGATGTAGGCCGTCAGGTCTACGGGATTTGTTGGCTTTTAGTCCCATTAGTTTCTCTAGTACTTTTTCTCTACTTATATTAATTACATTAAGTTCCTCACCCTCATCGGACCCTTGATTCCTCACCATTTTTGGTATGCTTTTGTGTCTTCTACTGTGAAGACAGATACAAAATATTTGTTTAACGTTTCTGCCATTTCTTTATTCCCCATAATAATTTCTCCTGTCTCAGCCTCTAAGGGACCAACGTTTACTTTTGCTACTCTCTTCCTTCTTACATACTTGTTGAAGCTCTTACAATCTGATTTTATATTTCTTGCTGGTTTACTCTCATATTCAATTTTTTCCCTTTTTATCAATTTTTTGATCATCCTTTGCTGGTTTCTGAAACTCTCCCAATCCTCAGGCTTACTACTGTTCTTTGCAACATTATAAGCTTCTTTTTTCAATCTAATGCTATCCTTAACTTCTTTAGTTAGCCACGGTTGGATCACTTTTCCTGTGTGTTTTTGTTTCTCAATGGAATATAATTTTGTTGAGAATTATGAAATATTTAATTAAATGCTAGTTACTACTTATCTACCGCCATACCTGTTAATCTATTTTTCCAATCTACCTTAGCCAACTTGCCCCTAAGAGGGCGCTACCGGGGCGCAAAGCAACTAGCGCTAGGGCGCGGCAATGCCAATGCCTCCCGCGAAATTCAGCGGGAGGTTAGCGGCGGCGGTAACCGTTAGCGCCCTGTGGCGCTGCGCTACCAGCGATGACGTCATCGCCATGCGCAGCGCCCCACTCGCGATCTTCGGTAGCGCCCGACTTACCGCCGGACGCTATGTTCGACGGGGTCAGGGGGGCCTACCTGCAGCCGAGGCGGCGCAAATTAAAGGCGAGGCGCCAGGCAGCCATTTTTGTTGCTGCCCGCCTGCCAGCACCTGCCCCCGTTGCCGTCCCCGGCCTCCTCTTCAGCCCCCCCCCCCCCCCCCACGGAGTGCTGGCTGCTCTCCGTGAGCCCAGCACTTCTCTTGACTCCCGGGTTCTTTTGCCGGCACTCCAATCCCTGGTTGCCCAGCTGGGCTCCAGGTCACGCTATGCAAGGCCCCTCCCCTTTAAGAAGGGGAGGAAGGCCTGCAGTACCGCAGCACGTAGCACCACAACATTCCCTCGCAGCGCCACAAGAGAGAGGCAGGGCGCTTCTGGTAATGCCCCGCTTTCCTCTTGGGGCGTTTCCGATGAATTTCGGCTGCGGGGACACTACTTTTAGCGCCCCGGCGAAGTTAGCGCCCCAAAGGGGGCGCGACTCAATTTTCCCCCCTAAGACTCTAGTTTCGGACTTTGGCAAGTCACTCTCAAACTTAATGTGAAATTCTATCATATTATGATCACTCTGCCCCAGAGGATCCTTTGCTATGAGATTGATAATTAACCCTGTCTCATTACACAATACAAAATGTAAACTAGCCTGTTCCCTGGTTGGTTCCATGATGTATTGTTCTAGGAAACTGTCCCGAATGCATTCCATGAACTCATCCTCCAGACTACCTTTGCCAATTTGATTTGTCCAGTCTATATGAAGATTAAAGTCCCCCACGATTATTGCATTACCTTTGTTACAAGCTCCTACTATTTCTTGATTAATATCCTGTCCAACGGTACAGCTACTGATAGGGGGGGCAATATACTACTCTCACCAGTGTTTTCTGCCCCTTGTTATTCCTTATCTCCACCCATACTGATTCTACTTCCTGACCTTCCGAGCCGAGATCCTTTCTCTCTACTGTCCTTGTGTCATCCTTTATCAGGGCTACCCCCCCACCCCACGCCCATCGCCACCCTCCCTTTTTCCATTCTGTCTGTCTTTTCGAAGCACCTTTAACATAGTAAAACATCCCAAGGCTTTTCACAGGAGTGTTAGAGGACAAAAATTTGACACCGAGCCACATAGGGAGAAATTAGGGCTGATGACCAAAAGCTTGGTCAAAGAGGTAGGTTTTAAGGAGCGTCTTAAAGGAGGAAAGAGAGGTAGAGAGGCGGAGAGGTTTAGGGAGGGAAATCCAGAGCTTAGGGCCCAGGCAGCTGAAGGCACGACCGCCAATGCATCCAGAAAGGATGAACGGATGGTTTCCTCTCATTTGCTGTTTGTGGGACCTTGCTGCGTGCAAACTGGCTGTCACGATTGCCTGCACAGCAAGTGATCGAGCGTCAAAGGTAGCTCGTTGATGGTGAAGTGCTTTGAGATGCGAAAGGCACTTTATAAATGCGTGGTTTTTTTCTTGATCTCTTCCTTTCAATTGTTTGAGTTTGTCTGCAAAAAGGAGCAGACAGGGGGGTTTTCCTTTGGCCGTTGAGCTCGGCAAAGTGGCCGCACATCGCACCACAAGAAAATGCAGACGGTGAAGGCAGTGCCGGCGGTTTCGGCAATCTGTTTGATATTTTGGAAGCCGCAAGTCGTACTTTCCTCTTGCCTTCACTGGCTGGCAGAACTCCCTTTGCAAATGGATTCACAATCTACATAAGTCTGTTCGTCTCCGTTCACAAGCTTCCTTTCCTCCTGCACGGTCTTGAATGCTTAATTGGAGAATTAACTGCACCACTGAAATCATGCAATCAAACGCAGCCCAGCTGACACTACGCTGGCGATGAGCATCGTCAGACTGGGTTCACAGCTGTGCTCCATTTTCTGCTGACTTGTTGCTCGGCCTTTAATTGCAACCAGCAAAGTCCCCCGTTATCATTCGACCGCTCTGAGCTGCGAGTATGATAAGAACCAAATCTAGCTCGATGTACTGAGGGAGCGCGGCACTGTCGGAGTGTGCCGCCTTTCGGATGAAACGTTAAACCGAGGCCCCCTTTCTGCCCCCTCGGGTGGACGTAAAAATCCCACGGCACTATTTCGAAGAAGACCGGGTGTCCTGGCCAATATTTATCCTTCAACCAACATCATTAAAACAGGTGGTCTGGTCATTATCGCACTGCTGTTTGTGGGAGCTTGCTGTGCCCAAATTGGCTGCCGTGTTTCCTACATTACAACAGTGACTACACTTCCCCAAAAAAGTCCTTCATTGGCTGTAAAGCGGTTTGGGACGTTCGGAGGTTGTGAAAGGCGCTGTATAAATGCCAAGTCTTTCTTTCTCATGTAAAATGGAGCATCATCTAATGGCTCCTCATTCTATCACGTGACAATCCCTGAAATAGGAAACTTTTGACCAGAGTAGAAGAGACCAACCCAGTAAATAGATTGTGGCATGTTCCAAGATGTGTGGTACTCTCTAGAATCTGGATGGATCCTTGTTTTCCCACATTACAACAGTGACTCCACTTCAAAAGTACTTCATTGGCTGTAAAGCGCTTTGAGACGTCCGGTGGTCGTGAAAGGTGCTATATAAATGCAAGTCTTTCTTTCTTCTTTGTCTAATTTGTTTTTCTCCACAGTTGTTGCAGTTTGGCTCAGTTAGTATTAGTCTTGGCTCCTGGCTGTGGATTCAAATCCCCCCATACCAGAACAAAACTCCAGCACAATATTGAGGAGGTGCTATCCCTCAGATGTGATGTTAAATGATGATAAATGGAGGCTCTGACTGTCTGCTCCCGTGGTTGGAGTAATGCGGATAGTAGAGCTGTTATTCCGAAAATGGGCCGAAGGGTCTTGCTCATCCTCACCTACCTTGTGGTGTGACAGCCCTGATCATAGTGAAATCCTTAAACTTAGTAGCAGCTTTTGTTTTGTGGTAAGGTCTGCAAGTTTACTTAAATATGATGGGCTATTTTGTTGTCATAAAAGCAAACTTTACTCACTTGGCACGAGATATTAGTTTAAAAACGAGAACTATTTTGATGCACCGCACTCTTTAAAAAATATCAATGCAGCTCCAAGCTTATATTGTCTTGTGATCTGTTGCACTCTTTTTGATCCTATAAATCTCGCTCTTAACAGTTTTCTGCTTTTGACAGTTCTGATAGAAAGGTTTCAATAAAAAAGCTTTTCTCTTCATCATGCTCCAACACTGTTGACCACAGGTAGGACAATGAGATCCAATTGGTCTTCCTCCCATTCCCCCCTCTTGGTGCTGGTGCAGGGATCTTCATTCATGGAGACGGTTTAAAAAATGAACATTATGGGGTTTTGCAAAGAGGGAGAAAAAAGATCACAGAAGAGCAAAAATTACATGGCGCACAAGTGCTAGGAAAAGACAAGTGCCCTGGAGATTGAAAAGCAATATTGAGGGAAAGCCTGGTAACACTGCGAGAGGAAATTAATTTCACAGGCAAACTTGTGATCTTAGCTAAATCAGTAAGCAGTAAATGAAAGAGATACAAAACAAATAAAACCAGACGCGAAATGCTGACCCAAATAGATCAGAAAGGGGGCTGGCGTTGAACAGTGGTGACACCAGGTTAAAATGCGAAGAGGAGTTACTGATCATGCGCTCCTTGGCGTAATAAAACTCACTACGCACTTGGTTCGAGTATAAAGCAAGGCTTTAATCAACTTGTTTCAGAACATGGAGGTCTAATTGTACTTCACTAGTTCCTTGTCTTACAAAATGTCCCTGGGAAAAGCTGGGCCCACGCCCGAGTATTTATACTCCTTGGCCGGCGCCACCAGCTGGCCGTCCAGTGTTATTTCATGAGTCGTTTCTTCATGATGATGAGATTTATAACACTCCTCTTCACGGGGAATGGGTTGAAACCAAGATCATCTAGGTTTCAACCAGGGATTTTTTTTAAAAAGTCGCCTCAACGCCAAATGGCAGGAAGAGTTGCTCGAGATGGTCCCGCCCTTCAGACCCAGTTGGCCAAGGTGGGATCGCCAGATCCAACAGGTCCTCCACTCAAAGGGGGCGTCAACAGGCACAAAAATCCTCTTTAACTGCAGAGCCCCAAAAGGGGCTGAGCTTAGGGTTGCCAACTCTGGCTGGACATATTCCTGGAGATGTCGTTACATGACCGCCCTGCCTCCACACTCCTGTCACACGTCCATCCTTGCGGTGACCCGCCTTCCTACGCCAATTGGGAAGTGAACAGACTCTTCATTATCCGATTGGATGATTCTTCACTGTCAGTCAAACAGCCTTCCCCCCCCCCGCCATGTCCAATTATTTTTAGAACTCATAAACAAAAGTGTTCAAAGAAATTTTTTTTAAAAACACAATTTTTTAATGTCCCTATGATTTTTCTCCCAAGTTGCTCACAGGAATATCCTGGAGATTAGTCTTCAATTCCTGGAGACTCCAGGGCAATCCCAGGGGGTTGGCAACCCTAGTTGAACTGGTGGGCACCAACAGGCCTGGGAGAGGTCAGTTCAAGGCAGGAAAGAAGCAATATGGAAGGGGGAACAAAGATCAGCACCAGGCATTCCCAATCCGACCTGATGGATATGGAATCCCAGAGAGTTGGCGGAGATAAAATGATCAAAGGGATAAAGGACCAGGGTGAGGTGCAGTCAGGGAGATGAAAGGTAGACAGCTGAGGTCCAATTGAAGGAGTCTGGAACGCTTGATGGCCAACTGATGATCCCCCACTATCAACATCCTGGGGTCACCATTAACCAGAAACTGAACTGGACCTGCCACATAAATACTGTGGCTCCAAGAGCAGGTCAGAGGCTAGGTATTCTGCAGCAAGTGTCTCACCTCCTGACTCCCCAAAGCCTTTCCATCATCTACAAGGCACAAGTAAGGAGTGTGATGGAATACTCTCCACTTGCCTGGATGAGGGCAGCTCCAACAACACTCAAGAAGCTCAACACCATCCAGGACAAAGCAGCCCGCTTGATTGGCACCCCATCCAACACCTTAAACATTCACTCCCTCCACCACCGGCGTACCGAGGCTGCAGTGTGTACCATCTACAAGATGCACTGCAGCAACTCGCCAAGGCTTCTTCGGCAGCACCTCCCAAACCCGCGACCTCTTCCACCTAGAAGGACAAGCAGGCGCATGGGAACACCACCACCTCCAAGTTCCCCTCCAAGTCACACACCAGCCTGACTTAGAAGTATATCGCCGATCCTTCATCGTCGCTGGGTCAAAATCCTGGAACTCCCTCCCTAACAGCACTGTGGGAGTACCTTCACCACACGGACTGCAGCGGTTCAAGAAGGCGGCTCACCACCACCTTCTCAAGGGCAACTAGGGATGGGCAATAAATGCTGGCATTGTCAGCGACGCCCTGATCCCATAAACGAATAAAAAAAAATAGGACTGTAGACTTTTACTACGCAACGCACCCATACTACTGTGTGTCCAAATCCTACGTCTTTGTTATTATCTGCTGTTCAGTAGCCAGGCCCCGTTAAACTGAGACTCGCTCATTTTTGTTTTAAGACATGGCTCTGACTCTAAAAATAAAACACAGCTCATGTGCTTAAATGAGTTTAGAATCTCCCGTACTCTCTTTGATCATAAATCTCACTTCTGACAATCCCACCACTGCCGACAGTTCTCTCATTAGACTGCTGGTGTTGCTGCTTCTGATGTACAAAATCAATGACTGAAGAAATTGTGAGCCCAAGATACAGACACTGCAGTTTTATTTACTGAGCTAAACGGCTTTTGTAAGAAACCAATTGGTATTCTGTGTGCGTCAGTCGTCAATTAGTGCAGAAATAGTTGAACACAAGAACTCAGAGGAACAGGAACAACATACAGTATAACGGCTTGGCAAGTCATCTGCCTAGATTGCAAGCTCGAAGTCTCCATATTGGGGAGCCTTGGACTAGGGGGCATAGTCTAAAAATTAGTGCCAGGCCTTTCAGGAGTGAAGTTAGGAAACACTTCTGCACGCAAAGGGTGGTAGAAGTTTGGAACTCTCTTCCGTAAATGGCAATTAATGCTAGGACAATTGTTAATTTTAAATCTGAGATTGATAGAGTTTTGTTAACCAAAGATATTTCCCACATTACAACAGTGACTCCACTTCAAAAGTACTTCATTGGCTGTAAAGCGCTTTGAGACGTCCGTTGGTCATGAAAGGCGCCATATAAATGCAAGTCTGTCTTTCTTTCTTTCTTTAAGGGATATGGGCCAAAGGCGGGAATATGGAGTTAGGTCGCAGATCAGCCATCATCTCATTGAATGGCGGAACTGGCTCGAGGGGCTGAATGGCCTCCTCCTGCTCCTATGTTCTTATAAAGTCTACTGGGGAACGGTCCACGAGAGGGGATCAAAATTAGCATGAAATCTAAGGCTGGCCACTGAGATCTAGTAGCCAAGGCTTAGATTCTAGGGTCGATTCCGCAATCACAAGAAAAAATGGCCCTGGGAAGATTCCTGCATGGAGACTGGGGAGCCTACCTCTCCATATTTCGTGAGATTAGTCTGTTTAAATAATGACATGCTTCCATTAGTGCAGGTGGCTGGAGGAGGGGGGGGGGGGGCAGGAACAGGGCACGGGGAGAGCGGGTACTCTTTATAAAGTCTGCTGCTGTTTTGAAGCACTGCTGTATGTGAGTGGCGCTGCAATAAGGGAATCACGCCAAGCTCCAAAGGGCACGACTTGCCCTTTCGATGAGGACACTGTGGACATTCTTGTGAGGTGGGACAGAGGAGGATTGCAATCTTTGTGGCAGAGGGAAACCCTCCTGCCACCAAATGTGCAGCGTGATTGGCTGGAAGTTGCTGCGAGAGTGAATGCGATCGCCTAGGTCCACGGATCGTGGGAGCAGCTGAGGAAGAAATTCCCTGGTGTGAGTAAGAGTGCCAAGGTAATCGGGCGGGAAAGTAAAGTTGAGGTTGAAGATCAGCCAAGATCTTATTGAATGGCAGAGCAGGCTCGAAGAGCCATATGGCCTACTCCTGCTCCTAATTCTTAAGTTTTTATGTAAGGCTGCCTATAGGTTGACAACGCCAATGAAATCTATAGCCATAGTAGGCACTGAGCCCCTAAACATGGTGCAGCATCAGCAACGGAGCACTGAACACACTGGCATAACTCCTCACACCCTGCACACCCGAACCTCCATGTCTGTAATGCTTCGGGCTTAAACTTTGGGATTGGCACAAAGGAAGGTTTCCAATGTTGCACACAAATTACTTGCATGCCGTCCCGTCTTCCAGTCACACACACGGTGGAATGTAGGCCGGGCACTGGGGTGCCATTCATGTCAGACCCAACTGAAAGTGTACAATTATCTGTTTCTAAAGGAGAAGGCTGCCCACAACTACAGAGGGACAGTGGCCTGGTGGGAGCACACCAACCTGTTCCATTCATAGAATCAGAGAAATTTACAGCACAGGAGGAGGCCATTTGGCCCATCTTGTCCATGCCGGCCGACAAAGAGCTATCCAGCCTAATCCCGCTTTCCAGCACTTGGTCCGTAGCCCTGTAGGTTACGGCACTTCAAGTGCACATCCAAGTACTTTTTAAATGTGATGAGGGTCTCTGCCTCTACCACCCTTTCAGGCAGTGAGTTCCAGACCCCCATCACCCTTTGGGTGAAAAAATTTCTCCTCAAATCCCCTCTAAATCTCCTACCAATTATTTTAAATCTATGCCCCCTGGTTATTGACCTAAGGGAAATAGGTTCTTCCTACCCACTCTATCTAAGCCCCTCATAATTTTATACACCTCAATTAGGTCTCCCCTCAGCCTCCTCTGTTCCAAATAAAACAACCCTAGCCTATCCAATCTTTTCTCATAGCTAAAATTCCCCAGCCCAGGCAACATCCTCGTAAATCTCCTCTGCACCCCCTCTAGTGCAATCACATCCTTCCTGTAATGTGGTGACCAGAACTGCACGCAGTACTCTAGCTGCGGCCTAACTAGTGTTTTATACAGTTCAAGCATAACCTCCCTGCTCTTATATTCTATGCCTCGGCTAAAAGAGGCAAGTATCCCGTATGCCTTCTTAACCACCTTATCTACCTGTCCTGCTACCTTCAGGGATCTGTGGACATGTACTCCAAGGTCCCTTGAGTAGGCTTATGAGATCAGTGTGAGCAATGAAGAGCGTGGTGCCAGTCCAACAAAGCAAGTGCTATCTTAAAGGTTATTTTTCTTCCCCCTTGAAACTCTCTCACTCTGTAACGCACAGACACATCTGTCCAACCAGCAGCGTGACACTCAATGCATTGGCCTGTGTGCAGAACCATTTCCAGCTCAGGCCATGCTAACGTGTTCCTTTTCTCCTAGTATAGGGGCCTCCCAAGAGGAGGTGGCTGCCAGGCGAGATGAGGAGGAAGCTGGCCCATCTCATGAGCGCCGTAAGGCACTCCAGGCCACACAGGCACCAGCTTAGATACGTCTACCTTGCAGGGAATGAGAGAGAGAGAGAGAGGGGAGGGGGATGGGGGGGGGGGGGCAGGAGGGAGAAACTGGTGAAGCACAAATAGCAAGTTGAATTGGGAGCAGCGACAAGGTGAAAGGAGGACTAGCGCCGGATGTTCCTCTGCTACAGGCCCCACCGAGCCACACCTGACAGGGGGGTGGTCGATAAAGGAGAGCTCATTAATGGGCAGGTCCTTTATACCGTCCTTTGAGAATGTTCAGAGCTCCCTGAATGGAATATCTGAGGCGATGCACCAATGAAGATGCAGCTCCCCTTACGAATGCTGCGTTGGCGCTCGGGCCTACTTGCTTGACTCAGTGAGGCACACCCTTTGCGCACAACATCGGGCAATTGACATAAGTGGGAGCTTGTTCCCAATGGAGGCCACCTGAATGAAACGGCAGAGGAAGGTCGCGCTCAACTCAAGTTGAAGAGGCACAATTCCCATTCTCATCAAAATGATCACGGGGAACCTTTTTTTTGTTCGTTAAAAAGGTAATGGCCTCGATTACACTGGAACACAAGTCACCGGCGAGCATTGTCACTGACATGAATCTTGTCATTCATGTGGAAATGACTTATGAAATAATACTGGGCGGCCTGCTGGTGGCGCTGTCCAGGGAGAGTATAAATACTCGGGCACGGGCCCAGCTTGCTCAGGACATTCTTTAACAGGAACTAGTGAAGGGCGCAACTAGATCGCCATGTTGAAAAACAGTTGATTAAA
Organism: Somniosus microcephalus; assembly: GCF_052327205.1. Taxonomy (NCBI): domain Eukaryota; kingdom Metazoa; phylum Chordata; class Chondrichthyes; order Squaliformes; family Somniosidae; genus Somniosus; species Somniosus microcephalus. The sequence continues at coordinate 30,646,702 of NC_140989.1, forward strand.
GCCTTGTTTAATACTCAGACCAAGTGCCTAGTAGTTTTCTTATGTCAGTCACATTGACAAAAACTGACATCGAGCCAGTGTGGCCACTGTTGTAAGGTAGGAAACGCGGAAGCCAATTTGCGCACAGCAAGGTTGCACAACCAGCAATGAGATCATGACCAGATCAGCTGTTTTTAGTGATGTCGGTGGAGGGATACCAGGGAGAACTTCCCTGCTTTTCCTTGAAATAGTGACGTGGGATCTTTTATGTCCACCCGAGAGGAGCTCAGTGAGCTTTTCTCCCACAACGAACCTAAAAATTCTGTTTGGCAAGCACTGGATTTTGTGAAGGCAGTGCCCTTTTAAACTGGAGGAAGACGAGCAGGATAAGGGAATCCTGGCAAAGGAAATCATTACGATAATAGCTGGTGTGTTGGGCTAAAGCCAGATGTTCCACAGGTCTAATTTGGCACGTGCAGATTGGGATCCCTGTGTGTGCAACCTCCTCTACAACAAACATAAAAGCAAATCGAGAGGGCAGGGAGGGGGGAGGTTACAGAAGTGCGATTAGTTACTTTAAAATATTTACAATGCCTATCTGTGGCATCTGGAGACCTGAAATGATCGGGAATACCAGCTGCAGCTGTCATGACTTCCTTTGTGCTGTGATTTTAAAAAAAGTAAAAAGAATCGGAACCAAATGCCAAGGCTGTTAAATGGAGTCTGTTTCCATGTCATGACAGGGGAAAGACTTATGACCACCAGAACACTGGTTAGTGTAGTCATGGGTCTTGGGCATTCAAAGACTGTATTGTGTGCTAAAGAGAAATGCCAAAAATTGTTTTGTAATAATAATGTTTTTAAACGTCTGTTGCAAACATGAGGGGGCCAAAATAAATGGGTCCGGGCAGCAGTGAAATGGGATAAATATCTCCACCTTTGAGCCAATCGAAAGCTGCGTATGACTGTCTCACTCACAAGTTAATCTGTCGGCTTCAATACAAAGGCCCAGAAATTCGGGTCGGAGGCTTCCCGCGGGTGCAAGCCCCCGACCTGCACTTACCTAGCGCGCCGGCCGTTGTGCTGTGGGCCCGCGTGGGATTCCGATCCTGGGCCTGCTCCAGCTGCCAGCGCGCAGTGCTTGCGTATCCCAGGGGCGCAGTTAGTTCGAAGCGTCCCCTGGGATCACGTGGGCCATGGAGAGCCAATGGTAGCAGGGAATCTCTATTCATAGATTTGACAGGAAGACCTGTCAAATCTATGAATACAATTCAGCCCCAAAACATCACTAAAACTTCAAATAAAAATTTTTTTAAATCACATTTTTAAAATAACTATAAATTACATAAAATAACTATTTTAAACAATAATTAAAATTTTTGAAAAAATTAATTACAGTTTCTAACAGGGCTAAAAATAAACTTACCTTTCTTTAAAGTATTTAAAAATAATAAACCAGTGGAAAAAATGTTTTAATTTAACTTAATTCACCACTTACCTTGTTAAAAGCAGGCCTTGCGACTGCTTTTTACAAGCGTAGCTCCTGGAGACTTACCCTCCCGCAGAAACCTGTAAAAAAACGGAAGTTCCAGGCGTACGCGCTGCCTCTCCGGCGCACGCGTTCGACCTGTGAACCCCTTCCTTTAAGGGAACGGAAATTCCGGTTTCCTGCGCATGCGCAGTGCATGCACGAAACCGGCACTTTCGTCGGGCCTACGCGTAGGTACCCAGTGCGTACTCACCCGTGGGGACCCGAAGTTCTGGCCCATTAATAGGATGTGGTAACAGGGCACTTAGAAAATAATAAAAGGGTTGAATTTATCTTTGAAAACAGGAGCATTGCTTAAAATGTTGACGCACAAGGCTCCCAGGCTGGCTTCATCACTGCCCTGAATCATGGGGGGGGGGGCAGCAGGAAGATTCCATGCAGGGGCAGTGGGAGTGATGTTACCACTGAGCCATCGAGAAGGCAGGGTTCCTCCTCGCGATCTAGTTTGAAGTGGGTGAGCCTGGGTGTCAAGTGATGGCAGGAATAAGCCCAGTTCTCCCCTTCCCCGCCAAGCCCCAACCCCAGTTAAAAAGCACCTCCTGATACGCGGGTGGTCCTGTTTTAAGTATTAGGAATAACTAGTTGGATCAAATACTGGGGGTGTGGCTGAGCACCTGTGGACCCTTATCCCGGCGTTACTGTGCATCTTCAGGAGAGGGGCGAGATGGGCCAAAATTCTGGTAGAAATATAGTCACGTATAATGACAACTTGCATTTATATAGCACCTTTAACTTAGTAAAACGTCCCAAGGCGCTTCACAGGAGCGTCATCAGACAACATTTGAAACTGAGACACATAAGGAGAAATTAGGACAGGTGACCAAAAGCTTGGTCAAAGAGGTAGGTTTGAAATAAAGAAGGAAATAACTTGCATTTCTATCGCGCCTTCCGTGACCTCAGGACATCCCAAAGCGCTTTACAGCCAGTGAAGTACTTTTGAAGTGTAGTCACTGTTGTAATGTGGGAAATGCGGCAGCCAATTAGTGCACAGCAAGATCCCACGAACAGCAATGTGATAATGACCAAATAATCTGTTTTAGTGATGTTGGTTGAGGGACAAATATTGGACAGGGCACCCAAGGAGAATTACCCTGCTCTGCTTTGAAATAGTGCCCGAGAGGGCAGGCGGGGGCCTCAGTATAACATCACATCTGAAAGACGGCACCTCCAACAGTGCAGCGCTCCCTCAGTACCGCACTGGAGTATTAGACTAATTATGGTCTCAAGTCTCTCTGGAGTGGGAGACTTGGGGGGAAAAATTCGGTTGCTTTGCGCCTCCCGTTAGCGGGCGCTAATGGGGCGCAAAGCATCTAGCGCCTGGGCGTGGCGATGTTTGCGCCCATCGCAAAATTGCCCAGACATTTTGCGACGACGCTAAACACTACCACCATGATCTCCTGTGCCCGCAGAGCGTGACGTCAGTCGAGTGTGCAACGCCCTGGACCGGATATTGAGTGGCGCCCCCTGCCTTACCGCCTGCCACTAGCAACGACAGGTAGAGGGGAGCGTTTTGCAGTCGGGAAGGGACTGGGGGAGTGCTATTTAAAGGCGACCGATTCCTGGCTTTTTTTGTCGGCGACATTTTTGCACCACGCATTCTGAGAGAGAGATAGAGAGACTTCTGGAGAGATTCAACGCTGTGTGAAGGAGTTTTGGGTACTGAGCAGCGCTTTGCAGGTTCATTTTAATTTGACCTTCCTTGCATCGATTTAGAAGAGACTTTGGGGGCTGCACTCTGAGCTCTTTCCCTGAGCCTCTCCATTGTTCTTTCCAGCAGATTTGATGTACAGGTCTCTCCAGGCCGAGATTCGAGGCTGCAATGAGCAGGGTGTGGATGGAGAACAAGATCGACCCTCCCCAGATCGACACAGTGTGTCTGTGTTCCATTGCTGACTGACATCACATGAGCTTCGCCAGCGCTCTGAGGTAGCGCCTCGCTCCTCGGCGTTAGCGCTTTAAGAGAAGTGTGCAGCGCCTGATTTAGCGCTCCAATCACCTCCAGGGGCGATAGAAGCCAAGTTTGCAATTGGAGGCAATAATTAGCGCCAGGCGCTAAACCTCGCGCCCGGCCGATAATTGCGCCCCAAACGTGGCGATACTGAATTTCTCCCTCTTGAGGTTTTATCGTTGAACGGGGCCTTAAAGTGAAAGCCGCTCGCATTTGAAAGCAGTTTAAAAAAAAAACTTGATTTTATTTTAAGTGACCTAAAGTAGTCACTTCTGTAAAAATTGCTTCAAATTACAACTATTTTTTGAGTTGGTACTGGCATCTCACTCCCTCCTCTCCCACATCCCTACTCTCTCTTTATTTCTCTCACACGCACACAAAACAATATCTGCCAAAGTGGATTCCTTCCAGCTAAACAGAAAAAATGCCACAGAGCAAAGTACTTTGAGCTGGGGGCCCCCCACCACCCCCCGCCCCCCCCATTTAAATATATCCCTGACATGGGCCACCCAGTATCAAATCTGGGCGACAAATGCCTTTTTTAATCAGCTCTGGATAAGAGCCTAAGTTTTGCGGCATTTTTAAAACCCGACGATTTCGGGTCTCCGGAAACTGGAGGCAGATGCTGTAAATCATTAAACCAAACAGGGGCAGACAGACAGACAGACAGACACAAGAGGAAGAAGGAGAGAAAACGAGAACCATTTGAGCTCCATTCTGCCGAGATAACAACTGATAAGCTGCAGTGCGCCAGTTCTCTGTGCTATTCTCAAAATGGGCCTCATCGGAATTCAAAGTTAGTTTGCTTCTTTAAAGTGTTCCACACGATAGATTATTCACCTTCTGGTTTTTCATCTGGGCAGTTTGACAATTCGCCGGCTGTGAATAAAAAGAGTTCTTTTTTTTCCCCCTGCGTGGCATTGGAAGAAAAAAAATCTTTGTTGTGACACAAGAAAGGAGGACTTGCATTAGCGTTTGCACCTCATCAAACATCTCAAAGCGCTTCATGTCGAATTAATGACTTTGAACTGCACTGACTCATGTGCACAAATCCATTTTTTTTTTTGCACACAGCAAAGTTGTAGAAACTGCAGTCGAGATGAATGGCCGGTCGATCTATTCTTGGCGGAGCTCGATAACGGAGTGTACTGCCGGCCAGGAGACTGGGAAAACTCCCCTGCTCGCCGTTGGATCCATTATTATCCACCTGGATCACTGGAATAAGCAGTTGGTTTTTACTGGGCCAAAATCCGGCCGGGAAAAAAATAACGCACGGCCGTTATTAACGTCCAAATCAGCCAGCAAGTTCAGGGGATTAGGAGCAGCGGCATGAGTTGCGAATCTCTTGCCGCTCGATTCGCAGCGTGCGCCGTTAACACGCCGTCATTTTTCAGATAAGATTCGGCCCAGTAAAACCAAATGCTTTGGTTTTTATTTTTTATTCGTTTCATGGGATGTGGGCGTCGCTGGAGAGGCCGGCATTTATTGCCCGTTCCTAATCGCCCTCGGAAAGGTGGTGGTGAGCCTCCTTCTTGAACCGCTGCAGTCCCGTGTGGTGAAGGTGCTCCCACAGTGCTGCTGTTGCAGTCATTCACATCGCCTCGCACAAACAGGAGCTCGCCCTCAACCTCCCCGTTATTTTTAAGAACATGCTGGATTTGCACATTAATTGTCCCTCAAACTCGCCGCATAAAGTTAGGGCTCATACATAATAGTGGAAGTACCCTTTTAACGGCGTGATAATTATTAAATGCAATGCCAATCAACCTCTGCAGCCCAGAAAGGGAACAATTTAAACTGTTGAGTCTCATTCCTGCATGTAGCAAATTCTTCGGAGAGATCTAAAAAATTTCAAATTTCACTTTTTTTTATTACTTTTCCTTTGCGTCTCTTTTTTCCTCTCTCTCTTAATCCAATCTTTCTTTCCCTCTCTTTATTTCTCTTTCTTTACCTGATTTGACTCTAATTCACCCCATTTCCTTCTCCGTCATTCCTCTCTTTCTTCTCGAGTCAGTACAAAGAAGGTTCACTCGGTTAATCCTGGGGATGAGGGGATGGACATATGAGGAGAGGTTGAGTAGATTGGGACTCTACTCATTGGAGTTCAGAAGAATGAGAGGCGATCTTATTGAAACATATAAGATTGTGAAGGGGTTGGATCGGGTGGATGCGGGGAGGATGTTCCCGATGATGGGTGAAACTAGAACTAGGGGGCATAGTCTTAGAATAAGGGGCTGCTCTTTCAAAACTGAGATGAGGAGGAACTACTTCACTCAGAGGGTGGTAGGTCCATGGAATATGCTGCCCCAAAAAACTGTAGAAGCTACATCATTACATACATTTAAACCAGAAATAGACAGTTTCCTAGAAGTAAAGGGAATTAAGGGTTACGGGGAGCGGGCAGGAATTTGGACATGAGTCTAGGTTCGGATCGGTCATGGCCCTGTGGGTAGCGGAGCGGGCCCAGGGGCCGTGTAGCCTGATCCTGCTCCTATTTCGTGTGTCTAATTCTGTTAGATTCAGGAGATAGTAGATTGGCGGTTAGGATCAGGTCAGCCATGATCTTATTGAATGGCGGAGCAGGCTCGAGGGGCCGATTGGCCTACTCCTGCTCCTATTTCTTATGTTCTTATGTTCTTTCTCAATCTTTAAATCTCATTGGTTAAGGAGATACACTGTTGGTCCCGAGAAGCCCCGTTGCCCTCGCTTGCTCTTTCAGCAAGTTACGGCGCCAATTATATTCAAGCTGAAGGGTGCAGGTTGAAGTCTATCTAAGGCACACGCCATGAGATGCCCCACTCCAGCAAAATCTGGGTCAGTGGGCTGGATTTTCCCAGCCCCGAGGAGGCGGGCATGGAGGCGGGACTGCCGGTAAAGTTACAGAAAGTGGGGGCGGATGGTAAACCCGCCCCCATCCCACCTCCGTGCCCTTTTGCCAGGAGGCAGGAAGATGTGCTGCTTCGGGTCCCGTCTCCCGGAGGCGGGAAAGGGATTAAATCCTTTTAACTGCCTGTTAGCAGAAAAAAGGATTAGTGCCATTTTTACCTTCTCAGGCGAAGGCTTCCCGACCTCGGAGAACCCTGCTGGGTTGGAGGAGACGTGAAGGAGGTCTGCAGCGGTCGGAGGCACCTGGAAGTGCGATGTAGAGGTGAGTGATGGGTGCAAGTGTGGAGTGGTAAGTATGGAAGGTGAGTGCTAAGTGTTAAAAAATGTTCACTTACCTTTTTTCTGCCTACAGCCTTCATCCACCCTGGATCGGGAGACCCGACATCTTCCTTGTTGATTTCACAGACTGGCTGTTGGATCCTCCGACCCAACAGCCATCTGAAATCTACAAAGTTGAAAGGTTTGATGAGCCCTGAACACAAGGACTCATCAAACTACAGAGAATGTCAGTGTTTGACAGCTTCACAGAGCTGTCAAACGCTGACATTTCTTCTTTCAAGAAGTCTTGACAGAGAGCACGCCTAACGTTGACGTGATCTGTCAGTGACTTCCTCCCTAATTGGCCTGCTGAGCCCGCAGGGCGGGCTTAACAAGGTCAATCAGGGGAAAATCCCTCTGGTTGGTCAGAAGATGATGGAGGCGGGACATTGACCCGACAAGCAGCAGTCCCACCTCCAACTCGTCTCCATTGAGAAAATCCAGCCCAATGTCTCAATGCAAGAACAGCGCTTCTGACAATGCATCTGAAAGTGATGTTATAAAGTTTTTTAAAAATTTTTTTATATTGAACAGTCCACTTCTTTAAAAAATTGTTTCAAATTATATTCCTGTACTGCACTGGAACCTACCTTACCTGAGGAAGGACGTTCTTGCCATGGAAGGAGTGCAGCGAAGATTCACCAGGCTGATACCTGGGATGGCAGGAATGACGTATGAGGAGAGATTGTGTCGATTGGGCTTATACTCGCTGGAGTTTAGAAGATTGAAAGGGGATCTCATCGAAACTTATAAAATTCTGTCAGGCCTGGACAGACTAGATGCAGGAAGGATGTTTATGATGGCCGGGGAGTCCAGAACCAGGGGTCATAGTCTAAGGATAAGGGGTAGGCCATTTAGGACTGAAATGAGGAGGAATTTCTTCACCCAGAGAGTGGTGAACCTGTGGAATTCTCTGCCACAGAGGGCGGTGGAGACCAGTTCATTAAATATATTCAAAAAAGAGTTCGATATATTTCTTAAGACTAAAGGGATCAAGGGATATGGGGAGAAGGCAGGGACAGGGTACTGAATTTGGATGATCAGCCATGATCTCATTGAATGGCGGAGCAGGCTCGAAGGGCCGAATGGCCTACTCCTGCTCCTATCTTCTATGTTTCTACATGAAGTGCTTCAGTCCTGGAGAGGGGCTTTGGAGCCACAAAACTTTCGGACTCAGGAAGAGCCAAGACTGACGGCACATTCTATAAACAAAACCATAAAAGCCTCCCAACAGACACAGCTGCTGCGTATGCATCAGGATAATCCTTCACATTCAGGAATCCAGAGCTCAGACCATCCTGCCCTCCCTACCATGTCCAACATGATTTGGATGACAGCTTCAGTGCAATCTTTCTTCAACAGTGCTATTTGTGCTACATTGAGAAGAGTACAATGCTTATGGCTGATCAAGGAAACTTGCCAACAGTGAAAAGCCTTTGCTTGGAATCGTGATACATGCGGCACCTGTGCTGGCTTTACCGCTCTCCTTGCCGTTGTGTCATTCAGCCACGCTCAGGAAGATCCCAATATCTTTGCCTGATTATATTGCTCACATCAGCCTCAGTTCATCATATAGCTGCTACTTTAACCATAAAAAGCTGTTTGAACTTAGCTTTAAAACCTTTGGAGGTACTAATTATTTGGACGCCACCTTAATTGGCAACAGTGCAGCCTGTTTCCATATCCTCAGGTCTCCTTGCCAGAATAATTATGTCCTTCTAATAAACTCATCAACCTCCTTCCCCTTCCCTGTCTGGTTTAATGATTGGCACAACTGATCCAGCAGGGAGCAACCTGTTTAATAATGCAGAGCTGCAGGGGGAATGACCTGTGAAGGTGCAGGCGCTCGATATTAAATGGTAGCACCGAGTCATTATGCACTCTGGTGCTCTCAGCATTAAAGGCCTGGCTCCTTCAATCAGATAGCCCCTAGCACCACACTCTAAACATGGACGCCCTCGTCCCTCGGCGCTGGTGGGTTCGAGATGTTTTAAGAAGTGATGAGTCGAGGAGCCTGCTTATCTATCTCAAGTAGAGGACCTCAACCAAAACTGGGACCCCCCACAGCAGTCGATCGCAGTGAGGGGAAGCAGTCTCGCTACTTTAAAGTGACACTTTATTTATGTCAAGTTGCAACTACAGAAACTACACAGCAGCGGCCTGTTAAACACAAGATGAGCTCAATAATCAGTCCCACCTCATAATGCCTCTCTGTTAGATCACCGAGAGCAGACTTTATAATATAGCAGGACTATGGGGAAAGAGCAGGGGGAGTGGGACTAATTGGATAGCTCTTTCAAAGAGCCGGCACAAGCACGATGGGCCAAATGGCCTCCTTCTGTGCTGTAAAATTCTATGATTCTATTCTATATTGCAGCAGGGCATGTAAAACAGAAATGAAAAATAAGTGCGAGGCCACCACTTGGAGGCAGTCCTCTTAAAGTTGCTTTGCTAAGATCGGGCTGATATCAGGGGACCTGTCCTGCACTTTTGAGGCCGACTTGCTAATTAATGTAGCGATATCTGATGATTTGTCCCGGTCCGCACCCACTCCGCGCCCCCCCCCACCCCCCCGACCCCCTGAACTTGACGCATCTTTATTTTTCGGATGTTGATTATAAGAACATAAGAATTAGGAGCAGGGGTAGGCCATATGGCCCCTCGAGCCTGCTCCACCATTCATAAAACCACGTTGACTCTGCCAAATCATATTATGATTTTCTAAGTGCCCTGTTACCACTTCCTTAACAATGGATTCCAGCATTTTCCTGACGATTGATGTCAGGCTAACTGGCCTTTAGTTCCCGGTTTTCTCTCTCCCTCCTTTCTTCAATAGCGGGGTTACATTTGCTACCTTCCAATCCGCTGGGATTCTAGAATCTAGGGAATTTTGGAAGATCACAACCAATGCATCCACCTCTTTCAGAACCCTTGGATGTAGGCCATCAGGTCCCGGGGATGTGTTGGCTTTTAGTCCCATTAGTTTCTCAAGTACATTTTCTCTACTGATATTAATTACTTGAAGTTCCTCACTCTCATTAGCACCTCGGTTCCCCACTATATTTTGGTATGCTTTTTGTGTCTTCTACTATGAAGACAGATACAAAATATTCAGTTAAAGTCTCTGCCATTAACCTGGTGTGAAATCCCCTAGATTTTCTGTTAAAGGTAAAGGTACTACAACACTGTTAACAGTTTCGCATTATTTCACAGCAATGTTGCAGGTGGTTAAAGGGGGTGTCCTCATGTAAGTGGCGTAAATAAGGTAAATGTAGATTATTATTTCAAAGTAGGTAGGATATAAATTTTTTCTTTCTAATTACTCCTCTTCCCTCAGACGTCTTCTGAATGAGGTTCAACATGTAAAAATCTCTCCTCCCGCAGATTCCCTCCCCTCTGCCATTTCCCATTCACTGTTGAGCAAAATGGCAGCTAATTGGGCCAGGGTTCCTGCTCCTGATGACTACCCAGCAGCCCCTAATGGAAGTGTGGATGTGAGGGCATCGGATGAGGATGGCACCAGGCTTTAGCTCTGCTATAACAACAGAAAATGCTGGAAAAACTCAGCAGGTCAGGCAACATCCGTGGAGAGAAATTTGAGTTGACGTTTCGGGTTGGGCCCTTCTTCAAAACTGGAAAGAAAAGAAACTAGATCGAAGGCAGGGCTGCGATCGGACAAAAGAATCAAGGGCGAATAAAGTTCTGTGGAGTGGGGGGTGGGGCAGTGGGGGTAACACTTCATTAGATTTCTCTGCAGTATTTGGCAAGTCGGCCTCAAAGGGTCAGGACAGGTCCCCTGGTATCACACCTGGAGCACTGCGAGCAGTTCTGGGCGCCACACCTTAGGAAGGATATACTGCCCTTGGAGGGAGTGCAGCGTAGGTTTACCAGAATGATACCCAGACTCCAAGGGTTAAATTACGAGGAGACATTACACAAACTAGGGTTGTATTCCCTGGAATTTAGAAGGTTTAGGGGTGATTTGATCGATGTTTTCAGGATATTAAGGGGAACAGATAGGGTAGAGAGAGAGAAAAACTATTTCCGTTGGTTGGGGATTCTAGGACTAGGGGGCATTGTCTAAAAATTAGAGCCAGACCTTTCAGGAGTGAAATTGGGAAACACTTCTACACACACAGGGTGGTAGAAGTTTGGAATTCTCTTCTGCAAATGGCAATTGATGCTAGATTATTTGTTAATTTTAAATCTGAGATTGCTAGATTTTTGTTAACCAAAGGTATTAAGGGATGTGGGGCACAGGCAGGTATGTGGAGTTAGGTCGCAGATGAGCCATGATCTCATTGAATGGCGGAACAGGCTCGAGGGGCAGAATGGCCTACTCCTGTTCTGATGTTCCTAATTGACTGCCAACACTCGCTACCTTGACCACTTGAGGAAGCTACCTGAAGGCAACTGTGAATCTGCATCCCCAAGGAGTCAACACAAGAGGACGGGGGAAATCTTTGAGGGGGAAAAAGGAAGGAAAAAAAGTTATCTCTACACCTTTAATTGTTGAAAAAACTGTTCTCAGTGCTCTGAATTCTCCGAGTGCGTATGCTTATTTCCCTTTCTTTCACAGTCTGATTAATTATTACAATCATTTTTGGCAAAAATCCAGGTCCAGTTCCTGGACTTTCCCCTCAGGGATGTTGCAAGACAGTAATTACCAAGCTCGACATTTGAAAACTAATTTTTTTGCTCTATAATTCAGTTATCTTTTTCTTTCAGTCATGCATTGAGTTGAGTCCTAATCAGATCACATCACATTGTTGCAAAAGTCAATTATAACTTCATAATTTAAGAAGTAATTTTCAAAACTGTAGCATATTACCACGGGAACAGAAAGAAAAAGGATGAGTGGGAACTCCAGATAGTTGCTGCGCTGTCGGAGGTGCCACCTTTAGGATGAGACGTTAAACCGAGGCCCCATCTGCCCTTGCAGACGGAATTAAAAGATCCCATGGCACTACTTCGAAGAAGGGCAGGTGAGGTCTCCACCAGTGTCCTGGCCAATATTTATCCCTCAATCAACATCACTAAGAAACAGATTATCTGGTCATTATCGCATTGCTGTTTGCGGGAGCTGTACGCTCATTGGCTGCCGCCTTTTCTACATTACAACAGTGACTACACTCCAAAAAGTACTTCATTGGCTGTAAAGCACTTTGAGACGTCCAGTGGTCGTGAAAGGCGCTATATAAATGTAAGTCTTTCTCTTTCTGTCTTTCCTTTTATGCTTGTGCACTGTCATTAAAGTCCAGCCGATCATTCCCTCCCCTTCTTGTCTCATGAAGGTGTTGGTCCCCTTGTGAGATGCAGCTGCATGGCTGGCAGCCCTTCGGTATCACCCCAAGTACCGACAGAGCTGGAAGTCCCCAGCAGTGTGCAGAGCGATTCTGCAGTCTGAGCAGACCTTCAGCAGAGGTGGATTAAGACCACAAAAAATGCCTCGGTGTATTTGTATTGCATTTTATTTTTTTTTGTTTTAAATTGAAGGAGTCACCAGGCACTTTACTCGCTTGAAAGCTCCTTTGGTGAAGTTCAACAAAGTACATCTTGGCCTAAATCCAGTATACGACAAGAACTTTTTTCACCTCGGCTTTCCATTGCGTTATCAAGGCTGTACCAGCGGTGCAGGCTTACGGCTGTCTGGCTGCGCAGAAATAACTGGATTTGCAAAGACTGCAGAACGAAGACATCGCAAACCAATCATTCCGCTAAAGGACACAGTTTCCTTACAGAAACGATTCATGTGCCACATTATGTCTCTTGCAAACGCTAATCATGTGTTCATTGCACTTAGTTCTACAGGGCACGGTCTAGACCACACATGCCTCCAGTCCCCACACCAGGTGGTTGACTCTTAAATGTGGCCTTGCCAGCGCCGCCAAGATCCCAAGAACAGGTTCAATATAAAATGTCCCCCCCTCTCCAATCTTTCGGAGTCGGATTACAAAGCACATAAAGGAACAGCAAGAAGAATACAGATAACCAAATGGAACGAGAAAGAGGAAAAACTTGGCTTTATACAGCGTCTTTCACAATCTCACAACCTCCCAAAGCACTGCACAGCCAATGAAATGTAACCACTGTTACAATGTAGGGAAATATGGCATTTGTGCACAGCAAGGTCCCACAAGCAGCAGTGAAAGACAGGCAGAGAGAGAGAGCATTAATGAGAGCAAGGTTTAGTTCATCAGTTTGAGCTCCAGTCGAACCCAAGTCCCAGAGATAAAAGGCCTCCACCTTCCAATGTCAAAACCAGTCTGAGTGGACCTCTCTCTAGCCCAGGAGCAGCTTAGAGTGATTGCAGGTAATGTGAAACCATTGCTATTGCGAGTAGCTGTGAACTAACGAATAGAGATACAATTATGAATAATTACTAAATGGAATGAGCGTATTGAATATTTTAATGGATGGGGTGGAGATAAAAGTGGAAAGACCTGGTCCAACCACAGCAGAGCAGTAACCAATAAAGCAAATAGAATACTTTAAAAAAGTTTGTTCTTGGCGTCTTGGCCATGCTGGCAAGGCCACATTTAAGAGTCAACCACCTGGTGTGAGGACTGGAGTCATGAGTGGACTAGAACGTACCCTGTAGAACTAAACGGCCAGAACAGCAGAGTACAATTCAGATGCACTCCTGATATCAGTGGAAAGGAGAATCGGGCGGGGTGTATGACGGGCGGCCAATCCGTTAATGCCCGTTTTCCGCCGGTGCTGAAAGTTGAAATCAGTCCTCTTGGTGTACGACGTCTACTTCTGGTTATCGGGACAGAACAGGAACATTCAAGCCCAGGAGGCAATTCTGGAAAGAGCCAGGAGACTGATCTCAGTGTCAAGAGGGCTGAGTTAGGAGGAAAGACTGGAGAAACTTGGGCTTTGGCCTTGAAAAGTGCCAACCAAGATGTAATCTTAATAGAAGGTATACAAGATAGTAAACTGCAAAGAAATGGTCGCTCAGGAATTATATTTCAAATTAAACCAAGGCAGTCAGATAAGGGGACACAGGTTGGAATTTGTAAAAGGCAAATCTAAGACAGATGTCGGAAAGATGTCAGACTATAACCGCGGCCCCTATGTTTTCTCCTTTCTCTCACATGGCAGCTGTTGATGATTCTGCCATTGCCATCTACGCTTCATCTAGTCATCTTTTGTTTCTTAACTTGTCCCATTACCATCTCCTTATCCCTTGCACCATCATCCCTTTTGTCTTTTAATCTCTCCTGCCTTCCATCCTATCACAGACCTTCCCTTTTGTTCTTTCCTCCCCTCCCCCCTTTCCCAGCCCCTACACTTGCTTAAAAACCTGTTACTTCTCCAACTTTTTCCAGTTCTGACGAAAGGTCATCGACCTGAAACGTTGACTCGGTTTCTCTCTCCACAGATGCTGCCTGACCTGCTGAGTGTTTCCAGCATTTTCTGTTGTTGTTTCAGATTTCCGGCATCCGCAGCATTTTGCTATTGTGTCAGAAAGAATAGGAATAGGTACCCTTGCCTAGTGGTTATAGTATTGGAAGTTGTAAAATTAAGTTCAATAAATCTGGTTATTCCTGGGCTGGCAGCAGACAATGACCGTGAAAGCTGCTGGACTGTTGTCAAAAACTAACTGGTTCACTAATGTCCTTCAGGAAAAGGGACCTGCTACTCCTACATGGTCTGGCCTACATGTGACTCCAGTACGTGGTTGACTCAATGCCCTCAGGGCAATGGTTGATGGGTATTATATATCACATGGCCAGAGTCGCCCACATCTCAAAAGCAAATAATGATAACGGGCCAGAAATTAGGATCGGGAGCTTGCCGCGCGTGCAAGCCCCCGATCTGCACTCACCCGGCGCGCCGACATCTGAAGCCCGGGCCTGCTTGCATTTCCTGTCACTGGCCCAGTTCAGATGTCGGCGCGCTGTGCTAACCTGATCCAGCGGCGTAGTTAGTGCGATGTGCCGGCTGGGATCAGGTGAGCACTCTGCAGCCAATCAGGGGAGGGGAAACATGAGTTTGATAGTAAAGACTGTCAAACTCATGAAAAGTACGGGCGCCCAAAAGACTAGTTTAACTTTGATTAAAATTTTAAAAAACATTCCAATAATTAAATAAACTATAAATAACTTTTAAAAACTATTTAAAACAATTAATAAAATTTTTGAAAAAAACCATTTTTTACGAATTCGGGTCTAAAAATAAACTTACCTTACTGTAAAGTCCTTAAAAACAATGAAGCTGTGGAAAAAATGTAATAATTTTAAATAATAGACCACTTACCTTCAAGAATCCACTGCTTACGCCTCCTTTTTTCATTTCCAAAAAGTTCAGTCCCTTGCACACGCGCAAACCTGTCTAAACGAAGGAAGTTCAACGCGTGCGCACAGAGTCCTGCGCGCACGCGTTGGACCTCTTAACCCCTTAGTTCAATGGAGAGGAAATGCCGGTTTCCCGCGCATGCGCTGTGCATGCTGGAATCCGGCACTTCCAACGGGCCCACGCGTCAATACACCGTCCGTACTCACACGTTGGGACCGGAATTACTGCACCAACATGTTCTTTGCACGAAATGTTCAACACATGGATTGGACATTTGGGTGGAGTATTGGAGGTGAAAGTCCTAGAATTATTTCAGGAACAGGAACATGGTGGCATAGTGGTTAGCACTGTTGCCTCACAGCGCCAGGGACCCGGGTTCGAATCCGGCCTCGGGTGACTGTGTGGAGTTTGCACATTCTCCCCGTGTTTGCGTGGGTTTCCTCCGGGTGCTCCGGTTTCCTCCCACAATCCAAAGATGTGCGGGTTAGGTTGATTGGCTATGATAAAATTGACCCTTAGTGCTAGGGGGATTAAATACGTGGGGTTACGGGGATAGGGTGGGATATGTGTTGGTGTAGGGGTTACGGGGATCGGGTGGGATATGTGTCGGTGCAGGCTCGATGGACCGAAATGGCCTCTATCTGCACTGTGGGGTTTCTGTGAATTCTGTGAAAAAAAAAAGTTGACTAGTCTGTAGGGGTCTTTTGAGAAGTGTGAGCTAAGATGGCCTTTCTTATCTATATTTATTGTGTGAAAACGCATCATCTTCAAACAAGTAAGAAAAAGCGGTTTTCAAAACAGGCCATAAATCACACACTGCGCTGGAGGCCAATTCCAGGTTTAGGAAAAGGAAGATCCAACGCAAGAAAATCAAAACCTAGTTTCAAATTCTGTTGGGTATTGAACAAATCGGTAAGCACAAAATTCCTTTTAAATGTAAAAACACAATGCACTCCTGCAACACTGAACAACTCCCTGTGCAATTTTCAACACCTCTGTGGGGTTAATTCCTAATTGCTGTGTATATGGCACAGCTTACCATTCATCCTAGGCTAAGTGACACCCCTGGACATGTTACTGGGCTGGAAGGCACCCCAGAGCATGTTACTGTGTACAATGGGCAAAACTTGGACGCTTTAGCATTTTCTCATCGAATTGTCTTTTTTAACTGGAAGCTGTGCGATGATAGAAAGAGCTGGTTCACAAACATTGCTCGAAATGTCACAGTGAATCATGTGATATTTAAAGTAATGATGCTGAGTCATCTCTTTCCCCACCGACAGGTCATTCGACATCAGGACAACAACTTGCATTTATATGGCGCCTTTAAGGTAGAGAAATTTCTCACGGTGTTTTCATCAGAGCAAAGGAGGTTGAGGGGTGATTTGACAGAGGTGTACAAGATTATGACGGGTTTGAATAGGCTAGACGGGGAAAGGCTGTTCCCACTAGTTGATGGTACAAGGACTAGGGGACACAGATTAAGGTTTTGGGCAAGAGATACAAGGGGGGATGTGAGGAGAACTTTCTTACGCAGCGAGTGGTGATGACCTGGAACTCGCTGCCGACGGAAGTGGTGGAAGCGGAGACACTCGATGTTTTCAAGGGGAGACTGGATAGGCACTTAGAGTCATAGAGTCATAGAGTTTTACAGCACAGAAAGAGGCCCTTCGGCCCATCGTGTCTGCGCCGCCCATCCATCCCTGTCCAGTCTAATCCCATTTTCCAGCATTTGGTCCATAGCCTTGTATGCAATGGCATTTCAAGTGCTCATCCAAATGCTCCTTGAATGTTGTGAGGGTTCCTGCCTCTACCACCCTTTCAGGCATTGAGTTCCACATTCCAACCACCCTCTGGGTGAAAAAGTTCCTCCTCAAATCCCCTCTAAATCTCCTGCCCCTTACCCTGAATCTATGCCCCCTTGTTATTGACCCCCCTACTAAGGGGAAAAGTTCCTCTTTGTCTACCCTATCTATGCCCCTCATCATTTTGTACACCTCAATCAGGTCCCCCCTCAGCCTTCTTTGCTCCAAGGAAAACAACCCCAGCCTGTCCAGCCTCTCTTCATAGCTGAGGCGCTCCATCCCAGGTAACATCCTGGTGAATCTTCTCTGCACCCTCTCCAAAGCAATCACATCCTTCCTATAGTGAGGCGACCAGAACTGCACACAGTACTCCAGCTGTGGCCTCACCAGCGTTTTGTACAGCTCCATCATAACCTCCCTGCTCTTATATTCTATGCCTCGGCTAATGAAGGCAAGTATCCCATATGCCTTTTTAACCACCTTATCTACCTGTTCCGCTGCCTTCAGGGATCTATGTACATGTACACCAAGGTCCCTCTGACCCTCTGTACTTCCTAGGGTCCTACCACTCATTGTGTATTCCCTTGCCTTATTTGTCCGTCCAAAATGCATCACCTCGCACTTTTCAGGGTTAAATTCCATTTGCCACTTTTCCGCCCATCTGACCAACCCGTTTATATCGTCCTGTAGCCTGAGGCTTTCCTCCTCACAATTTACCACCCCACCAATTTTCGTGTCATCTGCGAACTTACTGATCATACCTTTTACATTCTCATCCAAATCATTTATGTAGATCACAAACAACAAGGGACCCAGCACCGATCCCTGAGGTACCCCACTGGACACAGGCTTCCAGTCACAAAAGCAACCTTCGACCATCACCCTCTGCCTCCTGCCACTCAGCCAGTTTAGGATCCAACGCGCCAAGGCACCCTGGATCCCATGGGCTCTTACCTTCTTGACCAGTCTCCTATGCGGGACTTTGTCAAAAGCTTTACTGAAGTCCATGTAAACCACATCCACAGCATTTCCCTCATCCACCCCCCTAGTCACCCCCTCGAAAAATTCAATCAGATTTGTCAGACATGATTTACCCTTGACAAAGCCATGCTGACTATCCCCGATTAATCCTTGCCTCTCCAAGTGGAGACTAATTTTGTCCCTCAGAATTTTTTCCAATAATTTCCCTACCACAGATGTTAGGCTCACTGGCCTGTAATTCCCTGGTTTATCCTTGCTACCCTTCTTGAATAATGGTACTACGTTAGCTGTTCTCCAGTCCTCTGGTACATCCCCTGTGGCCAGAGAGGTTCTGAAAATTTGTGTCAGAGCCCCTGCAATCTCCTCCTTTGCCTCCCACAGCAGCCTGGGATACATCTCGTCCGGGCCTGGGGATTTATCCACTTTTTGGCCTGCTAAAACCGCTAGCACCTCCTCCCTCTCGATGCTAATATGTTCAAGTATGTCACAGCCCCCTTGCCCGATTTCTATGTCTGCATCGTCTTTCTCCATAGTGAACACAGATGCAAAAAATTCATTTAAAACCCCGCCTACATCATCTAGCTCTACACACAGATTGCCACTTTGGTCCCTAATGGGCCCTACCCTTTCCCTGGTTATCCTCTTGCCCTTAATATACTTATAAAACATCTTAGGATTTTCCTTTATTTTGCTCGCCAGTGTTATTTCATGGCCCCTCCTCGCCCTCCTAATTCCTTTTTTAAGTATGCCCCTGCATTTTTTATACTCCTCTAGGGCTTCTTCCGTCTTTAGTCTTTTGTAACTGCCAAAAGCCCCCCTTTTATTTCTAATGCATTTTTGTATATCCCTTGTGTGGTAAACCACGTTCACTATCGTATCACTGTTAGTAGTTAGCACTGTTCACCACTGTTCGTTATAACTGTATCACTGACCACTATTGTATCACGGTACGAGGTCGCCTCTTGCCACACTGCTATACCTGGGATGACCACTGCCGACTCCGCCTTGGCTCCACCCACCAGGCCAGGTATAAAGGTGAGCGACTGGCTGGTATTCCTCCTGCTTGGATCGGATCACCCATGAGAGTGGGCTCTGTTATTTAGTCAATAAAAACCTTTAGTCACCTTCGTAACTCTTCGCCTTTTATTGGAGGAATTGATAGGTACATCAATTTTATTGACTAAATTTAATGATGTCCGACAACGAGTCACAACCGGCGGAGGAGCCACCAGCGCAGCTCCCAGGAGCACAGCCACACCAGCCAGCTTGGCTGCGAGCCCTCAGACCGCCGTACCTGGACCTGAACCCACGAGCAGCAAACTCAGCCGCAGACTTTAAACACTGGCTGGTCTGCTTCGAATCATACCTGAGAGAATCCAGCGTCCCTCAGGCATCCAAACTAAGTGTCCTGCAGGCACAACTGAGCCCGAGAGTATACACTCTCATCGAGGACATGACTACCTACGAGACCGCCATCAACCTGCTGAAACAGAAGTACCGGACCCCGGTAAACTACATGTACGCTAGGCACCTCCTAAGATCACGGCCGCAACAGCCAGGAGAATCAGTAGCCGAATTCTCACAGGCGCTATATGCACTCGCCAGGAACTGTGACTTTAAATCGGTGTCGGCAGCCGAAAATACTGAAGATAATATCCGCGACGCATTCCTGAAAGGCCTATGGTCCGAGTACTCACGGCAAAGACTGCTGGAAGTTAAAGACCTCAGCATGGAAAAAGCTGAAGCCCTCGCTATCTCCCTGGAAGTGGCCCACCAAGATCAGGAAGCATTCACCAGGTACTGCTCGCGACCCTGGGACTCGGGCCCGACCCCTACCACAGCACCCTTCCCAGCGCCGCCCCCGGGGACCTACCTCTGCGTCGGCGTCCCGGACCCGACCGGCCCCGCCACCCCCGGCACCGGCCCCGACATCGGGCATCCGCGATCGGGCAGCCGGCTGTTTTTTTTGTGGCCAGGAGAAGCACCCGAGGTCGCGCTGCCCAGCCAAGAACTCCATATGCAAAACCTGCCTGAAGAAAGGCCACTTCTCCAAGGCCTGCAGGAGCGGATCCTCAGAGGCCAGCAGTGCCGCATGCGAACTATGGGGGCGGCCATCTTCGTTTAGGGCAACTGAGGCCAGCATCCCCACACATGAGTCATGGGGTGGCCATCTTTGTTTAGGGCAACTGAGGCCAGCATCCCCACACATGAGTCATGGGGGCGGCCATCTTTGATTAAGGCAACCGACCCCAATAGTGCCTCATGTGAGCTACGGGGGCAGCCATCTTCTCCGTCATTTTGCCCTACCTCGTGGGAGACGCCATTTTACTCACCACGCCCGACCGCCTCGCCCGCAGATGACAACGACTCGCTCAGCTACACACTAGCTTCCGTCACCCTGGACCAAGCCCGCCCGCACCATCTGTCCAAGTCAATGATGGACATCAAAGTGAACGGCCACGCCACGACCTGCCTGTTCGACAGCGGAAGCACAGAGAGCTTCAGCCACCCAGACACGGTGAGCCACTACTCCCTCTCTGTCCTACCAACGCGCAGCCGAATCTCGATGGCATCGAGGTCCCACGCCACGGACATCAGCGGCTACTGTGTCGTGACCCTGTCGGTTAAGGGCACGGAGTATAAAAACTTTAAACTCCTCGTCCTCCCCCATCTCTGCGCTGCCGTCCTACTAGGGCTGGACTTCCAATCCCACCTCCAAAGCGTAACCCTAGCATACGGTGGACCCCTCCCCCCACTCACAGTCAACAACCAGCAAACGTTAAACCGCCCACCGCGTAACACCTGCAGCCTCTCCACCCTCAAGGTCCCGCCACCCTCTCTGTTTGCTAACCTTACCCCTGACTGCAAACCCGTCGCTACCAAGAGCAGGCGGTATAGCGCCGGGGACAGAGCCTTCATTAGCTCTGAGGTGCGGCGCCTCCTGAAAGAGGGCATTATCGAGGGGAGCAGCAGCCCCTGGCGTGCCCAGGTCGTAGTCGTAAAGACCGGCGATAAAAACCGCCTGGTCATCGACTACAGCCAGACCATAAACAGATATACCCAGCTGGACGCATACCCCCTCCCCCGCATATCTGACATGGTCAATCAGATTGCACAGTATAAAGTATTCTCGACCATCGACCATCGACCTGATTGTTTATACCAATCTGGCATAAAAGGAAATCTAAAAAGGTGACTCAACCGTGGATAACAGGGGAAATTAGAGACAGCATAAAATCCAAAGATAGGGCGTATAAAATAGCCAAAAAAAGCGCCAGAGCGGAAGATTGGGAACAGTTTAAGATAGAGCAAAGGAGGGCAAAGGGCATGATCAAGAGGGGCAAAATAGCTTACGAAAACAAGCTGGCGGAAAATATAAAAACTAACTCCAAAAGCTTTTATAAATATATCAAAAGGAAAAGACTGGTGAAAACCAAAGTTGGTCCATTGCAGTCAGATACGGGGGAATATATAATGGGAAATAAGGAAATGGCAGATCAACTAAATGCATACTTTGGGTCAGTCTTTACGAAGGAAGACACAAAAAACCTCCCTGGGATATCGGGAAAAATAGGGACATTGGCAAAGGAGGAACTGACGCAAATCAATATCTCTAAGGATATGGTGTTAAGGAAGCTAAAGGGATTGAAGGTGGACAAATCCCCAGGGCCTGATAACATGCATCCTAGGGTACTGAAGGAGGTGGCCCTAGAGATAGCGGATGCACTAAGGATGATTTTTCAGAATTCATTAGACTCGGGAACAGTGCCGATGGATTGGAGGGTAGCTAACGTTACCCCACTATTCAAAAAGGGGGGTAGGGAAAAAGCAGGTAATTACAGACCTGTAAGCCTTACATCAGTTGTGGGCAAAATGCTGGAGTCCATCATTAAGGATGAAATAGCGGAGCACTTAGCAAATGGGGACAGGATAGGACAGAGTCAACATGGATTTACAAAGGGTAAATCGTGCTTGACTAATCTATTGGAATTTTTTGAGGGAGTAACTGGTAGAATAGATGGGGGAGAGCCAGTAGATGTGGTGTACCTGGACTTCCAAAAGGCCTTCGATAAGGTCCCACATAAAAGATTAGCATGGAAAATTGAGGCTCATGGGATAAAGGGGAAAGTTTTGGCGTGGATAGGGAACTGGCTGTCAGATAGAAAACAGAGAGTTGGAATAAACGGCTCATTTTCTGAATGGCAGGCAGTAACAAGTGGGGTACCACAGGGATCTGTCCTGGGCCCCCAGCTGTTCACAATTTACATTAATGACCTGGATCAGGGAGTCGGATGCAGCATTTCCAAATTTGCAGACGACACTAAACTAGGAGGGGGGGTGGGCTCAGAGGAAGAGACCAGGAAGCTCCAGAGCGATTTGGACAGACTGGGCGATTGGGCGGATAAATGGCAGATGCACTATAATGTGGACAAGTGCGAAGTTATCCACCTTGGGTGCAGGAACGGGAGGGCAAATTATTATTTAAATGGCAATAGATTGGGAGAGGGGGAAGTACAGAGAGACCTGGGTGTTCTTGTACACCAGTCACTGAAGGCGAGCATGCAGGTGCAACAGGCGGTCAAGAAGGCAAACGGTATGCTGGCCTTCATAGCAAAAGGGTTAGAATACAGGAACAGGGATACCTTGCTGCAGCTGTACAGGGCACTGGTGAGACCACACCTCGAGTACTGTGTACAGTTTTGGTCGCCTCATCTGAGGAAGGATGTTCTTGCCATGGAGGGGGTGCAGCGGCGATTCACCAGGCTGATACCAGGAATGGCGGGAATGACCTATGAGGAGAGACTATGTAGTTTAGGGATGTACACACTGGAGTTTAGAAGATTGAGAGGGGACCTCATAGAAGTGTATAAAATTCTGACAGGTCTAGACAGACTGGATGCAGAAGGAATGTTTCCCTTGGCGGGTGAGAACAGAACTAGAGGACATAATTTAAGGATAAGGGCTAAACCATTTAGGACAGAGATGAGGGGGAATTTCTTCACTCAGAGAGTGGTGAACCTGTGGAACTCATTGCCACAGAGGGCAGTGTACGCCAGCTCATTAAATATATTTAAGAGGGAATTAGATATATTTCTACGGGCAAAAGGGGTTAAGGGTTACGGAGAGAAGGCGGGGACGGGATACTGAATTAAAGGATCAGCCATGATCTCATCGAATGGCGGAGCAGGCACGAAGGGCCGAATGGCCTACTCCTGCTCCTATCTTCTATGTATCTATGTATCTATGAAGTCGGCCTACCACCAACTCCCTATCCACCCTGAGGACCGCCAGTATACCGCCTTTGAGGCGAATGGGCGCCTATACCACTTCCTTAGGGTCCCCTTCGGTGTCACTAATGGGATCTCGGTCTTCCAAAGGGAGATGGACCAGATGGTTGACCAGAACGAACTGCAGGCTACATTCCCCTACCTAGATAACGTCACTATCTGCGGCCGCGACCGGCAGGAACATGACGCGAATCTGGAGAAATTCCTCCGTACGGCCCAACGGCTGAACCGCACCTACAATAAGGAGAAATGCGTGTTTAACACCACGCGCCTTGCCATCCTCGGCTGCGTAGTGGAGAACGGAATCATCGGCCCCGACCCAGAAAGAATGCGCCCCCTCATGGAGCTACCCCTCCCCCACTGCCCTAAAGCACTTAGGAGAACCCTGGGGCTTTTCGCCTACTATGCCCAATGGGTACCCAATTACGCGGACAAAGCCAGACCCCTCCTGAAAGCCACTTCCTTCCCCCTCACGGAGGAGGCGTGCGCGGCCTTCTCCCTCATTAAGGGAGACATAGCCAAGGCCACGATGCACGCAGTGGACGAGTCCATCCCCTTCCAGGTGGAGAGCGACGCATCCGACTTCGCCTTAGCCGCCACCCTAAACCAGGAGGGGAGGCCAGTGGCCTTCTTCTCAAGGACCCTACAGGGCCCCGAGATCCGACATTCGTCGGTCGAGAAAGAGGCCCAGGCGATCGTGGAGGCAGTATGGCGCTGGAGGCACTACCTGGCAGGCAAACGATTTACCCTCCTCACTGACCAGCGTTCGGTGGCTTTCATGTTTAATAACAAGCTGAAGGGCAAAATCAAGAATGACAAGATTTTGAGATGGAGAATCGAGCTCTCCACCTACGATTATGAGATCTTGTACCGGCCAGGCAAGCTGAACGAATCCCCTGATGCCCTTTCACGAATGACATGCGCCAGCGCGCATATCGATAGGCTTCAGACCCTCCACGACCAGCTCTGCCACCCCGGAGTCACCAGACTCTACCATTTCATTAAGGCCCGCAACCTGACCTACTCCATCGAGGAGGTCAGGACCATGACCAGGAACTGCCAGACCTGTGCGGAGTGCAAACCGCACTTCTATAGGCCGGACCGAGCAAGCCTGATCAAGGCCACCCGCCCCTTCGAGCGCCTGAGCATCGACTTTAAGGGGCCCCTCCCGTCCTCTGACCGTAATGTGTACTTCCTCAACATCGTTGATGAGTACTCCCGTTTCCCCTTTGCCTTCCCCTGCCCCGACATGACCAGTAGCACGGTCATTAAGTGCCTGAATGCCCTCTTCGCCTTGTTCGGGTTCCCGAACTATATACACAGCGACCGGGGCTCCTCCTTCATGAGCGAGGAACTCCGGCAATACCTCCTAGAGAGAGGTATTGCAGCAAGCAGGACCACCAGCTACAACCCCAGAGGTAACGGTCAGGTGGAAAGAGAGAACGCGACGGTATGGAAGGCCGTCCTCTTAGCCTTAAAGTCTAAGGGCCTCCCAACCTCCCGCTGGCAAGAAGTCCTCCCGACAGCGCTGCACTCCATCCGGTCATTACTTTGCACGGCCACTAACACCACCCCCCATGAACGAATGTTCGTTTTCCCCAGGAAGTCGACTACGGGAACCACTCTACCAACCTGGCTGACCGCCCCGGGGCCGGTCTGGCTGCGTAAACACGTGAGGGCCCATAAAACGGACCCCCTGGTCGAGAGGGTGAACCTCCTGCACGCCAACCCCCAGTACGCCTACGTGGCGTACCCAGACGGGCGGGAGGACACTGTCTCCCTACGAGACCTCGCACCCTCAGCCGATCCGGAAACACCGCCACCACCCCCCCCAACCTCAGCCAAGGTAGACGGCATGCCGGAACCCCACGAGCCCTCGCCGACCACGCAAACACCAGCATCAACACCGGATAAGGCACCAGCACCGGATAAGGCAACACCACCGCTGCGGCGATCGGAGAGGCTTACGAAGCCTCCGGACAGACTGACCTACCAGAATTGGTAGTACACTTCACCCCGCCGGACTTAATTCTAAACAAGGGGTGAATGTGGTAAACCACGTTCACTATCGTATCACTGTTAGTAGTTAGCACTGTTCACCACTGTTCGTTATAACTGTATCACTGACCACTATTGTATCACGGTACGAGGTCGCCTCTTGCCACACTGCTATACCTGGGATGACCACTGCCGACTCCGCCTTGGCTCCACCCACCAGGCCAGGTATAAAGGTGAGCGACTGGCTGGTATTCCTCCTGCTTGGATCGGATCACCCATGAGAGTGGGCTCTGTTATTTAGTCAATAAAAACCTTTAGTCACCTTCGTAACTCTTCGCCTTTTATTGGAGGAATTGATAGGTACATCAATTTTATTGACTAAATTTAATGATGTCCGACAACGAGTCACAACCGGCGGAGGAGCCACCAGCGCAGCTCCCAGGAGCACAGCCACACCAGCCAGCTTGGCTGCGAGCCCTCAGACCGCCGTACCTGGACCTGAACCCACGAGCAGCAAACTCAGCCGCAGACTTTAAACACTGGCTGGTCTGCTTCGAATCATACCTGAGAGAATCCAGCGTCCCTCAGGCATCCAAACTAAGTGTCCTGCAGGCACAACTGAGCCCGAGAGTATACACTCTCATCGAGGACATGACTACCTACGAGACCGCCATCAACCTGCTGAAACAGAAGTACCGGACCCCGGTAAACTACATGTACGCTAGGCACCTCCTAAGATCACGGCCGCAACAGCCAGGAGAATCAGTAGCCGAATTCTCACAGGCGCTATATGCACTCGCCAGGAACTGTGACTTTAAATCGGTGTCGGCAGCCGAAAATACTGAAGATAATATCCGCGACGCATTCCTGAAAGGCCTATGGTCCGAGTACTCACGGCAAAGACTGCTGGAAGTTAAAGACCTCAGCATGGAAAAAGCTGAAGCCCTCGCTATCTCCCTGGAAGTGGCCCACCAAGATCAGGAAGCATTCACCAGGTACTGCTCGCGACCCTGGGACTCGGGCCCGACCCCTACCACAGCACCCTTCCCAGCGCCGCCCCCGGGGACCTACCTCTGCGTCGGCGTCCCGGACCCGACCGGCCCCGCCACCCCCGGCACCGGCCCCGACATCGGGCATCCGCGATCGGGCAGCCGGCTGTTTTTTTTGTGGCCAGGAGAAGCACCCGAGGTCGCGCTGCCCAGCCAAGAACTCCATATGCAAAACCTGCCTGAAGAAAGGCCACTTCTCCAAGGCCTGCAGGAGCGGATCCTCAGAGGCCAGCAGTGCCGCATGCGAACTATGGGGGCGGCCATCTTCGTTTAGGGCAACTGAGGCCAGCATCCCCACACATGAGTCATGGGGTGGCCATCTTTGTTTAGGGCAACTGAGGCCAGCATCCCCACACATGAGTCATGGGGGCGGCCATCTTTGATTAAGGCAACCGACCCCAATAGTGCCTCATGTGAGCTACGGGGGCAGCCATCTTCTCCGTCATTTTGCCCTACCTCGTGGGAGACGCCATTTTACTCACCACGCCCGACCGCCTCGCCCGCAGATGACAACGACTCGCTCAGCTACACACTAGCTTCCGTCACCCTGGACCAAGCCCGCCCGCACCATCTGTCCAAGTCAATGATGGACATCAAAGTGAACGGCCACGCCACGACCTGCCTGTTCGACAGCGGAAGCACAGAGAGCTTCAGCCACCCAGACACGGTGAGCCACTACTCCCTCTCTGTCCTACCAACGCGCAGCCGAATCTCGATGGCATCGAGGTCCCACGCCACGGACATCAGCGGCTACTGTGTCGTGACCCTGTCGGTTAAGGGCACGGAGTATAAAAACTTTAAACTCCTCGTCCTCCCCCATCTCTGCGCTGCCGTCCTACTAGGGCTGGACTTCCAATCCCACCTCCAAAGCGTAACCCTAGCATACGGTGGACCCCTCCCCCCACTCACAGTCAACAACCAGCAAACGTTAAACCGCCCACCGCGTAACACCTGCAGCCTCTCCACCCTCAAGGTCCCGCCACCCTCTCTGTTTGCTAACCTTACCCCTGACTGCAAACCCGTCGCTACCAAGAGCAGGCGGTATAGCGCCGGGGACAGAGCCTTCATTAGCTCTGAGGTGCGGCGCCTCCTGAAAGAGGGCATTATCGAGGGGAGCAGCAGCCCCTGGCGTGCCCAGGTCGTAGTCGTAAAGACCGGCGATAAAAACCGCCTGGTCATCGACTACAGCCAGACCATAAACAGATATACCCAGCTGGACGCATACCCCCTCCCCCGCATATCTGACATGGTCAATCAGATTGCACAGTATAAAGTATTCTCGACCATCGACCATCGACCTGATTGTTTATACCAATCTGGCATAAAAGGAAATCTAAAAAGGTGACTCAACCGTGGATAACAGGGGAAATTAGAGACAGCATAAAATCCAAAGATAGGGCGTATAAAATAGCCAAAAAAAGCGCCAGAGCGGAAGATTGGGAACAGTTTAAGATAGAGCAAAGGAGGGCAAAGGGCATGATCAAGAGGGGCAAAATAGCTTACGAAAACAAGCTGGCGGAAAATATAAAAACTAACTCCAAAAGCTTTTATAAATATATCAAAAGGAAAAGACTGGTGAAAACCAAAGTTGGTCCATTGCAGTCAGATACGGGGGAATATATAATGGGAAATAAGGAAATGGCAGATCAACTAAATGCATACTTTGGGTCAGTCTTTACGAAGGAAGACACAAAAAACCTCCCTGGGATATCGGGAAAAATAGGGACATTGGCAAAGGAGGAACTGACGCAAATCAATATCTCTAAGGATATGGTGTTAAGGAAGCTAAAGGGATTGAAGGTGGACAAATCCCCAGGGCCTGATAACATGCATCCTAGGGTACTGAAGGAGGTGGCCCTAGAGATAGCGGATGCACTAAGGATGATTTTTCAGAATTCATTAGACTCGGGAACAGTGCCGATGGATTGGAGGGTAGCTAACGTTACCCCACTATTCAAAAAGGGGGGTAGGGAAAAAGCAGGTAATTACAGACCTGTAAGCCTTACATCAGTTGTGGGCAAAATGCTGGAGTCCATCATTAAGGATGAAATAGCGGAGCACTTAGCAAATGGGGACAGGATAGGACAGAGTCAACATGGATTTACAAAGGGTAAATCGTGCTTGACTAATCTATTGGAATTTTTTGAGGGAGTAACTGGTAGAATAGATGGGGGAGAGCCAGTAGATGTGGTGTACCTGGACTTCCAAAAGGCCTTCGATAAGGTCCCACATAAAAGATTAGCATGGAAAATTGAGGCTCATGGGATAAAGGGGAAAGTTTTGGCGTGGATAGGGAACTGGCTGTCAGATAGAAAACAGAGAGTTGGAATAAACGGCTCATTTTCTGAATGGCAGGCAGTAACAAGTGGGGTACCACAGGGATCTGTCCTGGGCCCCCAGCTGTTCACAATTTACATTAATGACCTGGATCAGGGAGTCGGATGCAGCATTTCCAAATTTGCAGACGACACTAAACTAGGAGGGGGGGTGGGCTCAGAGGAAGAGACCAGGAAGCTCCAGAGCGATTTGGACAGACTGGGCGATTGGGCGGATAAATGGCAGATGCACTATAATGTGGACAAGTGCGAAGTTATCCACCTTGGGTGCAGGAACGGGAGGGCAAATTATTATTTAAATGGCAATAGATTGGGAGAGGGGGAAGTACAGAGAGACCTGGGTGTTCTTGTACACCAGTCACTGAAGGCGAGCATGCAGGTGCAACAGGCGGTCAAGAAGGCAAACGGTATGCTGGCCTTCATAGCAAAAGGGTTAGAATACAGGAACAGGGATACCTTGCTGCAGCTGTACAGGGCACTGGTGAGACCACACCTCGAGTACTGTGTACAGTTTTGGTCGCCTCATCTGAGGAAGGATGTTCTTGCCATGGAGGGGGTGCAGCGGCGATTCACCAGGCTGATACCAGGAATGGCGGGAATGACCTATGAGGAGAGACTATGTAGTTTAGGGATGTACACACTGGAGTTTAGAAGATTGAGAGGGGACCTCATAGAAGTGTATAAAATTCTGACAGGTCTAGACAGACTGGATGCAGAAGGAATGTTTCCCTTGGCGGGTGAGAACAGAACTAGAGGACATAATTTAAGGATAAGGGCTAAACCATTTAGGACAGAGATGAGGGGGAATTTCTTCACTCAGAGAGTGGTGAACCTGTGGAACTCATTGCCACAGAGGGCAGTGTACGCCAGCTCATTAAATATATTTAAGAGGGAATTAGATATATTTCTACGGGCAAAAGGGGTTAAGGGTTACGGAGAGAAGGCGGGGACGGGATACTGAATTAAAGGATCAGCCATGATCTCATCGAATGGCGGAGCAGGCACGAAGGGCCGAATGGCCTACTCCTGCTCCTATCTTCTATGTATCTATGTATCTATGAAGTCGGCCTACCACCAACTCCCTATCCACCCTGAGGACCGCCAGTATACCGCCTTTGAGGCGAATGGGCGCCTATACCACTTCCTTAGGGTCCCCTTCGGTGTCACTAATGGGATCTCGGTCTTCCAAAGGGAGATGGACCAGATGGTTGACCAGAACGAACTGCAGGCTACATTCCCCTACCTAGATAACGTCACTATCTGCGGCCGCGACCGGCAGGAACATGACGCGAATCTGGAGAAATTCCTCCGTACGGCCCAACGGCTGAACCGCACCTACAATAAGGAGAAATGCGTGTTTAACACCACGCGCCTTGCCATCCTCGGCTGCGTAGTGGAGAACGGAATCATCGGCCCCGACCCAGAAAGAATGCGCCCCCTCATGGAGCTACCCCTCCCCCACTGCCCTAAAGCACTTAGGAGAACCCTGGGGCTTTTCGCCTACTATGCCCAATGGGTACCCAATTACGCGGACAAAGCCAGACCCCTCCTGAAAGCCACTTCCTTCCCCCTCACGGAGGAGGCGTGCGCGGCCTTCTCCCTCATTAAGGGAGACATAGCCAAGGCCACGATGCACGCAGTGGACGAGTCCATCCCCTTCCAGGTGGAGAGCGACGCATCCGACTTCGCCTTAGCCGCCACCCTAAACCAGGAGGGGAGGCCAGTGGCCTTCTTCTCAAGGACCCTACAGGGCCCCGAGATCCGACATTCGTCGGTCGAGAAAGAGGCCCAGGCGATCGTGGAGGCAGTATGGCGCTGGAGGCACTACCTGGCAGGCAAACGATTTACCCTCCTCACTGACCAGCGTTCGGTGGCTTTCATGTTTAATAACAAGCTGAAGGGCAAAATCAAGAATGACAAGATTTTGAGATGGAGAATCGAGCTCTCCACCTACGATTATGAGATCTTGTACCGGCCAGGCAAGCTGAACGAATCCCCTGATGCCCTTTCACGAATGACATGCGCCAGCGCGCATATCGATAGGCTTCAGACCCTCCACGACCAGCTCTGCCACCCCGGAGTCACCAGACTCTACCATTTCATTAAGGCCCGCAACCTGACCTACTCCATCGAGGAGGTCAGGACCATGACCAGGAACTGCCAGACCTGTGCGGAGTGCAAACCGCACTTCTATAGGCCGGACCGAGCAAGCCTGATCAAGGCCACCCGCCCCTTCGAGCGCCTGAGCATCGACTTTAAGGGGCCCCTCCCGTCCTCTGACCGTAATGTGTACTTCCTCAACATCGTTGATGAGTACTCCCGTTTCCCCTTTGCCTTCCCCTGCCCCGACATGACCAGTAGCACGGTCATTAAGTGCCTGAATGCCCTCTTCGCCTTGTTCGGGTTCCCGAACTATATACACAGCGACCGGGGCTCCTCCTTCATGAGCGAGGAACTCCGGCAATACCTCCTAGAGAGAGGTATTGCAGCAAGCAGGACCACCAGCTACAACCCCAGAGGTAACGGTCAGGTGGAAAGAGAGAACGCGACGGTATGGAAGGCCGTCCTCTTAGCCTTAAAGTCTAAGGGCCTCCCAACCTCCCGCTGGCAAGAAGTCCTCCCGACAGCGCTGCACTCCATCCGGTCATTACTTTGCACGGCCACTAACACCACCCCCCATGAACGAATGTTCGTTTTCCCCAGGAAGTCGACTACGGGAACCACTCTACCAACCTGGCTGACCGCCCCGGGGCCGGTCTGGCTGCGTAAACACGTGAGGGCCCATAAAACGGACCCCCTGGTCGAGAGGGTGAACCTCCTGCACGCCAACCCCCAGTACGCCTACGTGGCGTACCCAGACGGGCGGGAGGACACTGTCTCCCTACGAGACCTCGCACCCTCAGCCGATCCGGAAACACCGCCACCACCCCCCCCAACCTCAGCCAAGGTAGACGGCATGCCGGAACCCCACGAGCCCTCGCCGACCACGCAAACACCAGCATCAACACCGGATAAGGCACCAGCACCGGATAAGGCAACACCACCGCTGCGGCGATCGGAGAGGCTTACGAAGCCTCCGGACAGACTGACCTACCAGAATTGGTAGTACACTTCACCCCGCCGGACTTAATTCTAAACAAGGGGTGAATGTGGTAAACCACGTTCACTATCGTATCACTGTTAGTAGTTAGCACTGTTCACCACTGTTCGTTATAACTGTATCACTGACCACTATTGTATCACGGTACGAGGTCGCCTCTTGCCACACTGCTATACCTGGGATGACCACTGCCGACTCCGCCTTGGCTCCACCCACCAGGCCAGGTATAAAGGTGAGCGACTGGCTGGTATTCCTCCTGCTTGGATCGGATCACCCACGAGAGTGGGCTCTGTTATTTAGTCAATAAAAACCTTTAGTCACCTTCGTAACTCTTCGCCTTTTATTGGAGGAATTGATAGGTATATCACCTTGTCATCCAAGGTTCCCTTTGCTTGTTGGTCCCACCCTTGACCTTTACAGGAACATGTTGGCGTTGTACTCTCTCTATTTCCCTTCTGAAAGTCTCCCACTGTTTTGATGCGGATTTTCCTATAAGTAGCTGCTCCCAGTCCAATTTGGCCAGATCCTGCCTTATTATATTAAAATCGGCCTTCCCCCAATTTAGAACCCTTATTTCCGGGCCGTCTTTGTCTTTTTCCATGACCACCTTAAATCTCACCGAATTGTGGTCACTGTCGCCAAAATGCTCTCCTACTGACACTTCCACCACTTGCCCGGCTACATTCCCCAGAATTAGGTCCAGTACCGCCCCCTCTCTTGTAGGACTTTCTACATGTTGGCTCAAAAAGCTCTCCTGGATACACTTTAAGAATTCTGCACCCTCTAAGCCTTTCACACTCTGACTATCCCAATTTATATTGGGGAAGTTGAAATCCCCCACTATTATTACCCTATTATTTTCGCACTTTTCTGAGATTTGCCTACATATCTGTTCCTCTATCTCCCCCTGACTGTTTGGGGGCCTATAGTACACTCCCAGCAAAGTGCTTGCCCCCTTTTTGTTTTTAAGTTCTACCCATATGGCCTCATTAGAGGAACCCGCTGATATATCATCCCTCCTTACAGCAGTAATTGACTCCTTAATTAATATTGCAACACCCCCTCCCCTTTTACACCCCCCTCTGTCTCGCCTGAAGATTCTATACCACTTGAGGGAAATAAACTTGCAGGGCTACGGGGATAGAGCGGGGGAATGGGACTGACTGGATTTCTCTACAGAGAGCCGGTGTGGACTCGATGGGCCGAATGGCCTCCTTCTGTGCTGTTATGACTCTAAGGGGGAGAAATTCGGTATCGCCCCGTTTGGGGCGCAATTATCGGCCAGGCGCAAAGTTTAGCGCCTGGTGCTAATTGTCGCCTCCGACTGCAAACTTGGCTTCTATCGCCCCTGGAGGCGCTACACACCTCTCTTAAGGCGCTAACGCCTAGGAGCGAGGCGCTACCTCAGAGCGCTGGCGAAACTCATGTGATGTCAGTCAGCAATGGAACACAGACACATTGGCGCCGGCCAGTTCTTAAAGGGGAGGGTCAATCTTGCTCTCCATCCACACCCTGCTCATTGCAGCCTTAAATCTCGGCCTGGACAGACCTGTACATCAAATCTGCTGGAAAGAACAATGGAGAGGCCCAGGGAAAGAGCTCAGAGTGCAGCCCCCATAGTCTCTTCTAAATCGATGGAAGGAAGATCAAATCAAAATGGACCTGCAAAGTGCTGCTCGGTATCCAAAACTCCTCAACACAGCGTTGAATATTTCCAGAAGTCTCTCTCTCTCACTCAGAATGCATGGTGCAAAAATGTCGCCGACAAAAAAAGGCAGGAAGCGGTCACCTTTAAATAGCGCTCCCCCAGTCCCTTCCTGACAGCAAAATGCTCCCCTCAACCTGTCGTTGCTAGCGGCAGGCGGTAAGGCAAGGGGCGCCATTCAATATCCGGTCCGGGCCACTACCGGGGCGGTGTACACTCGACTGATGTCACGATCTGCGGGCGCAGGAGATCGTGACGGTAGTGTTTAGCGCTGCCGCAAAATGTCGTCAATTTCGCAAGCGACGCAAACATCGCCGTGCCCGGGCGCGGGTTGCTTTGCACCCCATTAGCGCCCTCTTAAGACGCTAACGGGAGGCACAAACAACTGAATTTTTCCCCCAAGACTCTATGACAGGAGCTTAATCAGAAACAAACTGACACCGAGCCAAAGGCGACGATATTAGGAGGGGTGATAAAAAGCTTGGTTAAAGAGACAGGTTTTTTAAGGAGGTCTTAAAGGACCACCTTGAACCCACCGCCTTATGACTCAGAGGCGAGGCTGCCACTGCTGAGCCATGGCTGACAGGTTTACAACATGCCTTTGAGATATGGGAGCCGGGTGCGGCTGGGTAAAAGCGAGGATGGGACCCTGTGCGCTTGCTCTCTGTAGGGTCTCCATATAAAAACGGAACCCAGGCCTCCATCAGAGACCAGCTTCCCCACTCCGAGCGTATGAGGAGGAAGCAACGCTGCACAAACGTCATACTCCTGAAGCCGGATCTGGTCGCTGCTGTAAAGTTTGTGGGTTGTTTAGTTAATTAATACACAGACTCCAAGAGTAACTTAAAACAGGACTTTACTATTCGAAGGTCAGGGCGAATCTGCCCAATAACTCCTGGCACAACACTTATATACTGGTGTGGTCACCGTCGGTATTACCGTATACAGAAGCCAAACAAAGTAGTGCCACACCTAAAATAGTTCTCTTAAAGGTGAACGGTTACATACAATAGTTCTCTTAAAGGTAGACGGGTACATACACTACAATCCTCCCTTTTTAGCTTACAACATACTTATTCCCCATTAAACATAACATATAATCAACTTCATGTAAAACAATTCACAGATATAGTCTCTGCGGGAAACAGTTCACAGATTCAGTCTCTGCGGGAACAGTTCACAGATTCAGTCTCTGGTCTTGACTCGGTCCGAACAACATCTCTGTGGTGTAGCCGGTTCACATTTCTAGCGTGACTCATCCAATAGTCTTTCCCTTGGCTTAACAGCTTGAACTTCCGTCCTGCTGAACCAGCAGTGCTGACTTTTACAAACAGCTGGACTGCCTTGGTAATTTTTCCTACTTTCCAACTGATTTGGCCCCCTTCGTAGGGCCCACGTGCATGATCTGATAGAAGTGATAATGATTTAGATGGTTATCGTCTTCTGCTTCGTCTTTTTCTTTTCTGCTTCTTGGAGACTCTCGGGACTCCCTTATCCGCTGCCAGCTGTAGCGCCACCATCTCTCTATGTTCCTTAGACTTTAAGTGCTTCATCCTGATTTCTGCACTTTGGGAGTTTTCATCACAAGCTGGGCAGACCAAGTCATCGTAATATTCCGTGTCACTCAACAGGTCATGGTAATATTCGGTGTCGTCCTGAGCTAGTCTAGCGAGAGGGCCTGCTACTTCTTCCGTACCCAACTGGACGTTAGCCGACTGTTGTTCCCTCCCTAGACATCTTTCCTGAAGAGACTTCTTCATGCGTTCATATTCATCCCGCTCTTCCTGGGTTTCCTGCAAATCCTTCACTAATGGCCTCGTTTGTGATTTCAACACTTCCCCTTCCCTCGGGGATTGATTGATCAGGCTATTCAATCCTTCTACTGGAGCAGCTGTTTCAACATTCTGCTGTTCACATTGACGTGATTCAGCGTACTTTTGGCATCCCTGTAAAATCTGTGTTGCAACCTCAGCTATTTCCATAACTTTTGAGAGCTCCGAACTCCTTCCCTTTGAAGATTGAAGCTCGTGTTCAGATTGTTCCCATTGCAGAGTCTTGTCCTTCAGCATATGAAGGAGTTGGCTGACCGTTAACTCTTCCACGGGAACACTGTGGGTCAGAGTCTTCTCCATTTCATCCACCTTTTCCTCCAATGCTTTCACCTTCTTTTCCTCTTGTACTTTGGCTTCCAGCGCTCGGAGAAGTTGCGCATTGATGCTCTCTAGCTCATGTTCAGAGGCCATTCTTACAGTCTCTGTGTTTCTTACAGTTCCCTTTTCTTCCACTGAACGGATTCCCAGTTGAATCTGTTCTTCAAGTTGTTGAATCTCGGTCATTGCCGCCCCATATTTGTCTTGGGTTTCCTTTAATATTTTTATGAGTTCTTGTACATCTTGTCTTTCATGTTCTGCCATGTCTTTCACCTCTAATTTCTCATCTATGGATGGAACTTCTACCGATGAGTCTGTCTTGGCCTTGAGCTCATCAAGAATTTCCTGCAGCCTTTGGACTTCTTGCTCATGTTCAACCTTCAGTTGCTCATATGCTTCCACTGAAACTAGCTTTTCAGAGGTTGCCGAGTTAACCCCTTCCAGAATTGTAGCCTGGGCCTGTTCATACTGTTCTTTCAACTTCTCACACTCTGCTTGTAAGGAGTCGTAGAGAAGAACTGGAATAAAATCCTGGCTTCCTGAAGATTCCTCTTCATTTGCTTCTTCCTGCAAATATTCTAACTCCTGAACAGCATAAGGGAGATGTGATCGGTAATTGGTCACGATGGCTCTATGGTCGCTCTCTGCTTGAGCTAGCTGCTTCTGTTGTCTTTCCAGATTCTCCCATTCGGTGTCATAGAACTTTTTCATTGTTTTCATCTCTTGTACGAGACGGTAACTCAATTGTTCTAATTGTTGTCGTAATTTGAAATAAGTTTGAGTCCGAGCTCGGTGTTCTTCCGTCATGGATATGTCCGTAACTTGAACAGGCTCAGAATTTTCTGTCAAACTAGGTTGTCGTTGTTCGGTGGAGTTCTGCTCTGAAACTTTGTTCTTCTCTGGAGCATAAGCCTTTATGCATGCCTTCGTTTTTCCAACCTTCGTCGGCAAGTCCATTTCAGCCTTGTCTTTCATATTTGGGTTGGTCTTATCGTCATCCGTTTCAGAATCTGAGCTGATTGTCTGCACCGAGTCCTCACTCGTTATGGCTTTTAGATAGTGCCATTCCATGTCTATTTTCTTGATCCATTCCCGTCCTAGAAGTGGTGGTCCTCCCTCATGTAGTACGTATAAGTTCATTTTTGGGTGTTCTTTACCCCATCTCTCACTTTGACTCTTATCTTTCCCATGGGGTATACTTTATGCCCCGTGTATGTCTGCAATACGAACTTGGTATCTCTTAAGGGTATATGTGAGAATAGCCGGTGGTAATCCCTTCGATTTATGACTGATAGAGCTGATCCAGTGTCCAACTCCATTTTCACTTGGATTCCAGCTATTTTTAGCATGACCCAGATAGTTTGTAGGTCAGCTTCCTTACTCACATTGTGAATTCTCAGACTACCCAGCTCCTGGCCGTTTGGGTCTGAGTCTGAATTCTGTTCGTCTGAACTCTTCTCAGCCACCTTGTGTACCTTGTTGTAGTTTTCCTGTGATGGCTTCCTTTGGTTGTTGGTCCTTTGGTTGTTGGTCTTCTTCCCTGACCGGCATAC
This sequence comes from Somniosus microcephalus, assembly GCF_052327205.1. Taxonomy (NCBI): domain Eukaryota; kingdom Metazoa; phylum Chordata; class Chondrichthyes; order Squaliformes; family Somniosidae; genus Somniosus; species Somniosus microcephalus. Next base: position 30,683,651 of record NC_140989.1, read on the forward strand.
CTTAGCTATGTGACCCAGTTTGCCACATTTCCTACATTCCTGGTTCTTAAACCAGCATTGGTTCTGGTCGTGTGTTGTCTTCCCACAACGATAGCATTTTGTTGTTGTCGAGGTAATTTGATCCACACTTAGTGCTGCTGTCTTTAGCTGCATTTCCGCAGTTCCCTTCGCTGCGGCTTCGTGCGATGCTGCAATAAGGACAGCCCTGTCAAGTGTAAGGTCGTTCTCTTCGAGTAGTCGCTTTTGCATTCCTTCCTTTGCCAACCCGCACACGAACTTGTCTCGCAATGCCTCTGTCAGATTCCCTCCAAACTGGCAGTATTTCGCTAGTCTACGCAGTTCGACCAAGTATTCTGCGTTGCTTTCGTCTTTCCGTTGTGTTCTCGCATAGAATTTGAATCGTTCCGCCAACATCAACGGTGTGGGGTTCAAGTGATCCTTCAGAACAGCCACAATATCATCGAAAGTCTGATCCGCCGGTTTAGCTGGTGATAGTAGGTGCTTCAAGAGCCCGTATGTCTTCGCGCCCATCGAGTTTAGCAAGGTTATAGCTTTGTCATCTTCTTCTATTTTATTGGCCTCACAATAGATCTCGATGCATTCCACGTACGTGGCCCAGTCTTCTACCTCGGCATTAAAATCGTTGATGTTACCACGCTTAGGCATCTTCCTCTCTTTCTGATAACACCCCGAATTATTTCTTTAACTTATTATTTTTTTTCTAAGATGGCGGTTTTCCCGCGAAAATGGCGGTTTCCCGCGCTTATCTTCTCTCCCCGCCCACTTCAATGGCGGTTTCCCGCTTCTGTCTTCTTCCCCGCCTAATGGTGGCTTCCCGCGTTTCTTCCCTAGCGGGAGGGGTACACTTTCCTCCACAGGCGACGGCCGCTGGCTTTCAGGTTCACAGCCTGCGCGTCGGCTTCAGGGCTTTCCCTTTTCTCGGCAGGGCAACCGGCGCTGGGTACACCCCATTGACGGCGAACAGGTTCAGCCGCTGGGCTGGCTCTCGCTCAGTTCCCCTTGCTCGGGCTCTGCCTCTCCCGCTCGCTCGGCTCCCAAACGCCTCTCCCAGCCGTCTCGCAGTCCGGTGCTTCCCTCCCCGGCTGCGGCTGAGTTTATCTCTTCCCACGCCTACGCTCCCGGTCGCAGCGCTTCGTGGCTTCGGTCGCTGCCTGGCTTTTCCCGCTGGTCGCGGTCTAGCTGTCTCACGACGCCGTTGCGTCCCCCAGCCTATTAGTACCGCGGCTTCCTTGCTCCACGCTGCCCCAGTCTCAGCGCCTCTGGGCCCGACTTCTGTCCGGCTCCTTTCCCCCTCGACCGTGGTCGAGTGCACCGCCCTTATCCTCCGGTTATTCTTTTTACTTTTCCCTTACTCACAGTCACCGTGGCCGTCTTGTTTCTCGTGCTGATCGGCTCACTCCTCACCGTGGCAGAAGGGACAGTCAGTGCCTGTTGCTGATGGAAGTCTTTGTCTCTGAATTCTTCCTCCTTTCCAGCTCTGCAGACTCGAGTTTTCTCCCAGCAGAATGACGAGGGCGGTTGCCTCTTCTCGACGCTCGTTAACTGCTTCGGAAGTATTGTTGCCGCAGGGTACGATCGGACTCGTCGCCACTGTAAAGTCTGTGGGTTGTTTAGTTAATTAATACACAGACTCCAAGAGTAACTTAAAACAGGACTTTACTATTCGAAGGTCAGGGCGAATCTGCCCAATAACTCCTGGCACAACACTTATATACTGGTGTGGTCACCGTCGGTATTACCGTATACAGAAGCCAAACAAAGTAGTGCCACACCTAAAATAGTTCTCTTAAAGGTGAACGGTTACATACAATAGTTCTCTTAAAGGTAGACGGGTACATACACTACAGCTGCGTGAAGATAAAAGAGCCAATTGGTGATTCCACCAACCGTGTAAAAAGGTTCCTCTGTGTCTTTTCTCGGAGTTTCACACACAGACATGGGACCTGGTCGATGTGCTTCTCCTGAACCAGCGAAGTGCACGCAGACTGCGAACAGCCCGAGGCCGTGGAGGAAAGGGTTTGTAAACATGGGGCGCATTAGTGTTCGGGCGGTTTTCCAGCCCATTAGTGTTCGGGCGGTTTTCCAGGCCTGAGTGACGGGCTTTGAACCTTAATTATTTATTTCACATTCTCAAAGGTTTAGGGAATTTGCTCATGTTTTAAATGGCCGATGATAGGGCTTGAAGGAAATCTCACTCAGACAGACTAATGGCCGAAGGATCCTCACTTCCAGCGTCCTTTGCGTTTGCAGTGGGTGCCCTTGGACCACGGGCTCGCTTTACAACATTTGGCAACAAATAAATGGGAAAAGAAGTGACAAAGAATAATAACATAAAAAAAAAAAAATCGCTGAGCAATTCCTGCTGCGTGGTGGCAATTTTCTTTCCTGTTGGCAAAACAACGCGAGCAGTCAGGTAGGTACACAACACACACACGGCGCGTCTGCCCAGCTGCACTATGAGTGACTGATGTGAGGGTTCTGATGGACTGTTGGCAAACAACTTTGCCAGTGTGGACAGGCTCCAGAATTTCTTGCCATCCTCCCGGTATTAAACTCGTATCAGTGCTGTCAATCATCACCTCCGCAATATATTTAGTAAAATAAATTGCTTTGAAACGGTGGGGGGAGGAGAGTGGACAGCTCAAATGGTGGGGAGAGGGAGATGCAGACTGGAGTGTTTTTTTTGACTATAGGATGCAAAGGCAGGCCTGGATAATCCAATTTAACACACGATTGTTTGATTAATTGGCAGCTTTTCCCTGCCCTGCATTTCTATGGAGCTGAATGCCTTTTCAAAGTGCGAGCTGCTTTATGCTCGTATCTAGTTTTCTGCTCTCAGAGCTGCAGGCGGCCCAGTGAACTAATGCGACCCGTGCAGCGGGCCTCCCCTGCACCCGACTGCATTCATTGCCTACGCACGGCCTGCAGACGCACAGCAAACGCCTCAGAGCGTGCTAACAGACTTATCAGTCCGTCAGTCAACAGGTCACACGCAAGGTAATTGAGAGCGCGGAGAAATGAAATATGAGGCAACACTCCAAATCAGGCTCGAGCGGCCTATAGACACTTCTGCAGTGATGGAGCGCAGTCAATGGCAGGTTCACAATGCAACAGTGACAGGCATCTTCATAGGCACCACTGTCACGCCTCCACTTACCTTCAAACACGTGGGACCATGCTTCACTCCCTTTTAAGACAGACATTTTTTTTTGCATTTATATAGCGCCTTTCATGACCTCAGGACTTCCCAAATTGCTTTACAGCCAATGAAGCACTTCTGTGCTTCACTCTTGTAATGTAGGAATCGCGGCAGCCAATTTGCACACAGCAAGCTCCCACAAACAGCAATGAGATGAATGACCAGATAATCTGAGTTTTAGTGGTGCCGGTTAAGGGTTAAATATTGAGGGGTGCCGTATTTCGATAAGGAGCCACATAAAAGGTTATTACACAAGATTAGGGCTCATGGGGTTGGGGGTAATATAGTAGCATGGCTAGAGGATTGGTTAACAGAGAGAAAACAGAGAGTAGGGATAAACTGATCTTTTTCAGGTTGGCAGGCTGTAACTAGTGGGGTGCCGCAAGGATCAGTTTTGGGGCCTCAGTTATTTACAATCTATATTAATGACCTAGATGAAGGGACCGAGTGTAATGTATCCAAGTTTGCTGATGATACAAAGCTAGGTGGGACAGTAAGCTGTGAGGAGAACACAAAGGCCTAGAAATTGGGTATAGCCCCGCCAGCTCGATTGCGCCGAAAATTTTGCGCTGGCCACGGAGCCAGTTGCGCCCGTCCCATATTCACTTTTAGCGCCCCAAGGCGGAACCGGGCGCTGTTCCAGGGTGTGCCCGCCCCCGCTTGGGGCGCTGAAAGTGAATTTCAGCGCTCCCGGTGCCGCTGCGCCACCCGATGCGGTGCGGCAGGCTGCTGTACTGCAGGCCTCCTCTTAAGGAGGAGGTGCCTGCAACGGCCGGAGCCCCGATTGCGAGTGCCGGCAAAAGAGCCCGGCACAACAGAGAAGTGCCGGGCTCCACGGAAACCAGCCGGCAATGCCGCGGGGGGGGGGGGGGGGCGGTGGGTGGAGGAGGCCGGGGAAGGAGGTGCGGGCAGGCGGCCGCCGAAAAAGAGGCTGGCCGCACCTCCACCTTAAAGCGCCCCGCTAAGGCTGCAGTAAGGACCCGGTCTCCCGATGTTGTTAGCGGCCGCCACGGAGGAGGCGGCAGCAACTGAAGATGGGGTTCGGGGCGGTATCGGGGTGGCACCGGGGCACTGCGCACACCGATGACATCATCGGTGCCGGCGCAGCGCTACCGGCTACCGCCGCCATTACCGCGGCTCTCAAAATCAGCGCTACCACCCCTACTGGCGCAGAAGCCCTCTTTAGGCTGTAACTGGGCGCAAAGCCCACCGAATTTCTAGGCCAAAGAGTCTGCAAAGGGATATAGATAGACTAAGTGAGTGGGCAGTAAGGTGGCAGATGGAGTATAATGTAGGGAAATGTGAGGTTATTCACTTCGGTAGGAAGAATAGAAAAACAGAATATTTTTAAAATGGTGGGAAACTTTCAAATGTTGGTGTTCAGAGAGATTTGGGTGTCCTCGTGCAAGAAACACAGAGAGTTAGCATGCAGGTACAACAAGCAATAAGGAAGGCAAATGGCACATAGGCCTTTATTTCAAGGGGGTTGGAGTATAAGAGTAAGGAAGTCTTGCTACAATTGTACAGGGCCTTGGTGAGACCACACCTGGAGTACTGTGCACAGTTTTGGTCTCCTTATCTGAGGAAGGATATACTTGCCTTGGAGGTGGTGCAACAAAGGTTCACTAGATTGATTCCTGGGATGAGAGGGCTGTCCTATGAGGAGAGATTGTGTAGAATGGGCCTATACTCTCTGGAGTTTAGAAGAATGAGAGGTGACCTCATTGAAACATCCAAGATTCTGAAGGGGATTGACAGGGTAGATGCTGAGAGGTTGTTTCCCCTGGCTGGAGTGTCTACATACCAGGGGGCATAGTCTCAGGATAAGGGGTCGGCCATTTAAGACTGAGATGAGGAGGAATTTCTTCACTCAAAGGTTGTGAATCTTTGGAATTCTCTGCCCCAGAGGGCTGTGAATGCTGAGTCTTTAAGTATATTCAAGGCTGAGATAGATTTTTGGACTCTAGGGGATATCGAGATCGGGCGGGAAAGTGGAGTTGAGGTCGATGATCAGCCATGATCTTATTGACTGGCGGAGCAGACTCGAGGGGCCGTATGGCCTACTGCTGTTCTTATTTCTTATGTTCTTTCAGATGAGATGTTATATCGAGGCCCCGTCAGACTGTTTCTTCTTCTCTTCTTAGGCAGTCCCTCGGAACCGAGGATGACTTGCTTCCACGCTAAAAATGAGTTCTCAGGTGACTGATGAGTCCAATGCGGGACCTACAGTCTCTGTCACAGGTGGGGCAGACGGTGGTTGAAGGGGCGGGTGGGTGGGGTGCTTGGGTTGATGTGCGCTCCTTCCGCTGCCTGCGCTTGGCTTCTGCTTGCTCCCGGCGAAGAGACTCGAAGTGTTCAGCGCCTTCCCGGATGCTTCTCCTCCACTTTGTGCGGTCTTGGGCCAGAGATTCCCAGGTGTCGGTGGGGATGTTACACTTTTTCAAGGAGGCTTTGAGGGTGTCCTTGAAGCGTTTCCTCTGCTCACCTGGGGCTCTCTTGCCGTGTCGGAGCTCCGAGTAGAGGGCTTGTTTTGGGAGTCTCGTATCGGGCATGCGGACGATGTGACCCGTCCATCGGAGCTGATCGAGCGTGGTCAAAGCTTCGATGCTGGGGATGTTGGCCTGAGCGAGAACACTGACGTTGGTGCGCCTATCCTGCTAATCAGACTGTTTAGATACACGTCAACAATATTATTCGAACAAGAGCAGGGAAGTTGTCCTGGTGTCCTGGTCAACATTTAGCCCTCAACAAACTTCGCCAAATCAGATTAGCTGGTCACTTATCTCATTTGCTGTTTTCAGGACCTCACTGTGCACAAATTGCCTATTGCATTTGCCTTCATAGCAACAGCGACGAAACTTCAACAGTAATTTATTGGCTGTAAAACGCTTTGGGAGGTCCTGAGTGCTCCAAAAATCCAAGTCCTTTCTCCTCATAAGGTTAGATGGCAACATTCATCTGGAGGTTGGAATGAGATACTTTCTTTGGGCAATACTAGGCTACTCCAAAGTGACTTACCTGGAAGTAGGTGAAACACAGAAAAAATAATGAATCCTCTTCACATTACATCTTACTTCAGTGAATGCACAAGCCCACTCTCTTTCCTTCTCTTCCCCCAATGAAAAATAAAGCCATGCTCGTCAGTAATCAGGAATCTCTTCATCTAACACATCACCATTGGACTGAGAACAATTTGTTTCTGGACTGATACCAACTATTCATCATTAGTGTATCCTTCATACTTATCCTTTATGAGCAGGAGATTGTTATCGGATGTCTTCCGTGATTTAATTTAAGACATATGTGAAGCTGGCTTTACTGAGGGAAACATTAAGTTAGTTTAGAACTATGGCCCCATATGTCTGAAGAAAAAGGCCACTGGCTTTGCTAGCAGGGGGAAAAAAAACTAATGGAAAATAGTTCCTACTTGATTCAGTAGCCAATAAAGTCCTGATGGACTCAAGAGACCTGTGTACATTAAACATTTACTACTACTGAAAGCGTTGGTAATAAATAGGAAGGCTGTGCTGATATGGATGGTAGGCCATTGTCTCGGAAGACAAACGGTTGTTGCTGGCAAATTGGTTTTTCAACTATCCTGACCTCTTGTTGCACCTGACATGGGGGTGCTTGATGCTGACACAAAAAACATTCCTTTTCCAGTACCAACATTCCTTACCCTAACAAGCACCAAAAGAGAGAGAGACACACACACACACACTCATTTTGACCCTGTTCACATTAACAGAGAATCGCTGCCTGTAAAAGCAAAGACATTCCTCTGTTTACTGTGTGTAAAGAGACACATAAATCTGTTTTTCATAAATGCGGTTCCAATTTTGTTCGAGTTTATAGGGTAGATCTTATCCCTTCGGGCCTTATTCACAACCTCAGAGAAGTACTTCCTACCACATCAGAATGAATTTTTCCATTTTCCTAGCCAGTTATCCTTGTGACTTCCCCAAGTGAGATCCTCAGTTTAGTGCCAATTAGTGCAGAATTGTGGGCAGCCTGTGGTCCATGTGGATCTGAGCATTGAGCTGAGCTGAGCGGTCTTCTCTCATTATGGTCTTACCTCCAGTTCCTGTAATGAGTCCAACCACTTCAGCCTAAGGCAACTTGTTCCTTGGTAAACTATTAGCCTGAAAAAACAACCTTGGTTTGCTTTCCTTCTTTAAAGAGGGTTGAAAGAATTTTCGATAGGTCCACATTTGACGAATTTAACAGTTTATGTTTCTCAAAGCACAAGTAGTCTTTTGTACCTAGTTCCCCAGTACACCAGTCACCAACAGATGGGAAAAATGAATGTACCGATAGATTACAGCCTAGCTGGTGAAGAGTTACTATCTTAGAATCATAGAATAGTACAGCACAGAAAGAGGCCATTCAGCCCATCGAGTCTGCGCCGGCTCGTTCGAAGAGCAATCCAGTTAGTCCCACTCCCCCTGCTCTTTCCCCATATCCCTGCAATTTTTTCTCCTTCAAGTATTTATCCAATTCCCTTTTGAAGGCTACTATTGAATCATAAGAACATAAGAAATAGGAGCAGGAGTCGGCCATCTGGCCCTTCGAGCCTGCTCCGCCATTCAATAAGATCATGGCTGATCTTCTACCTCATCTCCACTTTCCTGCACTATCCCCATATCCCTTGATTCCCTTAATATTCAAAAATCTATCGAGCTCTGTCTTGAATATACTCAACGACTGAGCCTCCACAGCCCTCTGGGGTAGAGAATTCCAAAGATTCACCACCTTCTGAGTGAAGAAATTTCTCCTCATCTCAGTCCTAAATGGCCGACCCCTTATTCTGAGACTGTGACCCCTGGTTCTAGACTCCCCAGCCTCTCAGGCAGCGCATTCCAAATCCTAAACACTCGTTGCGTAAAAAAGTTTTTCCTCATGTCGCCTCTGGTTCTTTTGCCAATCACCTTAAATCTGTGCCCTCTGGTTATCGACTCTTCAGCCATTGGAAACAGTTTCTCTTATCTAAATCCTTCATGATTTTCTTTGGCAATATTCGATTCGATTTACAATCGGGATGCAAAGCGTGTTCTAATCATTATGATTTTTTTCCCACTTTACAGCATTCAGACACCAACATTACTGTACTCGAATTGCCAAAGCCCAATATCACTGCGACAATACTCTTTAAAGAGCCACTGATGTATTGGATAATGACGTTAATGAGACATCTGCCACAGAGCTCGTTCCAGGCTCTCCGAGTGTGCTGAACATAAACTGGAACCACACTGGGCTTTTGATGGATGGAAAGACACCGCCTTTTGAATGATTCGGTTGCAGCCCTTAGAGCCCACTTTTCCCAAACAAATCTTTGTAAGTCCATAGAGTCAGAGGTGGACAACACCTTTTCCACACTAAGTATTGCAAAATTTTCAATCGTTCTCATAAATGGATTTACAGCGACTGCACAGGAGAAGTAGTGGGGTGTGACATCATTGGAAGAGAACAACGTTTGGTCAGAATACAATGTCAGCCTTGGCTCAGTGGGTAGCACTCGTGCCTCTGAGTCAGAAGGCCGTGGGTTCAAGTCCCACTCCAGCATTTGAGTACGCAATCTCGGCTGACACTCCAGTGCGGTACTGAGGAAGTGCTACACCGCAAAAAGATGAGACGTTAAACCGAGGCCCAGTCTGCCTTTTCCCATGGATGTAAAAGATCCCACGGTACTGTTTGAATTACAGCATGAGAGTGCTCAACTGGCCAACATTTCGCCCTCAACCAACACCACTAAAAACAGTTTCATTGGTCACTTATCTCATTGCTGTTTGTGGGACCTTGCTGCGCACAAATTGGTTGCCATGTTACAGGAAACTCTTTATTATCCGGGACCGGCGTGGTGCTGGTTTATCAAAAAGTCCGGATTACAGAGAGGTATAGTTAAAAGGTACGAGAGCTCCGTACACAGCAACAAATCCAGGCTTCCCTGTTGCTTAGCAACATGTGCAGGAACTCCGGCCACAGACCAAGCGTCCCTGTTGCTTAGCAACAAGTGCACAAAACCCAGTTACACAGCCACAGATCCAGGAACTGCCACTAATATGAAGTAAAACTTACCTGAACCTACTCCTGAATTTTGCCAGTTAACAGAGATTTCCGGTTAATTAGGTGCCGGTTAAAAGAGAGTTTCCTGTACCCTGGATTGCAACAGTAACTCCACTTCAAAAGTAATTCATTGACTGTGATGCATTCTGAGATACCCTGAAGATGAGAAAGGCGCTATACAAATGCAAGTTCTTTCTTTTTTCTTTGTCATCTCACTACTGCATTGGTTTTCACGCCCCTCGATGTCCAGGTGGGAATTTCTCCACGTGAAGATTTTTTGAAAGCATTATAGTCAGCTGTACCATTCCTCACTGTGGAAAACAAGAGGACGTCTTTCATTGGCCCTTTGGTGCTTTAATGCACAGAAGCAGCTGCTGGTCACTGCAGACCTACACCATAGTGGGTTTTCAGGCAAAGCTGAGGGAGGAGGGAATAGAGGGTTCAGCTGATGGAGTTAGATGAGGAAGGATGGGAGGAGACTCCAAGTGGAGCATAAACGATGGTTGGGCCGAATGGCCTGTTTCTGTGCTGTATAGAAACATAGAAGATAGGAGCAGGAGTAGGCCATTCGGCCCCTCGAGCCTGCTCCGCCATTCAATGCGATCATGGCTGTTCATCCAAATTCAGTACCCTGTCCCTGCTTTCTCCCCATATCCCTTGATCCCTTTAGCCTTAAGAAATATATCTAACTCCTTCTTGAATATATTTAATGAATTGGCCTCAACTGCCTTCTGTGGTAGAGAATTCCACAGGTTCACCACTCTCTGGGTGAAGAAATTCCTCCTCATCTCAGTCTTATCCTGAGACTGTGACCCCTGGTTCTAGACTCCCCGACCATCGGGAACATCCTTCCTGCATCTAGTCTGTCTAGTCCTGTTAGAATTTTATAAGTTTCAATGAGATTCCCTCTCATTCTTCTAAACTCCAGCGAATATAAGCCCAATCGACCCAATCTCTCCTCATACGTCATTCCTGCCATCCCAGGTATCAGTCTGGTGAATCTTCGCTGCACTCTCTCCATGGCAAGAACATCCTTCCTCAGATAAGGCGACCAAAACTGCACACAATACTCAAGGTATATCCTACGTAATCCTATGAAGTTTATTATATGGAAGCAAAAGTCGTACAAGTCCACCAAAGTGTTAAAACAAAACTATTAAAAATAACTTGCACTTATACAGACCCTCATCAGCTCCTCAGAAGGCCTCAAAGTGCTCCACAATCAATGAAGTGCAGGCAGTTAGTAGACAGGCCAATTTCTACACACTAAGGTTGCACAAAGAGGGTACAGTAGCCAATGGTTACAGTCCTGGACGAGCAACTCAGAGATCACGATTATCTGGATTATATATCAATCTTATTGTTGTATGTCCCCAATGTTGACAGCGCTGTTGAAATGAGCAGCTCAAAGTTGTTTCCAATGTACTGTTTTTTTTATATATATCTCTTAGGAAAGGTCTCTCCGTGCGTTGCCCTTTTGTGTTTCCATCGGGTGCTGATTTCTGGAGGGGTTGCGAGCTCTGAGGGAACCCAATTGCTCAGGAGTCGGAAGGCTCCACACATTTACTTTGCAGGCCTTAATCTGACAGCAGGTTGTGGAGCCAGAATTTGAAGCTTCTACATTGCTATCGGTTCTCTGCACGTCAGCTTCTTTACGTTAGAAGTGTGGGCAAAGCACAAAACGCTGCTCTCTCCTGATAACCAGAGGGCACAGATTTAAGGTGATTGGCACAAGAACCAGAGCCGACAGGAGGAAAAACCTTTTTACACAACGAGTGGTTAGGATTGGGAATGCACTGCCTGATAGGGTGGTGGATACAGATTCAATAGTAGCCTTCAAGAGGATAAATGCTTGAAGGAGAAAAAATTGCAGTGATATGTGAGGAGTGGAACTAATTGGAGAGCTCTTTCAAAGAGCTGTCACAGGCAGGATGGGCCGAATGGCCTCCTTCTGTGCTGTAAGATTCTATGATTCTATAACTGCTCCTAATTTGGGACAGTGTCCATGGGACTTGAGCACATAATTCTAGGCTGACTCTCCAGGGCAGTGCTGAGGGAGTGCTGCACTGTCGGAGGTGCCGTCTTTCGGATGAGACATTAAACCGAGGCCCCGTCTGCTCTCTCAGGTGGACGTAAAAGATCCTATGGCACTATTTCGAAGAAGAGCAGGGGAGTTATCCCCGGTGTCCTGGCCAATATTTATCCCTCAATCAACATAACAAAAACAGATTATCTGGTCACTATTACATTGCTGATTGTGGGAGATTGCTGTGCTCAAATTGGCTGCCGCACTTCCCATATTACAACAGTGACTACACTTCAAAAGTACTTCATGGCTTGTAAAGCGCTTTGAGACGTCCGGTGGTCATGAAAGGCGCTATATAATCGTAAGTCTTTTTTTTTTCTTTCTAATTTGGCAACTTCATTCAGAGAGGCTGCCGGATGATGGTGAGGGACTCCAAAAAAAAGTCACACCGAGGCTATGGGGGAAGGAGTTACTCTTCTGAGATCTGCGTTGAGGATCGCTCTTCGAAAGAGCCGGCGCAGACTCAATGGGCCGAATGGCTTCCTTCTGTGGGGTATATGCTATCGGTAGTGGGGTATATGCTATCGGTAGTGGGGTATATGCTATCGGTAGTGGGGTATATGCTTTCGGCAGTGGACTATGAGCAGTGTGGGCATTTGTATTTTTGTGAGGGTGGTGAAGCGGGACTGTTCTCCGGGCTCCACAAAACCAGCCTGGCCCGCTGCAGCTCTCCAACCCCCTGCAGAGATCAGACGCCCCGCCCCCCCGCCACCCTTTGTGTCGTCTGGCCCAGAGTTCAGCCAGGCTACAGCCTTCGTCAGTCGATTGCAAATGAGCCCTGGCCCTCAAAATGGACCGCATCTCCTGCCAGAACCTTTAGGCAGGCAGGCACCACAGGCTGGTTGCCTGAAGTCCACACCGGGACAGAAACCACCCTCCCGCGGGTCAACAGCCCCTGTCCTTTATAGGTAGTGGAAGTTTCCTCGGTGTATGGCATCAATGGTACTCAGCAGACTGCCTTGGGCCAGCCAGTACTTGATAGTTCAGTGCTCGGGACATCTGAACTACATACAATTATTAACAAGCCCCTAGTGACCAGAACTGTGGAGGTGTAATGAAAAGCGGAAAATCTCATGAGAAGGAACGTCTGGCCTTCAGACACTTCACCAGACCAGACATTCTGCTGCCGCTCACATATAATCTGTGCAAATCAAACCTCAACCATCTGTAAAATATCAGCCGTCATCATATGATGGTGACAGAATGTGCTCAGCCCTCTTGCCATTCACAATGTGCACAGGGTCGGGGGGAATTTCATTGCTACTTGGTGTCAGACAGTCATTGAGGGCCTGGGGTGTGCGGTGAGAGTGATGGTATCCTGCCAATCAGCGCTCGACAATCACTCAGTTTCAGTCCGCCTCGAACAGAAACCGGCCACATCCTTGAGCAGCCGTTCCTTGTCCAGCTGAACGAGGCAGACACAAGTGCAGATCAATTGGTAAACCAGCTGAGGCTTAAGGAAATATTGTTTACTCAAGAACTTCAAGGACTGCTACAAACAAACAAATTTGATGGGCTCAATTGTCCCTTGTGCATTTGGACTCTATCCCGTTTGTTGCGTGTGTGCGGCACTGAGCGTGTGTGTTATATTCAAAGGACAACTTCATACATTTACCTCATGTGTCTTACGGAGAGACGCTGGGGGCGATTTGAACCGAACTCGCTCGTCGAGAAATTGGCGGGATCGGGAGCGACGCTGGTTTCACACCCCGCCCGACTCTACTCTCCATTGATGTCAGCAGCTAGCAATATTGGGCGGGGACTAAAACCAGCGTTCCACCCGATCCCGTGGGAATCCTGCCCGGCTCGTTAGGTTAAAATGACCCCCCACTGAATCTATATTAATTTAGCAAAATGAAGTTAATAGAAGGCTTTGTGCTCCTATTCACCAAGGTTCTTCGACAACTAAGGTTTCCATTTCCAAATTAGCCTGCATAATTGATTGCTGGTGTCCAGCTCACATTGCCCCTGAGAATCCATGAATTCGGATATGTGTCCAGCCCTTTCACGTTGCATGTCATGTTTTGCCAGAACCCAATACTAACTGGAAACACTGACGCAATCCACTTTTCCAGCAATTAACCGTGCATTGATCATACATCAAAACTGCTGAAAGCGTGCAAAATAAACACATTAAGAAAATAACCTGAAGGTTCTTCATTGAATTAGCAGCCAGGCAGAAAATACATTGTGCCAACTTCAAGGAAATGAGGGAAGAAGCTTGGGGGAATTGATTGGGATGGGTTTTGTTCAACAGTATTTGAGTAGAGGACATGTGGGGACATCTTTAAAGGCGCAATGCTGACAATGCAGGATGAATAAATACCCAGGATAAGCAGGTGCAGACAAAACAGGACCTTAAACGATGGACAAACTGATCAGAAGTAAAATAAGATGAAAAATAATCTCTACAAAGCTGAGAGAGAGAAAAGTAAAGGGGTTTACTAGGATTACCCATCCCCCTGTGCTCGCTGATCTACATTGGCTCCCGGTGGCTTGATTTTAAAATTCTCATCCTCGTTTTCAAATCCCTCCATGGCCTCTCGCCCCTCCCTATCTCTGTAACCTCCTCCAGCCCTGCAACTCTCCAAGATCTCTGCGCTCCTCCATTTCTGACCTCTTGCGTATCCCCGAATTTCTTCACTACACCATTGGTGGCTGTGCCTTCAGCTGCCTGGGCCCCAAGCTCTGGAATTCCCTCCCTAAACCTCTCCGCCTCGCAACCCCCCTCTCCTCCTTTATGACGCTCCTTAAAACCCACCTCTTTGACCGAGCTTCTGGTCACCTGCCCTAATGCCTGGCCTGCTGAGTTTTTCCAGCATTTTCTTCTTGTTATTTTGGATTTCCAGCATCTGCAGTATTTTGCTATCGTACTAATGTCTCCTTCTTTGGTTCGGTGTCACTCTCTGTCTGATGACGCTCCTGTGAAGCGCCCCGAGACATTTTACACGTTATATAAATGCAAGTTGTTGTTGTTGTACACCGCAGCCAACGTTGAATTTGGAAGGGGCAGCTCCCGCTAGTCCAACTGACTCCACTTTATTGAGGAAGTGACCTGCCTGGAGCTTCCCTCAAGTCCCGGGCTCTCGCACCCCGCACTCTCGCCCCGGGTTACAATCGGGGCTGGGGAATCCATGCCACTTGCCAGGACGTCTCAGGAGCATCAGTGAACACAGGCAGTGGAGCAGTAGTGAGGGCAACAGTAGCCCACAAATGTCCCCACAAACTACATATGCAGTGCCACAGACTGCAACCATATTCATACAGCCGGTAAGAGCTGCAACATGTAAATGTAAATGTGGAAAATATAATTGCAACACGCTGGTGAACTTCCTCAGATTCTGTAAACATACAGTACTGTGGCACAATCTTTCTCGTTCAGAGATTGATGACAGACTAGTGGCTGTGGAGCTGGTCCAAAAATTCTATTAATACATTACCCCTGGCAAATAACAGTCCGCAACATCAACTTTACAATCACACCCAAGAACATTGCACCAATGAATCATTTTAACTAACTCAGATAGGCTTACATGTTTGTTACATAGGATTACATAGGATATACGGCACAGAAACAGGCCACTCGGCCCAACCAGTCCATGTTTATGCTGCACTCGAGCCTCCTCCCGTCTTTCCTCATCTAAATCTATCAGCATAACCCTCTATTCCCTTCTCCCTCATATGCTTGTCCAGCCTCCCCTTCAATGCATCTATACTATTCGCCTCAACCACTCCCTGTGGTAGCGAGTTCCACATTCTCACCACTCTCTGGGTAAAGAAGTTTCTTCTGAATTCCCCATTTGATTTCTTGGTGACTACCTTATATTGATGGCCTCTAGCTACGTCCTACATTTAATATTCATGCTTCCAAATTGGAACAAATGTTAGATGTTAGAGCTTTTAAAATTGTGGAAACATTGGGGTGGCTAAATCTAATGGGGGAAAAATTTGGTTGCTTTGCGCCTCCCGTTAGTGGGGCACAAAGCAACTAGCACCCAGGCGTGGCGCCGCCAACGCCTCCCACGAAATTCAGCGGGAGGTTAGTGGCGGCGGTAACCGTTAGCACCCCGCGGCGTTGCACGGCCGCCGATGATGTCATCGCAGTGCGCAGCGCCCAGGCTGCGATCTTCGGTAGCGTCCCCTGACTTACCGCCGGACGCTATGTCCGATGGGGTCAGGGGGGGTCTACCTGCGGCCGGGGCGGCGCTATTTAAAGGGGAGGTGCCGGGCAGCCATTTTTGTTGCTGGCTGCCTGCCAGCACCTGCCTCCGCTGCCTGATCCCTCCCCCGCGGAATGCCAGCTGCGCTCCGTGAGCCCGGCACTTCTCTCGAGTGTCGGGCTCTTTTGGCGGCACTCCGATCCCTGGTGGCCCAGCTGGGCCCCGGATCGCGCTGCGCAAGGCCCCTCCCCTCACATTGCCCCAAGAGGGAGGCGGGGCGCTTCCAACAATGCCCCACTTCCCTCTTGGGGCACTACCACTCAGTTTTGGCTAATTTAGCGCCCTGGCGAAGTTAGCGCCTCAAAGGGGGTGCGACCCAATGTTTCCCCCAATGTCTTGTGCATTTGTTAAACAAAGCCCATATCTTACTTAAAAATCTGACTTGCCCCATGAAATTTGTCACCAGTCACTTAATCACCGGTTCCCAGCCCATTCAATTTCTGGGGTGGTGATACCTACTCAGTCACAGTACAGCGGCTCTTTCCATTGACCTTCGGGCACATCTGCGGCCTGTAAGACACGTTAAAGGCGCTCCTAACATTCCCTCCAGTCCCTTCAAGACGAGAAGGTAATTGAGCTTCCGGACAGCGTGCTCTGGCTGCACTGACATTCTCCCCTTTGTTTACAGATCACCGCGTTCCCCTCGAGTCCCGGGTGTAAAAGGGCTCGGCGCATGCACCTGCCATTTGTGCGTTTGAATCCACCGAGCAAAATCACTGCAGCATCCGGCTGATCAAAAAAATACATAAAGCCAATATGCCAGTTAAAACCTCTGGGGACCTCTCACATCGTGCTTACTGAGCCGAGTGGGCCTTTGAAGTCTCGCCCCTAGTGCCAAATATAAAGGCTTAATTTATAATTAGATCCATTTCTTAGACTTCTCGTTCATCCTCTCCTCCCCAGTCAAAATTCCTTCATCCTAGCGCACATAATTACTCACACATTATGGTGTTCTTTTACTGCATTCTATATCACAACAACAACTTGCATTTATATAGCGCCTTTAACGTAGTAAAACGTCCCAAGGCGCTTCATTGGAGCGACTATCAAACAAAATTTGACACCAAGCCACACAAGGAGATATTAGAGCAAATGAAGAGGTAGGTTTTAAGGAGCGTCTTAAAGGACGAAAGAGCGGTAGCGAGGCGGACAGGTTTAGGCAGGGAATTCCAGCGCTTAGGGCCTAGGCAACAGAAGGCACGGCCACCAAAGGTTGAGCGATTATAATCAGGGATCCTCAAGAGGACAGAATTAGAGGAGCGCAGAGATCTCGGGGGGGTTGTGCGGCTGGAGGAGATTACAGAGATAGGGAGGGGCGAGGCCATGGAGGGATTTGAAAACAAGGATGAGAATTTTGAAATCGAGGCGTTGCTTAACTAGGAGCCAATGTAGGTCAGCGAGCACAGGGGTGATGGGCGAACGGGATTTGGTGCGAGTTAGGACACGGGCAGCAGAGTTTTGCATGACCTCAAGTTTACGTAGGGTAGAACGTGGGAGGCCAGTCAGGAGTGCGTTGGAATAGTCAAGTCTAGAGGTAACAAAGGCATGGATGAGGATTTCAGCAGCGGATGAGCTGAGGCAGGGGCGAAGACGGGCGATGTTACGGAGGTGGAAATTGGCGGTCTTAGTTATGCTGCGGATGTGTGGTCGGAAGCTCATCTCAGGGTCAAATATGATGGAACGGACTGGCAACTCATTGAAAACAGCTGAGCTCTGATGGCAGTGAAGGATGTTTGCCCTTGTGCCAAGTTGAGGTATCTTACCATCTCTGAAACAAGTGCCTGGAATTTCCACAGGGGCTCCCTGATCTCGCTCTGTAACTTCGGCTTAAGATCAGCATCTCCCAGAGAAAGAGCGTAAATAGCAGCTTATGCTGTTTCTCCAGAGTTCCTGCTGAATTCACGGCAGGAGATCAGGGAACCTCAGTGGGAAACCTACTCCAAGTCCTTCTTAAATCTGAAATTACATCTTACTCAACTCTGCTACCATTTCAATTATATTTATCCATATTTGTGTGGATAAGTATTTCCTGCATCACTATTAAAAAAACAAACCCAGGGAATATGGTGACATGGCTAACGTTAATGATGATGAAAGGGACATCTAAGCCTTTTTGCGTTCTGAAACAAAGCTTCATTATTCCTGCAGAACCAACTTTAGTAGTGTAATTTATAATCTCAGCTGCAAGATAATAAAAACAAGGAAATGCTGGCTTGCAAAAAACTCCACCACATTATTCGCAACAGATTGCAGACCCCAGAACACTGGAGAGAGTGAAGCTCTCCCTTCCGATATTAAACCCACGGTAATTCTCAGTGGCTAAGTGAACTGCACAGTGTGAGATCTGCGCCATACAGACCTTTGGTTTGAGCCATTTAGACCAGAGAGGCAGTTGGTTTGAGCCTGCAGACCAGGGAGATGAATGGTTTCTGTCTGTAGACCTGTGCGGTCATTGGTTTGATTCTGTAGACCAGGGAGGTCAATGGTTTGAGTCTACAGACCTGTGCGGTCAATGGTTTGAGTCTGTAGACCTGTGAGGTCAATGGTTTGAGTCTACAGACCTGTGAGGTCAATGGTTTGAGTCTGTAGACCTGTGAGGTCAATGGTTTGAGTCTGTAGACCGGGGAGGTCAATGGTTTGAGTCTGTAGACCTGTGAGGTCAATGGTTTGAGTCTGTAGACCTGTGAGGTCAATGGTTTGAGTCTGTAGACCGGGGAGGTCAATGGTTTGAGTCTGTAGACCTGTGAGGTCAATGGTTTGAGTCTGTAGACCAGGGAGGTCAATGGTTTGAGTCTGTAGACCTGTGAAGTCAATGGTTTGAGTCTGTAGACCAGGGAGGTCAATGGTTTGAGTCTGTAGACCTGTGAGGTCAATGGTTTGAGTCTGTAGACCTGTGAAGTCAATGGTTTGAGTCTGTAGACCAGGGAGGTCAATGGTTTGAGTCTGTAGACCTGTGAGGTCAATGGTTTGAGTCTGTCGATCTGTGAAGTCAATGGTTTGAGTCTGTAGACCAGGGTGGTCAATGGTTTGAGACGTACAGATCAGGATGTGCCAGTCTTGCCATCCCTTGGCACACTGGAACAAGACTCCACACCAGCTGTGTGTACTTCATTGGCTGTAAAGCGCTTTAGAGGCCATGCACTGAAGCTGAAGGTGCTTTTACAATATATCAGTGTAGCTGACTGCAGACACGCTGTTCCCGCTCCAGCGACTAGACTCCACAGTGCAAACGACTCCAGATCCCAGATTCCAGGAACCACAGAGCGTCATAGGCCCATAGAAATGTGGGTCGAAGATACTTTCACTGGGTTAAGGATTTCTCTTGTGCGAGCCTAGAATGTGACCATTGACAGGTGTTTGACTGAGGGAGGCATAGGAACAGGAGTAGGCCATTCAGCCCTTCGAGCCTGTTCCATTATTCTATTGGATCACGGCAGATCTGTATCCTCAACTCCATTTACTCGCCTTTTCTCCATATCCCTTGATACCTTACCTAATAAAAGTCTATCAATCTCAGTCTTGAAAATTTCAATTGACTGAGCATCCTTGGCCTTTTCAGAGAGTTCCAGATTTCCAATACCCTTTGTGTGAAAAGATGTTTCCTGATTTCACTCCGAACTGGCCTAACTCTAATTTTAAGGTTATGCCCCATTGTTCTGAATTCCCACACCAGAGGAAATAATTTCTCTGTATCTCCTGTCAGCTGTGGCTCAGTGGGTAACACCCTCGCCTCTGAGTCAAAAGGTTGTGGGTTCAAGTCCCACTCCAGAGACTTGAGCACACAAAGCTAGGCTGACACTCTAGTGCAGTGCTGAGGGAGTGCTGCACTGTCGGAGGTGCCGTCTTTCGGATGAGACGTTAAACCGAGGCCCCGTCAAATTTTTTGTCTTTTAATACTCCTGCGAAGCGCTTTGGGACGTTTTACTACGTTAAAGGCGCTATATAAATGCAAGATGTTGTTGTTGTTGAGATGTTCTCCCCTCTCAGGTGGGTGCAAAAGATCCCATGACACTATTTCAAAGAAAAGCAGGGGAGTTATCCCCGGTGTCCTGGGGCCAATATTTATCCCTCAACCAACATAACAAAAACAGATTATCTGGTGATTATCACATTGCTGTTTGTGGGAGCTTGCTGTGCGCAAATTGGCTGCTGCGTTTCCCACATTACAACAGTGACCACACTTCAAAAAGTACTTCATTGGCTATAAAGCGCTTTTTGAGACGTCTAAAGCCTGCACATCTGCCAATGCACTTTATTATGGTTATGTTTATGTTAATATATTACAAGCCAAATGAATGTTGAATGTTTCACAGAATCACAGAAACCCCACAGTGCAGATAGAGGCCATTTCGGCCCATCGAGCCTGTACTGACACATATCCCACCCGATCCCCGTAACCCCTACACCAACACATATCCCACCCTATCCCCGTAACCCCACGTATTTAATCCCCCTAACACTAAGGGTCAATTTATCATAGCCAATCAACCTAACCCGCACATCTTTGGACTGTGGGAGGAAACCGGAGCACCCGGAGGAAACCCACGCAAACACGGGGAGAATGTGCAAACTCCACACAGACAGTCACCCGAGGCCGGATTCGAACCCGGGTCCCTGGCGCTGTGAGGCAACAGTGCTAACCACTATGCCACCATGCTGCCCGTTAAAATGTCTTAATCTAAATGTACACTCTCGGGAGCCGCAAGCCTACATTTCGTTGTACTGCACTTGTGCACTAACAATGACAATAAAGTTGATTATTATTATTATTATTAAAGGCGCGATATAAAAATGCAAGTCTTTCTTCTTTCTTTCTTACCCTTAAGAATCCCCTTTATCATTTTAAGCAACCCGTTTAGATCACCCCCCGACCCCCCTCACAACTGGTCCAGTTCACTCGCTCTTGTGTTCTCAAATGGCGGAGTCCAGCGGGCCAATAAGAAAGGTTGGTGCTGACGCAGAATGAAAAGTGAGAGAGTGGCGCACTGAAACATGTCCCAAACAGCATCAGAGAACCTGATCTTCAAATAGAAAAGTAAAAGAACATAAGAACATAAGAAATAGGAGCAGGAGTAGGCCAATCGGCCCCTCGAGCCTGCTCCGCCATTCAATAAGATCATGACTGATCTGATCCTAACCGCCAATCCACTATCACAGAACCATCTCCTGAATCTAACAGAATTAGACACACGAAATAGGAGCAGGATCAGGCTACACGGCCCCTGGGCCCGCACCGCTACCCACAGGGCCATGACCGATCCAAACCTAGACTCATGTCCAAATTCCTGCCCGCTCCCCGTAACCCTTAATTCCCTTTACTTCTAGGAAACTGTCTATTTCTGTTTTAAATTTATGTAATGATGTAGCTTCTACAGCTTTTTGGGGCAGCATATTCCATGGACCTACCACCCTCTGAGTGAAGTAGTTCCTCATCACAGTTTTGAAAGAGCAGCCCCTTATTCTAAGACTATGCCCCCTAGTTCTAGTTTCACCCATCATCGGGAACATCTTCCCCGCATCCACCCGAACCGACCCCTTCACAATCTTATATGTTTCAATAAGATCGCCTCTCATTCTTCAGAACTCCAATGAGTAGAGTCCCAATCTACTCAAACTCTCCTCATATGTCCATCCCCTCATCCCCGGGATTAACCGAGTGAACCTTCTTTGTACTGACTCGAGAGCAAGTATGTCCTTTCTTAAGTATGGACACCAAAACTGTATGCAGTATTCCAGGTGCAGTCTCACCAATACCTTGTAGAACTGAAGCAATACCTCCCTATTTTTATATTCTATCCCCCTAGCAATGAAAGCCAACATTCCATTGGCCTTCTTAATCACTTGCTGCACCTGCATACTAACCTTTTGAGTTTCGTGCACCAGGACCCCCAGATCCCTTTGTACTACAGTGCTTTCCAGTTTCTTGCCATTAAGATAATAACTTGCTCTACGATTTTTCCTGCCAAAGTGCATAACCTCACACTTTCCAGTATTGTATTCCATCTGCCAAATCTCTGCCCACTTACTTAACCTGTCGATGTCCCCTTGCAGGTTTTTTATGTCCTCCTCACTCACTACTTTCCCTCCCATCTTAGTATCATCTGCAAACTTTGATATGTTACACTCGGTCCCCTCCTCCAAATCGTTAATATAGATTGTAAAGAGTTGGGGACCCAGCACTGACCCCTGCGGAACACCACTAGTTACTGATTGGCAGTCTGAGAATGAACCATTTATCCCAACTCTCTGCCTTCTGTTAGATAGCCAATCCTCTATCCATGCCAGAATATTACCCCCAATCCCGTGATTTTTATCTTAAGCAATAATCTTTTGTGTGGCACCTTGTCAAGTGCCTTTTGGAAGTCTAAATACACTACGTCCACTGGTTCCCCTTTATCCACCCTATATGTTACTTCCTCAAAGAACTCCAGCAAATTTGTCAAACAGGACTTCCCCTTCATAAAACCATGCTGACTTTGTCCTATTAAATTATGATTATCCAAATGTCCTGTTACTGTCTCCTTAATAATGGACTCCAAAATTTTACCTACCACAGGTGCTAGGCTAACCGGTCTATAGTTTCCAGCCTTCTGTCTACTGCCCTTTTTAAATAAGGGTGTTACATTAGCAGTTTTCCAGTCTGTCGGGACCTTTGCCGAGTCCAGGGAGTTTTGGAAAATTATTACCAATGCATCCACAATCCCTACCGCCACTTCCCTCAAGACCCTAGGATGTAAACCATCAGGTCCAGGTGATTTATCCGCCTTGAGTCCCATTATTTTACCGAGTACCACTTCCTTAGTGATTTTGATCGTGTTTAGCTCCTCCCCCCCCTTTAGCCCCCTGTTTGTCCAGTGTTGGGGTATTCTTAGTGTCTTCTACTGTAAAGACTGATGTAAAATATTCATTCAGTGTTTTTGCCATCTCCATATGTCCCACCATTAATTTCCTGGTCTCATCCTCTAAGGGACCAACATTTACTTTAGCCACCCTTTTTCTTTTTATATAACTATAAAAACTCTTACTATCTGTTTTTATATTTTTTGCTAATTTACTTTCATAATCTATCTTCCCTTTCTTAATCAATCTTTTTGTTATTTTTTGCTGTCTTTTAAAGTTTTCCCAATCCTCTATCCTCCCACTAGATTTGGCTACCTTATATGCCCTTGTTTTTAGTCAAATACTATCCTTAATTTCTTTACTTAGCCACGGATGGCTGTCTTTTCTTTTACACCCTTTTCTTCTCCGTGGAATATATTTTTTTTGGAAGTTGTAAAATAACTCCTTGAATGTACACCACTGATCATGTATCGTCTTACCCTTTAATCTATTTTCCCAATCCACTCTACTCAATTCCGCTCTCATACCTTCATAGTCTCCTTTATTCAAGCTTAGCACGCTTGTTTGAGATCCAACCTTCTCACCCTCTAATTGAATATGGAATTCAACCATGTTATGGTCACTCATTCCAAGGGGATCCTTTACTAGGACATTTTTAATTAATCCCGTCTCATTACACAGGACCAGATCTAAGGTTGCTTGCCCCCTGGTCGGTTCAGTTACATACTGCTCAAGAAACCCATCCCTAATACACTCAATGAACTCATCCTCAAGGCTGCTCTGCCCAATTTGATTTGTCCAATTAATATGATAGTTGAAATCCCCCATAATTATAGATGTTCCCTTATTACAAGCCTCAACTATTTCCTGATTGATACTCCGTCCAACAGAGTTGCCACTGTTCGGAGGCCTATAGACTACGCCCACTAGTGTTTTTTTCCCCTTATTATTCCTTACCTCCACCCAAACTGTTTCATTATCCTGATCTTTTGACCCAATATCATTTCTCTGTATTACAGTGATTCCTTCCTTTATTAACATAGCCACCCCACCTCCCCTTCCTTCCTGCCTGTCCTTCCTGATCGTTAAATAACCTGGTATGTTTAATTCCCAGGCACTGTCACCCTGCAGCCATGTTTCTGTAATGGCCACAAGATCATACCCATATGTAGTTATTTGTGCCATTAACTCATCTATTTTGTTACGAATACTACGTGCATTCATATAGAGAACTTTCAAAGATGTTTTGTGACACTTAGTTCCTGCTTTTGCCCTTTTTATTACTTTACCTTTTACTCCATACCTTCTGCCCCTTCCTGACACGCTCTGGTTTTTAATTTCCCCACTGCTACCTAAGTAGCAACGTAGCACTGCTCCAGACGCTATGGTGTTTGACTGTCAAGTGTAAATTATATGGAAACTGTTATCAAGCTGACATCACCTTGTAATCAGAGGAACATTACACATGCTTATTTCTTGAATTTAGAGATGGGGACAACAGAAGAGACAAAGGTTTATTTACATTCATTTCAGCAGGTGTTGAAGACTGAATCCCGAATTAGTACTGGGTGGGTGGAAGGCCACAAAACCTGCTGAGTGCACGTCCCCTTTAGCAGCTCATCAATAGATAAAGACAAACCGTAAAACAGGAGCACTCAGAGAATTCAAGTCGGCACATTTGAACAAGTTGCTTCCGATTTCTTGGGCGTCACAGTGTATTTTTTTGGGATACTCAATGGTGGAAGATCAAGGTAGAGACGGAGAGACTGTACGATAGCAAAATACTGCAGATGCTGGAAATCCAAAATAACAACAGAAAATGCTGGAAAAACTCAGCAGGCCAGGCAACATCCGTGGAGAGAAAATAGAGTCAACGTTTCGGGTCAAACCCTTTGTCAAGACACTGCATTTAGGGTTAGGGTTAGGGTTAGGGTTTGACCCGAAACGTTGACTCTATTTTCTCTCCACGGATGTTGCCTGGCCTGCTGAGTTTTTCCAGCATTTTCTGTTGTTATTGCGGAGAGACTGTAACCTCGCACTACCCCAATGGCAGAAGATCATAGAAACATAGAAGATAGGAGCAGGAGTAGGCTATTCGGCCCCTCGAGCCTGCTCCGCCATTCAATGAGATCATGGCTGATCAAGGTGGAGTTGGAGAGACTATAACCCCGCCTCCCTGATCCCCTTCCAGTGGAATCAGAGATAATAATCGCCCCCACTCCCATACCATAAGATTTAGGTGCAGGCGGAGAGACAGCATGCCCTCTCACCCGCCGCACCCCCCCCCCGCCACCCCACCAACAATGGGACTTAACAGTCAAACAATGTCCATTTAGAATAAACAGGAATGAATGAGACAAGTAGTTAAAGATACAGGCCTAGAAATTCCCTTGGGTTTGCGCCCATTTAGGGGCGCAAGAGTGGGTTGCGCCGGAAGTTGCGTCGCCGCTGAAATTAGGTGGGCCTTTAAATCGGCGTAAGCCGGTAGCGCTGCGCCGGCACCGATGACGTCATTGGTGTGCGCAGCGCCCCGGTACTGCCCGAAACCACGCCGATCCCCACCTTCAGTAGCGGCCGCCTCTTCCCTGGCGGCCGCTAACAACGTTTTGAAAACCTGGCCGTGCTGCAGCCTTAGAGGCGCTATTTAAAGCGGAGGTGCGGCCGGCCGCTTTTTCGGCGGCCGCCTGCCCGCACCTCCTTCCCCGGCCTCCTCCACCGCCCCCCCCCCGCGGCATTGCCGGCTGGTTTCCGTGGAGCCCGGCACTTCGCCGTTGTGCCGGGCTCTTTTGCCGGCACTTTCAACGGGGCTCCGGCCGTTGCAGGCACCTCCCCCTTAAGAGAAGGGGGAGGCCTGCAGTACAGCAGCCTGCCGCTCCGCATCGGGTGGCGCAGCGGGACCGGCAGCGCTGAAATTCACTTTCAGCGCCCCAAGTGGGGCGGGCACACCCTGTACCAGCGCCCGCTTCCGCTTTGGGGCGCTGAAAGTGAATTTGGGGCGGGCACAACTGGCTCGGCGGCGGGCGCTAAATTTCCGGCGCAAAAGTGCTGGCGGGGCGTCACCGAATTTATAGGCCACAGCGTTAACCCACATTGTTCTACCATAACTTTCACAGGGAAATCCTTGCAAGAAACAGTGCCTAAAGGAACAGCTTCTTTTGTTATTTGTATTTGACCTGCTTTTCTTAGTGAATGAAAGTACATAATGTTTCCTTGGTTATTTGTCTTCGTTCCCTGTGGTGTTGCTCTGTTGTACGAGAGGCCAATTGTCTCAAATGTTCGCCAACTCCCATTATCCACCCGGAGAGGTCCCTCCATTCAGGTGGGTTAAGGAACTTTGTGTAATTCTTGGCAACGTTTTCAAACTTGTACATTAGGTGACTTAATATCTCACAGCGGGACACGACCGAGCCATGAATTGTTAGGTCAGGGATATAATCTTCGTAGTAGCTGGGAGCAGGTGGAGAGCTTGGAGAAATGTGTTCCAGCAACAACAAGGGCAAGTCACAGATTTCCTGTAGTCTCCTGGCCACTCTGGACAGTGACACACAATTCTGTGTCAGAAGTTGAGTGTATAAGTTGGCAGGGTTCCAGCTGAGTGAGAACGAGAGAGAGAGAGAGAGAGAGGGCGCGCGAGTGGGTGACGGCCAGGGCAGGCAGCTAAGAGAGCAGGCAAATGAGAGCGAGAAGAAGTGAGAAGGAGTTAAGGTGAGAGACAATGAGAGAGTGAGGGTGGGTGAGAGAGTTTACAAAAATATGCCCGGAATTCAGAAAATTGAATGACGACCAAAAACTCCCATACCTACTAGGGGAAGAGAGAAGTTGCATAACACTGGCGGCACACTATGTTACAGCTTGCCATAAACAGAGGGACAACCACTAAATATAAGATAAGAGTATATATAAATTATATGAAAGTATATTTATACACTCAGGGATATATCTGTTTATACACTGTATGGATAGATCTGTATTTTTGTGAACAAACATGAATGTTTTCCAATGCTTTGGCAACATAAGATGTAACTTGTCATGCCAATAAAGCGATTTGAATTGAATTGAATTGAATTGAGTGAGAGAGAGCAGGAGAGTGAGAGTGAGGGAGAGTGAGAGAGTGAGGGAGTGAGAGAGTGAGGGAGAGCGAGAGAGTGAGGGAGTGAGAGAGGGAGGGAGAGTGAGGGAGAGTGAGTGAGGGAGAGTGAGAGAGTGAGGGTGGGTGAGAGAGTGAGGGAGTGAGGGAGAGTGAGGGAGGGTGAGGGAGAGGGAGAGCGAGAGAGAGCGAGAGAGAGCGAGAGAGTGAGAGAGGGAGGGAGAGTGAGGGAGAGTGAGGGAGAGTGAGAGAGAGTGAGAGAGTGAGGGTGGGTGAGAGAGTGAGGGAGTGAGAGAGGGAGGGAGAGTGAGTGAGGGAGAGTGAGGAGAGAGGGAGAGTGAGGGAGAGAGTGAGGGAGAGTGAGTGAGTGAGGGAGAGTGAGAGAGTGAGGGAGAGAGGGAGAGTGAGGGAGAGAGTGAGGGAGTGAGTGAGTGAGTGAGTGAGTGAGGGAGAGTGAGAGTGTGAGGGAGAGAGGGAGAGTGAGGGAGAGTGAGAGAGTGAGGGAGAGAGAGAGTGAGAGAGTGAGGGAGAGTGAGGGAGAGAGGGAGAGTGAGGGAGAGAGTGAGAGAGAGAGAGAGAGGGAGAGTGAGGGAGAGAGTGAGGGAGAGTGAGAGAGTGAGGGAGAGTGAGGGAGAGAGGGAGAGTGAGAGAGAGAGGGAGAGTGAGGGAGAGAGTGAGGGAGAGTGAGAGAGAGAGTGAGGGAGAGTGAGAGAGTGAGGGAGAGAGAGGGAGAGAGGGGGAGAGTGAGGGAGAGAGAGAGTGAGGGAGAGAAAGTGAGGGAGAGAGAGAGAGTGAGGGAGAGTGAGAGAGAGTGAGGGAGAGTGAGGGAGAGAGCATGAGGGAGAGAGACAGTGAGGGAGAGTGAGAGAGTGAGGGAGAGTGAGGGAGAGTGAGGGAGAGAGGGAGAGTGAGGGAGAGTGAGAGAGAGAGTGAGGGAGAGTGAGAGAGAGAGTGAGAGAGAGAGGGAGAGTGAGAGAGAGTGAGAGAGTGAGGGAGAGTGAGGGAGAGAGTGAGAGAGTGAGGGAGAGAGTGAGAGAGAGAGTGAGGGAGAGTGAGAGAGTGAGCATGAGGGAGAGAGAGTGAGGGAGAGTGAGGGTGGGAGAGAGAGAGTGAGGGAGAGTGAGAGAGTGAGGGCGAGTGAGAGAGTGGGAGAGTGAGGGGGAGAGTGAGAGGAGAGTGAGAGTGAGGGGGAGAGTGAGGGGGAGAGTGAGAGTGAGGGAGAGTGAGGGTGAGAGTGAGGGGGAGAGTGAGGGTGAGAGTGAGGCAGAGTGAGGGAGAGTGAGAGTGAGGGGGAGAGTGAGGGAGAGGGAGAGTGAGGGAGAGGGAGAGTGAGGGGGAGAGTGAGAGTGAGGGGGAGAGTGAGAGTGAGGGGGAGAGTGAGAGTGAGGGGGAGAGTGAGAGTGAGGGAGAGTGAGGGGGAGAGTGAGAGTGAAGGGGAGAGAGTGAGGGAGAGGGAGAGTGAGGGAGAGTGAGGGAGAGGGAGAGTGAGGGGGAGAGTGAGAGTGAGGGGGAGAGTGACAGTGAGGGAGAGTGAGAGTGAGGGAAAGGGAGAGTGAGGGGGAGAGTGAGGGAGAGGGAGAGTGGGGGAAAGGGAGAGTGAGGGGGAGGGAGAGTGAGAGTGAGGGGAGGGAGAGTGAGGGAGAGGGAGGGGAGAGTGAGAGTGAGGGAGAGTGAGGGAGAGGGAGAGTGAGGGGGAGAGTGAGAGTGAGGGGGAGAGTGAGGGAGAGTGAGGGGGAGAGTGAGAGTGAGGGGGAGAGTGAGAGGAGAGTGAGAGTGAGGGGGAGAGTGAGAGAGTGAGGGGGAGAGTGAGAGTGAGGGAGAGTGAGGGAGAGGGAGAGTGAGAGTGAGGGGGAGAGTGAGGGTGAGAGTGAGGGGGAGAGTGAGAGTGAGGGAGAGTGAGAGTGAGGGAAAGGGAGAGTGAGGGGGAGAGTGAGGGAAAGGGAGAGTGAGGGGGAGAGTGAGGGAGAGTGAGAGTGAGGGGGAGGGAGAGTGAGGGAGGGGGAGAGTGAGAGTGAGGGAGAGTGAGGGAGAGGGAGAGGAGAGTGAGGGGGAGAGTGAGAGTGAGGGGGAGAGTGAGGGAGAGTGAGAGTGAGGGGAGAGTGAGGGAGAGTGAGAGTGAGGGAGAGTGAGAGTGAGGGGGAGGAGAGTGAGGGGGAGAGTGAGGGAGAGTGAGAGTGAGGGGGAGGAGAGTGAGGGAGAGGGAGAGTGAGGGGGAGAGTGAGAGTGAGGGGGAAAGTGAGGGAGAGTGAGAGTGAGGGAGAGAGTGAGAGTGGAGGGGAGAGTGAGGGGGAGAGTGAGAGTGAGGGGGAGAGTGAGAGGGAGAGTGAGAGTGAGGGGGAGAGTGAGAGTGAGGGGGAGAGTGAGAGTGAGGGGGAGAGTGAGGGAGAGTGAGGGAGAGAGTGAGAGTGAAGGGGAGAGTGAGAGAGCGAGAGTGAGGGGGAGGGGGAGGGAGAGTGAGAGTGAGGAGGAGAGTGAGGGAGAGGGAGAGGGAGGGAGAGTGGGAGAGTGAGAGTGAAGGGGAGAGTGAGAGAGTGAGGGGGAGAGCGAGAGAGTGAGGGGGGAGTGAGAGTGAGGGAGAGGGAGAGTGAGGGAGAGGGAGAGGGAGGGAGAGTGAGGGGGAGAGTGAGAGAGTGAGGGGGAGAGTGAGAGTGAGAGTGAGGGAGAGGAGAGTGTGAGTGAGGGAGAGTGAGCGTGAGAGTGAGGAGAGGGAGAGGGAGAGGGAGAGTGTCAGTGGGGCCGTACCCCAGTACAGAGTCAGAGCGTTCAGAAGAAAAACAAGAGGGAGAAGTTTGCCAAAAGAAATAAAATCAGATTACCTTGCAGATCGCATGTCCCTGATTGGAATCGACCGCGTGAAGATCAGCTAGTTTTCCAAACTGGCCCTAATTGTTCAGTGTCATAGATACCACTTTAAAGAGCAAGTTAACTGGTGGGGTAAGGACCGGGGATGCTAATACCTTCCCATTAAGATCCATGGGGGGGAAAATTCAGTTGTTTGCGCCTCCCGTTAGCGCCTTAAGAGGGCGCTAATGGGGCACAAAGCAACTAGCGCCCGGGCACGGCGATGTTTGCGCCGCTCACAAAATTAACTAGACATTTTGCAGCGGCACTAAACGCTACGGTCACGATTTCCTGCGCCGGCAGATTGTGACGTCAGTCGAGTGTGCAACGCCCTGGACTGAATATTGAATGGCGCCCCCCTGCCATACCGCCTGCCGCTAGCAACGACAGGTTGAGGGGAGCGTTTTGCAGTCAGGAAGGGACTGGGGGAGCGCTATTTAAAGGTGACTGCTTCCTGCCTTTTTTTTGTTGGTGGCATTTTTGCACCACGCATTGAGAGAGAGAGACTTCTGGAGATAGTCAACGCTGTGTGAAGGAGTTTTGGGTACTGAGCAGCACTTTGCAGGTTCATTTTGATTTGACCTTCCTTGTTTCGATTTAGAAG